>NC_133653.1:59523955-59867176 GCF_009905375.1 Apium graveolens
AATGCCTCTAACCAGCTCTTTCTTTACCAGCTCATTCATGGTCTTGAAGTTCAAATGGGATAGCTTCTTGTGCCATAGCCAACTTTCATCTTGACTTGCTTTACTGAGAAGACAAGTTACAGATTCTGCTTTAGTTGAGTTGAAGTCAGCTAGATACACATTTCCTCTTCTCACACCAGTGAGAACCACTTTGTTGTTTTGATTATTAATCACAACACAGGTTTCTTTGTTGAAGGTTACTGAGTTGCCTTTATAACAAAGCTGGCTGATACTCAACAGATTGTGTTTAAGACCATCCACTAAGGCAACCTCTTCAATGATGACATTGTCCTTTGAAATCAAGCCATATCCCACAGTATAACCTTTGCTGTCATCTCCAAAAGTGATACTTGGGCCAACTCTCTCTTCAAACTCTGTGAGCAGGGTAGAATCACCAGTCATGTGTCTTGAACAACCACTATCCAAGTACCAAAGATTCCTTCTGTTTCCCTGCACACATCAAAATCAAATCAAGTTAATTTTGGTACCCAAGTTTCCTTGGGTCCTGCCTTGTTAGTTTTCTTCTTCTGTTTCTTAGGTCTTAACTCATTTGACTTAGGAATTTCAGATTCTTCCTTAGTCATTTGGGTTGGGCCTTTGAAACCACTAGATGCAACAGAATTATTATGCATGTTATGGCTAACAGGAAATGGCATGCTTGTGCAAACATGTTATTCCAGTAAGGCATGCTAAATGGCATTTGAGGCATATTGTATGCAGCATAATATGGAATAGGTGCAAATGGCATGTTAGCAAACTGTGCGTTCATGTTCTGTGTAGGCATAGCATTAACAGGCATAGGAGGCACGACATTCATGTTAGGGAATTGAGGCTGAACAGACATGGGAGTAGGCATGGCAGATTTGCAATTATCAGACAAATGATTTACACTACCACATTTGACACAGATTTTTCTAGGAGCATATTTGGCAGGTGTGTAGTTATTATGTTTGTTAATCCCTACTTTACCATTCCTATTGTTTTTCCTTTTAGTCTCTGTTTTTACCTCTATCTTCTCAAGTCTGTCACTCAACTGTTTGACAGTCATGTGACCAACATTAGCCTTCTTCCCTTTCTTGGCTTGACTTGACTCCCCTGAAACAAAGTTCTTGGAAACAGACCCATACTTTTCATTTAGCTTGGTTAATTTGGCTTTGCTAATGGGTTTGCTCACAGCCGACAGATTAGGATTTTTATCATTCGACGGATAACACATTTTGTTATCCGACGGATAGTCCTCATCATCCGTCGAGACATCTGTCAGTAATCCATCTACCAAAATAGGTTCTAGTTTCTCCTTATTCTTTTTCCAGGCTTCATCACAAAAGGACTCAATTCCTTGAACCTTGGTGATTTGAGCATGAACATCTCTGGATATTTTCCATGCTTTAATCACCTCCTGTTCACGATCAAGCTGCTTCTTTAAAATTTCTTCCTTTTTCAAGGACTCAGTTAATTCCTCCTTAGCAATTCTACACTCAATTTTTAGTTTCTCAAACTCAACAAACTGAGACTCAAGCACATTATTCCTCTCACTCAAAAACAAGTTGTTTTCTTTGATTTTAGCATTTTCTTTAGTGAGGGACTTAAGTGTAACACGCAAATGATACAATTCTGTAGACATGTCATTTATTGCATCATTACACTCAGCTTTAGATAAATATGCAAGGTTTGTAGTAATTACCTGATTGCTTGAGGAACTTGTCTCTGTTTCATCAGATTTGGCCATAAGGGCTAGATTGACATAGCTGACATCCTCATCTTCATCCAAACCATCAGCTGCCCAGTCATTCTCTTGTGTAATAAAAGCCCTTTCCTTCTGTTTGAGTAGATCAAAGTATTTTTGCTTATAATCCATAGACTCAAATCTCTTCTTACTGGAATCTGACTTTCTACACTCATTTGCAAAATGCCCTGCCAAGCCACATTTGAAACACTTGAATTTTGACTTATCCACCATGTTTCTATTTGGCTTGGCAGCTCCAAAGTTCTTCTTGAACTTGAGCTTGGCAAATCTTCTTGAAAGGAATGCTAGGTGCTCATCAATGTCCTCCATGTCATCTTGACTCAAAGAATCTTCACTTTCTGTAGCTAGCCCTTTACCCTTGCTTTCACAGGCCTTTGAAGTTGATTCCACAGCTTCCATCTTCACTTCCTTCTCCTTTTCCAGTTCAGCCACTAGTGCAATGGATCCTCCTTTCTTCTTTTTTCTCTCCATTCTTTCATCCTGCTCTATTTCAAGCTCATAGGTCTTCAGAATGCCATACAGTCTCTCCAAAGTAAACTCCTTATAATCTTGAGAGTTTCTCAATGAGACTGTCATTGGTTTCCATTCCTTTGGAAGAGATCTGAGAAATTTCAGATTGGAGTCTTTAGTCTGATAGACTCTTCCATGCAATTTAAGAGCATTTAGTAGCTTTTGGAATCTACTAAAAATGTCAGTGAGTGACTCACTTTCTTCATTGTGAAAATGCTCATATTGCTGAATCAGGAGCTGCATTTTATTTTCTCTTACTTGCTCAGTACCATCACAAATTATCTGTATTGTGTCCCAAACTTCCTTGGCAGTCTTGCAGTTGATGATGTTATCAAACATATCTGCATCAACACCATTGAACAGAATGTTCATGGCCTTTTTATCTTTCCTGACTTGTTCAAGATCAGGTTCAGACCATTCATGCCTTGGCTTTGGAACAGATGGTTCATTTCCTGTTGCAGCTCTCATTGGAACATGAGGGCCTCTTTCTATGCAGTCCACATAGGCCTCATCTTGAGAAAGCATATGAAGATGCATCTTTACCTTCCAATGATGGTAATTATCTTTATCAAGAAAAGGAATCTTGACTCCAACATCTTTCTTGTTCATCTTGCTGTATTGTTTTGATCTTTAAACTCTTTGTAGATTAAGAGCCTGCTCTGATAATACAATTGTTAGTCCCTTAACAATATAGCAAGAATTACAGAAGGGGGGTTGAATGGAATTCTTGAACTTTTTCTTGAAATAAAAATGTTCAACTCGATTATAGATATATTTGTTTTGATTAGCACAATGCGGAATATAAACTTTAATGAATCAAAAACAAGAGTAATTAAAAACAAGAGTCTTTAAAAACTTTCTGGTGGATTTAAACAATTCCACCAGAGAGATATTTAATATATCGAGAGGACTCTGTGTGCAGAAATGCTCACAGCTGCTTATACAAAATAGAACTACTAAGAACACAGGAAATGCTAAAGATAGTGCTTACAAAGATTTCTCTGTGTTTGTTTCTTAGCTCTCTTAGTTGTTTTTCTATTTGCTACTCTCTTGGTTTATATATTACCAAGATTACAAAGTCAAAAGAACTGAATAAATATAAAATCTAACAGTCTTGATATTTGCTGCTTTTCGTCCTCTATTACCCAGTTAATGGGCTTCCACAGTGTGTTTGTATCCAACTCGACGGTTGTGTGTCAGCTTTCACTGTTCAACTGATGTTTGAATCTTGATATGATCATCCGTCGACTTTCACATCATTCGTCGATGACTTACTTGATCATCCATCGACTGCTATTTTAAACATTCGTTGAAAGTCATTTGATCATCCGTCGAAGCTTTGTTAAGCATCCGTTGATAGCTATTTTGGCACTTGACTTCATTTCACTTATACAGAATTACAAGACATTGCTTATGTACAGTTAATCAACCTATTCTGCATATCTAGTTAAAGTCAACATGACTTATATACTACTACAGATTCTATACAAAGGTGCATACAACACTGTGCTACAAACTTATTATTACATAAGCTACTCACTCGATGGATAATAAGTTACTCGTCCGTCGGGACTAAAACGAGTTATCCGTCGGGACTATAATTCTTATCCATCGAGTGCTACATTCTTTCACTAAGTAAAATTTACTTAGATGTTTTGTTTAGGTAATCATCAAGTACACAACATATTCACAACATCATCAGTACTTAAGGTTCAGGAGATATTTATCAGAAGATAATATCAGGACTTAAAGGAAATATTCAGATAAGGAAGGCAGCTAATTTACAAGAAGAGAAGATCTAGACAAACGTAAGAATAGATATGCATGAAGAAGGAATTCCGTGAAGAATGGAATAATTGGAAGAAAAGATATCTGATTGATATATTTTAGGAAGTAGAATTATATTCCATATCAATTAGCGATTATCTTGTAACTGTGTAGTATATAAACACAGACATAGGGTTTACACTATAAGTGTTATCATTATCGAGAAGATTATTCATTGTAACCCTAGCAGCTCTCGTGATATTTGTTCATCACTGAGAGAGGACAGTTCCATACTGTAACAGAGTTTATTGTTTTGAATAAAGTTTGTTTTCTGTTACTTGAGTTATTAAAGTTCGATTTGATTGTGCTATACACTGTTTTCACCCCCCTTTACAGTGTGTGTGACCTAACAAGTGGTATTAGAGCCTATTTGTTAACACACAAACAGTTTAAGATCCAAAAACAATCATGTCTGAAGTAGAAACTCCAACTAAGCCCAAAACTGAAGAACCTCCAAAGACACAAATCCATAGCCGATATGAGGCTATTAGAGTTCCCATATTGAGACCATCTGAATATCCCATATGGAAGGTGAGGATGACCATGTTTCTAGAAGCAACAAATCCAGAATATCTTGATAGAATCAAGGAAGGGCCTCACAAACCAACCAAGCTCGATGTTGCAGTTGGAGGTGAAGTAGCAAAGTCAGTACCAAAGGAGAAGATTGACTACACTGCTGAAGATATCGCATCAATTGCTAAGGATGCTAAGGTACGACACTTACTGCATAGTGCCATTGATAATGTAATGTCAAACATGGTAATAAACTACAAGACTGCAAAAGAGATATGGGATGCCTTGGAAACAAGATGTCAGGGAACTGTTACGATTAAGAAGAACAGGAAGACAATACTCACTCAAGAGTATGAACACTTTGACTCAAAGGCTAATGAGTCATTGACTAATTTATATGATAGATTTGTCAAACTCTTGAATGACTTGTCACTGGTTGATAAGGAGTATGATCTTGAAGATTCAAATCTTAAATTCCTGTTGGCTCTTCCTGAAAGCTGGGATTTGAAGGCAACAATAATAAGAGACAACTATAATCTTGATGAAACAACTCTTGATGAAATTTATGGGATGCTCAAGACTCATGAACTTGAGATGGAACAAAGAAGCAAGAGGAAAGGAGGAAAGTCAAGAACAGTTGCTCTTAAGGCTGAAGAAGAATCCCCCAAGGCAGCTACCTCAAGGAAAGGCAAGGGTAAAGCTCTCTTCACAAAGTCTGATACTGAGTCATCAAGTTCTGATAGTGATGATGACTCAAAATCTGAAAGCTTGCCTGAGACGGATGCTGATGAAGAGATGATGAAGCTGTGTGCCCTTATGGTGAAAGGAATCACAAAGATTGCATACAGGAAGTTCAAGAAGGGAAAGAAGTTTTCCAGGAAAGGTGCAAGTTCTGATAAGAAGAATTTCAGAAAATCTGAGGGCAAAGGAGGAAAGTCTGACAGAGGAGATTATACAAATGTCAAATGCTACAACTGTGGTGAGAAAGGCCACATATCTCCTGATTGCAAGAAAGTGAAGAGTGACAAAGGCAAGGCTCTTGTCACAAAGAACAAAAGCTGGACAAACACCTCAGATTCTGAAAGTGAGGAGAATTATGCCTTGATGGAAAATGCTGATATGGCAAGTGCTGAAAGCAGTTCTGAAGCTACTGAGTTAAAGGTACCTCAAACTACTTATGCCTTATGCCTTTCATACTGATGATATTAATGAGTTGAGAAGATATCTTAAAACCATGTTCATTAGCTATAGAGATCAAACTTTAACATGTGAAAGATTAACTTCTGAAAATCTTGCTTGCAAAAAGAGGAATGATTATTTAAAAAAGAGTTAGTCATGTTCCATCAAACTCAGAAAGATAGAGATGATGCTTTCTATGTTAGGGATGAATTACTTAAAATGAATGAATCTCTAAAAACTGAGTTAGAAAAGGAAAGAGAGATTATCAGGACTTGGACTAACTCTGGCAGAACAACTCAGAATTTGTTAAGTAGTGAAAATTGGAAAGAGGGCTTAGGTTATGGAGAGGATAAGAATGATAAAGGAACTGTAGATGTTAAGCCTATAGTTGTTAAACAAAAGCCAAAGTTAAAACATGTTAAGTTTGTAGCTGTAAAGTCTGATACTGAGAAATCAGAAGTTAAAAAGGAATTAACTTCTGACAAATTAAAACAAGAAAAGACAACTGAAGTAAACGTGGGCTTAATGATTAAGAAGCAGCTTAAGCATAAGCTGAAAGATGTTAAGAATGCAAACAAGGTAAAATCACCTAGGAAAAATAGGAATGGAAAGGAAGGTATGAATAAAAGTAATAATTATAAGCCTGTTCCTGATGCTCCTAGAAAAACATGTCATAACTGTGGAAGTTCTAACCATCTGGCTTCTTTTTGCAGGAAGAATAAGAATATAAACTCCTTACCTTCAAAGTCAGGAGTTAAGAGTCAGTCTGTTAGATATAAGCCACAAAATCCTTATTTTCATTGTGGTAGTTTATGGCATTCCATTTATACTTGTAAGGAATATCATAGTTTGTACTATGATTATTATCAAATAAAACCTTCTTTAAAGAAAGTTACCATTGTTCCTTCTAGTGTAAGTTCTGATTCAAAGTCTGATAGTGTAAATTCTGATAAGAAAAATGTTAACATAAACTCTGATGCTAAATCCGCTGCAAATGTTAACAAACTTAATAAGGCCAAAGGATCCAAGAAAGTCTGGGTCCTTAAAACTAATCATTAGTGGTTTTTGTGATTGCAGGGCAACAGGAAAAACACCTAGTTCTGGACAGTGGATGTTGAGGACATATGACTGGAAATAAAGCCCTGCTATCAGACTTTGTGGAGAAGGCTGGCCCAAGTATTTCTTATGGAGATGGCAACATTGGAAAAACATTGGGATATGGCAATATCAATCTTGGGAATGTCATCATTAAAGAAGTAGCTCTAGTCTCAGGACTTAAACACAATCTGCTGAGTGTTAGTCGAATCTGTGACAGAGGTTATCATGTGGATTTCTTTGAAGAACACTGTGAAGTTGTAAGTAAATCTACATACAAAGTTGTTCTGAAAGGATACAGGCGTGGTAACATTTATGAAGCCAATCTTTCAACAAGTACTGATGGTTCTGCAATCTGTCTGATGAGTAGAGCATCAATTGAAGAAAGCTAGAATTGGCAGAAGAAACTCTCTCATTTAAATTTCAACAATATAAATGAATTAGTCAAGAAAGATCTTGTGAGAGGACTGCCAAAGTCAGTATTGGCTCCTGATGGTCATTCTGATTCTTGTCAGTGAAAGGAATATGTCCTAAGTCCAATCATGTATTAGGATTTAGGAATAACTTTCTGTGTAATCTGTTTTAATTTCATTGATATTAATAAAAGACTTGTTTTGTTTTTATTACGGGCTCTATCTATTTAAGTGTTTAAATAAGATATACCATAATTTAGAATAAAGCTTTTTATGGATTATGATGAGATCATAATAGTGAGACCTAAAAGATGATAACTCTAAACTTAAATAGTTCCTGATCATAGGATTACTAACTGGTAATTAATAATCCGCAAAGATCGGTACATATTATGCTTGCTTCATTATGAAGGATGTCTATTCTCATAGACATTTGTGTGGTGACACTATAGCTAGTATGTAGGTGCTTATTATAGAATAAGTTCACTGAACATGACTCGCACAGCTGAACAACTGATGGAGTTCACTCACGTGTCAGCAGTTGTTCACATAGTGATAGTTGTACAAGTATCCTTAGACTTGAGGTCTTCATAGTCATCTTGTGTACACTGAACTATACTTTGGTTTAGTTCTTAGTCTCCAGGGACAATTATTAGGGCTCTACTGGGTATAGGAATTTGTACACGAAGATAGTGTATGATCAATAAAGGATCTACCCCTTCCAGTGAAGGAAGCGAATGTTCAAGACTGATCCACTTATGCTAGTTCGGGAATCTCTGGCCAGAGTGAATGAAATTAGAAAGGAGTTTCTGATTTGCATAGAACTAAACATAGTAAATGGTAAGCAAGTGATTAAATTAGATAGGCTTGACACGAGATCCATGCCTTGTATTTAATCGGGACATTATAGGGTAGAAGGAGTTTATTGTACGGTAACTATTCACTGAATAGGTTCTTGGTATTCTAAGCAGTGAATTCATATTATCTGGATAGTCGCGATATGCTGAGAAGTATCCCTCACGATGTAGAATAAATGTGATTAATTAATTAATCATATTTAATAAATTAGAGAATTTATATAAATAATGATAAAATAGTTTTATTATTATTTATTTCTACTACTGGCTTAATATTGAACCTACAGGGTCACACCATAAAAAGAGAATGATTTAATGGTGGAGGAATTAATTAATAATGGCTAATAATTATTTATTTGTGAAATAAATAATTAGTTGGCAAATTTAATAATTGATTAAATGAGATTTAATTGATTATAAATTAATTATGAAAAGTTCTTAATATTATTAATTAAGGATTTAATTTTTTGGAAATTAAATCAAGAGAGAGAATTATTTCTAAAGTGTTTAGAAAAAGGATTAATAATTAAAAGGTGTTTTAATTATTAATGAGAATAATAAATGGGATAATAATAATAACATTTATGGGAAAATTTCAGCTCAAAATTTTGCCTATAATTATACTATTATAAACCCTATTTTTATTCGAAGCCCAATTTTTAGAAAAACCTAATTCTCTCCACCTCCTCCTCATCCTTAACGTCGTTTTCTTGGTGGATACCGGTGGAGTGCTTCACGTTTGAGGAGAAACTGCTAAGGATCTCCGATCGTTGCTTTTGGATCGCATATTAAAGGTTAGTAATTGATCCCTATGTTTTTACCACGATTTATATGCTTTTATTTCCCTTTTTTTTAATGAGTAAAAGTGTTTTACCATGCCTCCGCTGCGATAAAAATCCAACAATGGTATCAGAGCATAGGTTGTATGCATATAGATCTGTGATAAAAATTTCAGAATTTTATGTGCTTGTATGAATTAATTATGATTTTTACAAGTTATATCATGGATTAATTTTGTCTGATGAGAAATCGTTTCTCAGAATAATTTTGAATGTTGATCTGGGTTCTACAAGTGTTGTAGATTGTCTGGGTATTTTTCTTATAATTTTATGATGTATAGATTTTTTATTATGAATTTTTGAAGATCTTGCAATTAAATTCGTAATTAAATAAATCATATATATATATGAATTGTAAGTATGTTTATATATTTATATATCTGCTGCTGTATATCTGTTTGTGTTGTTCTGCACGGATTAAAGAGTAGGGGACAAGGCACATGTGATGTGCTGCGGCACAGAAAGAGAGAACTGACAGCACGGCGATCGAGAGAATTGTCAGGCGGCATAGTCGAAGCAGGAAGGAGGACCGCGCGTCTGCCGTGCGCGCGTGGGGTACACGCGCCCGTGTACCACGCGCGGCGCGTGGCAGACACGCGCTGGTCAACGGTCAAACAGTGCTGATGTCATGCTGACGTCATCAGATGACGTCATGCTGACGTTAGCGTAGGGTTTTGGGCGTGTGTGGCGCGTGGGCGCGGGTGGGCGGCGGTGTGTCACGCGTCGGTCAGCGCGTGTACGCGTGGGGGCGCGTGGGAGACCTTCTTTCGGCGCGTGCGGGCGCGTGCGAGCTCAGAATAGGGCGATTTTGATGCCGTTGGATTCGTCTTTTCGAGACGCTTCTAATGGTACATTGTATCATATTTTATGAAATTGTTTCGAACTGTTTATAGCTAACAAAATTGTTTTTAAGCTATTTTGACTGTTTTAATTGCTTTTAAATGCTTCATGTGATACATAGAGATGTATAATGCTTAGACTAATGTGCTAGATGATATAACATGCCTACCTTGATGTTTATTCATGTTTATATATGTGATATATGCTTAGTTTATCATGCGATGATAGATTTAGGTGAACTTAAATGAACATAAGGCATTTGTTAGACAACCTAGTATAGTGAAATTGTTTCATAACCTTAATAACAATATTATGAATACAATCATGAGATTCTTGTGTTTATGAAACACGTAATTGAATATGAATTTTTGATATGAGAGAAAGGATGATTCTGTCAACAACGGATTTCTATCTGTAAGAAAGGGTTATTAAGTGACGCCTCTTGACAATGCTCCACCCGATCTGGGAATCATCTGATTATTGATTATTGATTTGAAATATTTAATTTAAAAGGAAGAATTTCTTTATAATATGATTATGATTTTAATGTAATATAATCCCTCTAAAAGTAAATAATATCAAGTAGTAATTGGCCAATGATACAACGGGCTTGTGTCGGTCATAGCCTTCCAACATGATAGAAAAGTAGTTCTTATTTTTGAATTATTGTCGGTTCATGCTACAGCCGAGGGCTTTGATTTCGAAATAAGAAATACATGTCTATTACATAGAGATGTGTACATTGAGTAAGAATCTAAAGGTCGGTACGTGTCACAGCCGTGGGCCTTTGGGGACTGATTCAACTGTACGAAATATTGGGTTAGACTTGACTTAGAATATTGAGTTTGTCGTGCCACAGCCGAGACTCAATTATTCAAGAGGCTAAAGTTTGATTAGGGAATAACATAAAATGTAATTGACAAGCGTTGTCTGCCTATTGAACATTACATGGCGGTTCGTGCTACAGCCGGGGTTGTGTAATGGAATGTAGGATCCCTATTCCCACTAGCATTATGAATGCTTAATTTTTCACGTAGGGGGTTGAATAAATTAGGTAAACTAGTGGGAGCCACTTATGAATAAAGACCC
Source organism: Apium graveolens (assembly GCF_009905375.1). Lineage (NCBI taxonomy): Eukaryota > Viridiplantae > Streptophyta > Magnoliopsida > Apiales > Apiaceae > Apium > Apium graveolens. Next base: position 59,534,904 of record NC_133653.1, read on the forward strand.
GATTCATATAGTGTTTTAAAATAAAATCAAAAATTTGCTAAGTGTTGTTATGTGTTTATCATTTACAGATTTACAATATACATTATGTCTTCTGCACTATCACTCAGGAGCATACAGGATGCTCATAAATTGACTGGTCCTAATTATGCTGACTGGCTTCGAAACTTGAGAATTGTTCTCAGGATTGAGAAGCTGGAATACGTGATTGACTCACCTAAGCCTACTGAACCTGCTAGTGATGTACATAATGATGAACATGTTGTGTATCGTAAGTGGATAGATGATGCAAATGTTGCTCAATGCATCATGCTAGCTTCCATGAACATTGAGCTACAGAAACAACATGAGCATATGGATGCTCACACTATCCTCATGCATCTACAAGAGTTGTATGATGTGGCAGGGAGGACAGCTCGATATGAGATATCGAAGGAGCTGTTCGGTTGTAGGATGTCTGAGGGATCATCTGTGAATGACCATGTACTTAAGATGATCAATTTGATTGAACGTCTTGGACAACTTGGTTTTGCCATGGATGGGGAGCTGAGCCAAGACTTGGTCTTGCAATAGCTTCCGAGTTCGTTCTCACAGTTTGTTGTGAACTTTCACATGAATAAGTTGGATGTCAGCTTGCCTGAACTCCACAACATGTTGAAGACTGCGGAATCGAATTTCCCCCCTAAGAAGAGTTCTGTTCTTCTAATTGGTGAAGGTTCCAATCCTAAGAAAAGGAAGAGGAACCCTTCCAAGAAGAAGAAAGAAGGTGAGAAAACGCCGGTTCCACAAAAAGCTGAAGACCCCAAGAGCAAAGTTGTTTGCTTTCACTGTAACAAGGTAGGGCACTGGAAGAGGAACTGCAAGGTTTACCTTGCAGAATTGAAGAAGAAGAAGGGTAGTGAGACTACAGCTTCTGATTCAGGTATGTTCATGATAAGAGTGAATATGTCATTAAATCAAATTTCTACTTGGGTATTAGATACCTCCTGTGGTTCTCAAATCTGCAATTTATTGCAGGGACTAAGGAGAAGTAGGACTCTTGAAGAAGAGGAGGTGATTCTACTGATGGGAAATGGAGCAAGAGTTGCTGCTGTAGATGTAGAATCATTTCATTTACATATGCCTACGGGCAAGACTATTATTTTAAATAATTGTTATTTTGTTCCCTCGATTGTGAGGAATATTATTCCCATGTTAGACTTGGCTGGATTTTCATTTATTATTGAGAATAATGAATGTTCTATTCTTAGAAATAATATTCTTTATGGACGTGGTACTTTAAATAATGGTCTGTATATATGTGACATAATTTACTTCAGATTGAACAAACTAATAAAAGAAAAGAGATGATGAAAATCTCACTTTATAGTGGCACTGCAGTCTCCATTTAGTAGACATGGAAAAGGACTGCAAATTTGCTAGGAATGGTACACACAGATGTATGTGGACCAATGTCTAAGCAAGCCATGGGTGGATTTTCATACTTCATTACTTTCATAGATGATAGATCTAGATTCGAATATGTGTTTGATGAAACACAAGTCTGAAGCCTTTGAAAAGTTCAAAGAGTATAAGTATGAAGGGGAGAAACAAACCAAACATAGTATTATAATTCTTCGATTAGATCGAGGTGGTGAATACTTGAATGGAGAGTTTCTGGATTATCTCAAAGTAAATGGTATAGTCTCCCAGTGGACGCCTCCAGATTGGTATTTGAAAGGAGAAATCGAACTTTGTTAGACATAGTTCGGTCCATGATGAGCTATGCAAATCTTCCAGTATTCCTATGGGGTTATGCATTAGAAACCTCAGTATATTTACTGAATAAGGTGCCTTCCAAAATCTGTTCCTCAAACTTCGTATGAGATATGGAAAGAAAGGAAACTGAGTCATAAACACGTTAAGATTTGGGGATGTCCAGCTTATGTCAAGTAAGTTGACCCAGATAAGCTGGAATATCATTCCGTAAAATGTAGTTTTGTGGGATATCCTAAAGAGACTTTAGGGTATTACTTTTACACCGATCATCGGGTGTTTGTCTCCAGACATGCTACCTTCTTGGAAAAGGAGTTTATCCTTGAAGGAAACAGTGGGAGCAAAATTGAACTTGATGAAGTTCAAGAAGCACAAACTACTACGGATCAAGTGGAAACACCTGTTCTGACTTAACAACCTTTTGTGGAACAGCCCATTCATATAACAGGGAGAGTGTCTCGCCAACCTGAGAGGTAATATTGCATTGTCATTGAGAATGACAATGAGTTGTCGATCATTGATGATGACGACCCTGTGACCTATAATGTGGCTATGAGTAGTGTTGACTCAAAGAAATGGCATAGTGCCATGAAATCCGGAATGGAATCTATGTATACGGTATACGAAAGAATGATTAGAGCATATGGCCAGGTGGAGACCTATAAGGCCAGGCTTGTGGGAAAAGGATTCAAACAAAGGCAATGGATTGACTTTGATGAAACCTTTTACCTGTAGCCCTGTTAAAATCAGTTCGGATTTTGCTTGCGAATGCTGCTTACTACGACTATGAGATCTGGCAAATAGCCAGATGGTTTTCTTTCCAAGAGAAATGAAAACCTAGTGTGTAAGCTGCTGTGAACCATATGTGGTTTAAAGCAAGCTTCTCGTAGATGGAACATCCGTTTTGATGAGACAATCAAAGAGTTTGATTTTATCAAAAACGTAGATGAACCATGCGTCTACAAAAGGGTTAGTGGGAGCGCGGTAACATTTCTTGTATTGTATTGAAATAGAGTTGACACACATAACAATATAGCAGACCCACTCACAAAGCTACTTTATGAAAGTCACTTTGATCGTCATAAAGACAAGATGGGTATTAGATACCAGAGTGATTGGCTTTAGTACAAGTGGGAGATTGAAAGGAATATATCCTAAGTCCAATCATGTATTAGGATTTAGGAATAACTTCTTGTGTAATCTGTTTTGATTTCATTGATATTAATAAAAGACTTGTTTTTTTTTTTATTACGGGCTCTATCTATTTAAGTGTTTAAATAAGATATACCATAGTTTAGAGTAAAGCTTTTTCTGGATTATGATGAGATCATAATAGTGAGACCTAAAAGATGATAACTCTAAACTTAAATAGTTCCTGATCATAGGATTACTAACTGGTAATTAATAATCCGCAAAGATCGGCACATACTATGTTTGCTTCATTATAAAGGATGTCTGTTCTCATAGACATTTGTGTGGTGACACTATAGCTAGTATGTAGATGCTTATTATAGAATAAGTTCACTGAACATGACTCGCACAGCTGAACAACTGATGGAGTTCACTCACGTGTCAGCAGTTGTTCACATAGTGATAGTTGTACAAGTATCCTTAGACTTGAGGTCTTCATAGTCATCTTGTGTACACTGAACTATACTTTGGTTTAGTTTTTAGTCTCCAGGGACAATTATTAGGGCTCTACTGGGTATAGGAATTTGTACACGAAGATAGTGTATGATCAATAAAGGATCTACCCCTTCCAGTGAAGGAAGCGAATGTTCAAGGCTGATCCACTTATGCTAGTTCAGGAATCTCTGGCCAGAGTGAATGAAATTAGAAAGGAGTTTTTGATTTGCATAGAACTAAGCGTAGTAAATGGTAAGTAAGTGATTAAATTAGATAAGCTTGACACGAGATCCATGCCTTGTATTTAATCGGGACATTGTAGGGTAGAAGGAGTTTATTGTACGGTAACTATTCACTGAATAGGTTCTTGATATTCTAAGCAGTGAATTCATAATATCTGGATAGTCGCGATATGCTGAGAAGTATCTCTCACGATGTAGAATAAATATGATTAATTAATTAATCATATTTAATAAATTAGAGAATTTATATAAATAATGATAAAATAGTTTTATTATTATTTATTTCTACTACCGGCTTAATATTGAACCTACAGGGTCACACCATAAAAAGAGAATGATTTAATGGTGGAGGAATTAATTAATAATGGCTAATAATTATTTATTTGTGAAATAAATAATTAATTGGCAAATTTAATAATTGATTAAATGAGATTTAATTGATTATAAATTAATTAAGAAAAGTTCTTAATATTATTAATTAAGGATTTAATTTTTTGGAAATTAAATCAAGAGAGAGAATTATTTCTAAAGTGTTTAGAAAAAGGATTAATAATTAAAAGGTGTATTAATTATTAATGAGAATAATAAATGGGATAATAATAATAATATTTATGGGAAAATTTCAGCTAAAAATTTTGCCTATAAATATACTATTATAAACCCTATTTTTATTTGAAGCCCAATTTTTAGAAAAACCTAATTCTCTCCACCTCCTCCTCCTCCTTAACGTCGTTTTCTTGGTGGATACCGGTGGAGTGCTTCACGTTTGAGGAGCAGCTGCTAAGGATCTCCGATCGTTGCTTTTGGATCGCATATTAAAGGTTAGTAATCGATCCCTATGTTTTTACCACGATTTATATGCTTTTATTTGGATTTTTTAATGAGTAAAAGTGTTTTACCATGCCTCCGCTGCGATAAAAATCCAACAGTCAGAAGGCTAAACAAAGGAAATCCTCACTCAAGAGCCAGACTGAATCATCAATTCTTGAGCCTTATCACCTACTACATGTTGATCTATTTGGTCCAGTAAATGTCTTGTCTATTGCAAAGAAGAAATATGTTATGGTCATAGTGGATGAGTTCACCAGATATACATGGGTGTATTTCTTGCATACAAAAAGTGAAACTGCATCTGTCTTGATTGATCATGTCAGGCAACTGGATAAATTGGTCAAAGATTCTGTGAAGATAATAAGAAGTGATAATGGTTCTGAGTTCAAGAATTTGATAATGGAAGAGTTCTGCAAAAACCATGGAATCAAGCAGGAATTTTCTGCTCCTGGAACTCCACAGCAAAATGGAGTTGTTGAAAGAAAGAATAGAACTCTCATTGAAGCTGCACGTACAATGCTTGATGAAGCAAAGCTTCCAACCTATTTCTGGGCTGAAGCTGTGCAAACTGCTTGTTTACTCAGAATGCAACACTCATTAACAAGCAAGGAAAGACACCATATGAGATGGTGAAGAAAAAGAAGCCAAATCTGAAGTATTTTTATGTATTTGGATGCAAATGCTTTGTTCTTAAGACACACCCTGAACAGCTATCCAAATTTGATCTAAAAGCTGATGAAGGAATCTTTGTTGGATATCCACTTTCCACAAAAGCCTTCAGAGTCTATAACTTGAGAACAAGAGTGGTCATGGAATCTATCAATGTCTCTTTTGATGATAAGAAGATTACTGGACTTGAAGATTTCAATGATCATGATCAGCTGAGATTTGAAAATGAAGACTTAAATTCTGATACTGAAAATCCTGATAATCTAAATCCTGATACTGCAAACTCTGATGTTATTGAAACTGTGGTGACTACGCCAAAGGAAGATGCACCTATGCAGGGGGAGCATACTCAAGATACAACCACATCTCAAGAAGCATCAGAACATACATCTGGCTCTTCAAGTTCTGATTCGTCAAGTTCTGATAAGCCAAGTTCTGATAATTCTGAAAACTTAAATTCTAAAGAATCCAACTCAGAGAGCATAGTTTCAGGGGGGGCATCAGAAAATGTTGATGAAGATAGCATGGATCATGGGGAAGCATCCAGTTCTAGAGAAAACCTTCCATCTGCAAGGAAGTGGACTAAATCACATACACCTGACTTAATAATTGGAAATCCTGATGCAGGTGTCAAAACTAGAACAGCTACTTCAAGTGAATGTCTTTACAATTCTTTTCTTTCTCAGACTGAACCAAAGAAAGTGGAAGAAGCTCTTCAAGATGCTGATTGGGTGCAAGCAATGCAGAAAGTGTTAGATGAATTTGAAAGAAACAAAGTCTGGACCCTAGTGCCAAGACCAAAGAACAGATCTGTTGTTGGTATAAAGTGGGTATTCAGAAACAAAACTGATAGTGATGGCATAATTACAAGAAATAAGGCAAGGTTGGTTGCAAAAAGATACTCTCAACATGAGGGAATTGATTATGATGAAACATTTGCACCAGTTGCTAGATTGGAAGCCATAAGGATATTTTTGGCTTATGCTGCTCACAAAAAGTTTACTGTCTTTTAAATGGATGTGAAAAGTGCTTTTCTCAATGGAGAATTGGAGGAGGAAGTATATGTTGAACAACCTCCAGGCTTTGTAGATCCCAAATATCCTAATCATGTCTACAGGCTTGATAAAGCACTTTATAGCCTTAAGCAAGCTCCAAGAGCATGGTATAAGACTTTAGCTCAGTTTCTTCTGGAAAGTGGATTTAACAGAGGAACTATAGACAAAACACTGTTCTACATCAACCATGGAAAGGACTTACTTCTGGTTCAGATATATGTTGATGATATCATCTTTGGTTCTACAAATGACAGACTTTGCAAGAAGTTTGCCAAACTGATGCAGTCAAGATATCACATGAGTATGATGGGGGAACTTAGCTATTTACTGGGCCTTCAAGTCAACCAGAATGAAGAAGGCACTTTTATTTGTCAAACCAAGTACACCAAAAATTTGCTGATGAAATTTGGAATGCAAGATTGTTCAAGTGCATCCACTCCCATGGCCACTGCAACAAAACTGGATAAGGATACTGGTAAATCAGTAGATATTACTGATTACAGAGGTATGATTGGCTCTCTACTCTATCTAACTGCTAGTAGACCTGATATCATGTATGCTACCTATCTTTGTGCAAGATTTCAAGCAGATCCAAGAGAACCTCACTTAACAGCTGTGAAAAGAATTTTCAAGTATCTTAAGGGAACATCTGATCTGGGATTGTGGTATCCCAGAGAATCAGATTTTAAACTAATAGGTTACTCAGATGCAGATTTTGCAGGTTACAAAATTGACAGGGAAAGCACAAGTGGAAGCTGCCAATTTCTTGGAGGCAGATTGGTTTCTTGGTTTAGCAAGAAATAAAAGTCAATTTCCACATCTACTGCAGAAGCAGAATACATTGTTGCAGGAAGCTGTTGTGCACAGATTCTTTGGATGAAGAATCAGTTACTGGATTATGGGTTAACATATTTTAAAATCCCTATTTACTGTGATAATCAAAGTGCTATTGCTATGACAGGTAATGCAGTTCAACACTCAATGACAAAGCACATCAGCATTAGGTACCACTTCATAAGGGAACATGTGGATGAAGGTACAGTGGAATTGCATTTTGTTCCAACAGATCAATAACTAGCAGATATCTTCACAAAACCACTGTGTGAAGCTACTTTTACAAGATTGGTAAATGAACTTGGAATGGTTTCAGGTTCTTTCTCTAAATCTGCTTAGCTTTTATTCTGATGCATCAGACTTTATGATCAGTATTTACAGAAATTACTCTCTTTGTGTACTTTGTGCTTAATTGAAAATTGCTTAAGTACTGATTGTTGTCTGATGTGAATTTCTAAACTCTGATAGTGATATAACTGTTTATGTGACTATTCAATCCTATGAGGATAACTGTGCTAGATGCTGACCTAGTAGTCTTTAATATACTAGAGATCCCATGTTAGAAGTAATTATTTATGTGGAAATCTATTGACACAAGCAAATTCTGATATTGAGCTTAGTTAAGTTTACTTTGTCTATCTTATTACTAAGTCAAAAACTAGAATAATGCTTCTCACCTGTTAAGTTCTGATGTTAGTAAATCTGTTGAATGTACTAAGTGCTGATAAACCTCACTTATCAAAAGAAAAAGGACCAGAACAAGGAATAAAAATCAGGTACTCCTTTGAGATCTAGAGTCAAAATGTGGAAGGGACGACCCAAGTGCATTGTTGGTATTAAGTAATATGCATCAGAAAAGCAAATAATTATTTTTCTTGGTGACTTTTCACACTCTATGATTACTGGAGAAATACTCTGATAAAAGCATAAATTCTGATAAGCAGTCGTGACTCACTCACACTGAGAAGCCACTGTAAAATGGAATTTCAAAAGATGCATAAAATAAGCACAAAACAGTTGAGGTGGACTCGTGCATGAACTCATTCAAAGTAAACTTCAGAATAATGACAGATTTTTAGTAAAGTTCTTAGTTATGCCTTATTTGTAAGATGTACTGAAGTGAATCAGACTTTACTCTTTGTCTGATATTTTGCTTAATGCACACACTTACATTCCATATGAATGATAAAAATTACTGTGGCGTTCAATGTTGTTTTAGATGAACAGTTTATGTGTCAGATTGCATAAATTCTGACGACAAGTTCTGATGGAAGTTCTGATAAATAAAAACTGAAGAACCAAAATCAGAATTTGTGTGAAGAATCATAAAGATAGGCTTTCATTTTTCGAGTTAAGAAATCATGTTCTGATGACTGTTAAGTTCTGATATAAGTCTAAGTGCTGATATTAAATTCTGATCCTCTACTTGACTTATTTGTGGTTAAAATCTGAAACAGTCTTATTTTAAATCAGAATATGAACGGGTAAGATATTAACAGTCAATACAATTGGGTTAGTGGAACACGTACATGCACGGTAATTTTTACTTGTTTCTTGTGCGCATTAAACCCTGTTTTACTTTTCCAATGACTGTTTTTCTTCTTCCCGGTCAAGGGAGACGAGGTAGAATTATTTCTACCTGTACGCATTAAATTATCCTCGCATCTCCTGGCATTCTATTGCCTATATAAACCCTCACCTCACATCAGCCTACACATCATTTCTTTTCTCACATACTCACTCTCTTTTCCTTCATACCACTACAATCATGGTTAACTACAATATGTTTTTAAACTATGAGACCTTCAACATGGAATTGAGCTATGAGGACTGGCAGCAGGAATGGCACGTAACTATCATTCCTGATGAGATTTGGGACTCGGTTCTCCAGGAGGTTCTCACACACCTCCTGTTCTTTTACATGGACTTCCATCGCCATCTGGAGCGATTGGAAGAAGAAAGGCTGGAAGCTCTTCGCTAACAAGAGCGAATCATACGACTCGCTATTCTTTTTGTAGAGAGTCGGAAGAAGAAATAATTTGTTTTCTTCTTCCTGTTTTTCTTCATTGTCGGCTTTGTCCGGCTTCTTAGCTAAAGACAAAAGCTGTTGATGTTAAGTTTAGAAGCTTAGGACAGTCTTGTAATGCTCTGATGTAATTTCAATTTCATGAATGTATTCTCTTAATATATTAATGGAATTTCTTATTTTTGCAAGATTCTGTGTCTGAGATGTTTGCAATTTTACTTCACTGTTAAATCCTGATATATCCATATTCTGATGACCATTTTAATTATTGATTTAAATTAAGTTCTGATTTTAAAATATCAGTACTTGTTTACTTGATTTATTTTTTGGTCATTCTCACACTTGAATTTTTTTTACTGAATATTGGTTTTGCAGTGAAAATAATTAAATAAGTGGGAACAGTTTAAATTTTGAATTAAAACTGACTTACCTCAATTAATGGGATTACTGGGTAAGTGGAATGGTTTTTCCTTGAAAAACTGCATGTGATAAGTAATGATTACTCTTTTCCGTTGCCCATTAACTATTCATTATTGCTGCATGTCTGACAGGTGTCCAACGGTTATTTTTTTTAACCAAGTATATGTAAGAGAGAGAGAAGATTATACAATCTTTTATTTACTTCTACACTTTGTCTCTCTTTCTTTGCTTTTACTCTCTCTCATCTCCTGACGTTGGTTTTTCATACAGACATTTTATCAAATAACTTACAAGCAACCTTAATTCTCAACTTTTTCTCATGGCATCTAAGGATTTGATCAAAGATGGAGCAAAGTTTGTTCCCAACAACTATGTTGCAATCCTAAATCATGATGAAGCTCCATCTGAGTTGCATTTTGTGCAAGATCTTCTTGCACACAGTAAAATTGGGTATGCATTGACCCAGCCTACAGTCCTATCAAGCCAACAAGTTCTGACATTTTCGCGGACTGGGCATTTTGATAATGGTGGTGCTACTGGTACTCCCAGCATTGTTTTTGAAGTCAATGATGTTAAACATGTGGTAACTCCTGGGACAGTTCGTAAGGCTTTACATTTACCAGAAGGCTGCATTTTTTCAACACCGGAGGAACCAGCACTACAGCAGCTCATGGCCAATTTGGGGGTATGAGCAGAGTTTGGCTAAGCTTGGACAGTTGAAACGAGCACATATCAGAAAGGAATGGAACTTTTTCTTCGACTGCATCACTAACGCGTTCCGGAATAAGTGTTCCAACTTTGATGCCATTCCAATAATGAGTCAACACATCGGGTATGCTATTATTAACCAAACTCATTTTGATTTTGCAAGTGCTGTGATAGGTTTTATAGGGGATAGGATGACAGAGGATAGGAATATTGTCTACTTTGCTAGATTCTGTCAGCTTATATATAATTTCTGTTGTGCTGATGAACCCCAACCTACCACTGACTTATTTCCACCCTTTAAACTTGCAAAACGGGCTTTTAATGACTTGGTAAATGTTGACCTTAAGAAAATGGTGGTTAGACCTTTACAGATTCCCCAGTCTGTAAAACAGATCCTGGTAAATGCTGATCCTCAAACCTATAGATCTATTTATCCTGATGTTCAACCTACCACCACATCCCAAACACCTCACCAAACATCAGAACATACACCCTCTCTCAGAACATATCTCAAAACTTATCTCACACCTTCACAGACAGCTCAACCTTCATCCTCAGCACCTACTGTGAAGCCTTCATCTTCCAAGCCCAAGATGACAAAGACTGTTCCTCAGACACCACAGAAGAGAAGGAGGATTGTTCTGAGAGACGAGTCAGACAGTGCGGAACAGGTTTCTGCATCAGAACCTGTTGTTAAAGAAGCTGAGAAAGTTCTTTCTCAGAAGGATTCTGGAATTGGGGGATATAAGCTTCTAAAAAGGCTTAGAAGAATGACTTCTGCTGAACCTCCCAAGGAATCCCCACCTTCAAAGAGATACAAGAAACAGAGAGCTAAAAGGCCAGCTTCAGATGATGAGGAAGCAGCAGCTAAGGAAGGAGATCAGGAATCTCTGATCTCAAAAGAACCAGAATTTGCTGAAGCTACTGCATCTCTCTCTTCATTGTCCCCAACTCAGGAAGCTGCTACAGATAAGGCAAACACACCATCTGTGTCTCCTGTACATGAAACTGTATCTCCTGTAGACCCAGGCACAAGTGCTGAAATTGATATTAACAACCTGGTTGTGCCTGAAGTTCTCTACTTAGAAGCTCCAATAGCAATTAATCCATCAACAACACCTGTTACTGATGCTAATCAAACTCCAGAATTGTCTACAACACCTTCTCTGCATCTAGATGTTGATGATCAGAATATAGGTGAGCATCAGGATATGGCTGTTGATCAGAACTTGGAAACAGATCAGCACTTAGAGGATGATGCTGATGCCTCTATTGCTTCTCATACTGTTATTTTATCAGAAGATGTTGATTTTGTCAGTTCTGATGCTTCAAATGCTGATGTTACTGGTAATGCTGCTATTAATGCAGATGCTGATGCAGCTGGTCCTTCAGGACATGCATCTCAACAAACTATTCATAAATCTGAACTAGTTAAGAAGTTTGTTACAAGAGCAGCACCAGTACCTTGGAGTGAAACTCCTAGAGGACAGGAGTGGACTAAGGAATGGAACTCAGTTACCTTTGTTCCATCTGAAAAGATTCTTGCTCAGCACTTGGCAAAAGCTGATGAAATGTTAATTAATGATGATTTCAAGACACAGCTTCGAGTCACTGCATTGAGTACTAGACATCTGCAAGGTCTCCATTCAACAACTCATGCAGAGTTACGTCAAGTTAAGGAAGAATTGTTCAAGCAAGATATGACTAGAAAACTTGATAAGAAAAAATTCTTCCAACCTACCTTTGACAGAGTTGCTTACATTGAGAAGACCCAAGAGAAGCAACAGTCTCAAATTGATGATATTTTGAAACATCAAGCTTCTCAGCAATCACAACTCGATGAAATCCAAGCCTCAGTGGAATTACTTGTCTCTCTTCTCTTACCTGCTGATGCCAAAAAGGGGGAGAAGGTAATTAAGTCCAAATGCAAAACTATTAAGACACTGAAGGGAAAGGATGGTGAAAAAGATGACCAGGGAAACTCTGGAATGGGTGGAGGTCATGGTCAAGGTAGAAGTTTCTCATCAAGAAGAGCTGAAATTACAAGTCATAGGACAAGTTCTGATACTGGAAAAAGAATTACTTCTGCTACTGGTAAAAGGATAAGTTCTGATAAACTTTTGGATCTTGATGAAGAAATATCAAGACAGTTATTTCTGAAAGAAAATCCAGGAATGGACTTGGAAAGTCTGATGGAAGAAGAAGCTAGACTAAAGTCAGAAAAAGTCAATTCTAAATCTGAAGCTTCTGTTGGCCAAAGGCATTGTGATAAAAGAAAGAACAAGTTCTGAAGCAACCAAGGCTAAATCACAATTGCAGATAGATCCAAGGTCCAAGGGCAAAGAGAAAGTTGGTGAACCTATCAAGGTTTATGTGTCTCCTGTTGTTATAGATAAAAAACTAAGGTTATTATTTGTTGTATTTATTACTAAGATTCGGGAGCTCAAGGCCTTTAATGGCTGCTCTCGTGTATCATAGCTTAATTCTGCCTTTACGAGATGCCTACGTATCTCTGTGAATTAGAGAATCAAGCCAAAAAACGTAGTTCTGATTTATGGGGTGAGGCCCCTTATATAGATGTGGGAGTCCTTGAATTGGACTTGGTATAGGAGACTTGGTGGAAAAGCCTCTGAATTAGGATAGACTTAGGAGCCCTAGGAAGTAGGAAGCTGATTCCTTATCCTTTTAGGTCCCCTTGAGGCTAATCTATAAGGATTTATATCCTTATCGGGACTCTTCTCAATAGCTGATTTTTCCCTTATTAATTAATTACGAAATTAATTAATAATTAGGGCTTTTGGGCCTTTTTTATTCCATCAGGCCTGATCTGGTCCATCAGGCTTAACCTTTCTGGTCTGAGTATCATATATCTTTTTATTGGGCCTAGCAGCCCACAGCTTGTATAATTAATGCAGTATACAATCATAATTTATTTATCCATATCATTTGCCCCCCAACTTTTGGGAAACATTGATTAGGTTTCGCAGAAGTTAAGTCTATTTGTTCCCTTACAGGGTTTCGCTTTTCCGTAAAGTGTGGAGCGACCTATACATTTACAATGAATTTTTCCTTTTATTCAGGAATTATCTTAATTTCCAGGAATTGTTCCCTTATTTCCGGGATTTTTCCCTTATTTTCTGGATTTTTCCCTAATTTTCTGGGATTTTCCCTAATTTCCTGGAATTTTTCCCTAATTTTCTGGGATTTTCCCTAATTTTCAGGGATTTTTCCCTAATTTTCTGGGATTTTCCCTAATTTTCTGGGATTTTCTGGGATTTATCCTTTAATTTTCTGGATTTATTCCTTATTTCTGAAAATATTAACATTTTTCAGAAAATATTTAAGGAAATTTCCTTATTTTTATGGATTTTTTCCCTAATTTCTGGGATTTATCCTTTAATTTTCTGGATTTATTCCTAATTTTCTGGGATTTTCCCTAATTTTCTGGGATTTTTCCCTAATTTCTAATTAAATGATCAGAAAAATAGAACTTTTGCTGCTCAATACATCCTAGGCGTTGTTGATCCATGCCTAGGAGACAGTTTCCTAACAACGTCTAGGAAACTTGCGTCATGGGCGTTGTTGGAGGCTGATGCTTCCTGGGCGTTGTTGATCCACGCCTAGGAGACGGTTTCCTAACAACGTCTAGGAAACTTGCGTCATGGGCGTTGTTGGAGACAGATGCTTTCATAGATCCTAGACGTCGTGCACCCACGCCTAGGAGACAGTTTTCTAACAACGTCTAGGAAACTTGCGTCCTGGGCGTTGTTGGAGACAGATGCTTCCTGGGCGTTGTTGTACCACGCCTAGGAGCCACACTTCTAACAACGGCTAGGGATGATGCATCCTGGGCGTTGTTGAGGACAGATGCTTCCTGGGCGTTGTTGTACCACGCCTAGGAGCCACACTTCCAACAACGGCTAGGGATGATGCATCCTGGGCGTTGTTGAGGACAGATGCTTCCTGGGCGTTGTTGTACCACGCCTAGGAGCCACACTTCTAACAACGGCTAGGGATGATGCATCCTGGGCGTTGTTGAGGACAGATGCTTCCTGGGCGTTGTTGTACCACGCCTAGGAGCCACACTTCTAACAACGGCTAGGGATGATGCACCCTGGGCGTTGTTGAGGACAGATGCTTCCTGGGCGTTGTTGTACCACGCCTAGGAGACACACTTCTAACAACGGCTAGGGATGATGCATCCTGGGCGTTGTTGAGGCTGTTCGAGCCTTGATTCATTCAATGAACTTTGATTTTAAACCTTTTCAAAATTCAAATCTTATGGGCTTCCCGCCTTTTTCTTAGGCCCAGGCCCGTTTGTGCATCTTTGAGCTCCTCTATATAAGAGGTGGAGTGTGAGTTCATTTCTCACACTTCACTTTCACAAAAATTTCTAAACTTCAACTCTGCAATTAGTCTCTCAAGAATCGCCACCTCCAAGCGATTTCCGGCTTTCTACTCCGCCACTTTCTGGGCTTATTTTGAAGATTCCGTTTGAATCTTCATCTTCTTTACTTACTTTCAAGAGCTTCCTGGGTTTTTGTCTTCATCCATGGCGGATTCTGATTCATCTCACTCCCATGTCCCCCAAGCTGTTGCCCGTCCCTCTAGGGCCAGCCGAGGTAAAAAATCTCTTGTACATTCCTCAGTTATTTCTCTTAGGGATCTTTTAACCGAATTTGGGCAAGCCTTTCCTAACATATTACACTTAGATGTATATAATTATCCTTCTAGATTTGGTCGAGATCAAGTAGGTACCATAGCCCGCCTTTTTGGCATTTCTCACCCTTATAGGGCCGAGGCTCCAGGCCCAAATGATAGGGCCTGCTACCCAAAACCTGGGGCCATTCGGGTCTATAAGGAAACCTTCTATGCTGGTTTTCGCCTACCTCCTCATCCTTTTGTTTTTTGCCTTTTGGCTGAGGCCCGAGTCTGTCCGACCCAACTCACACCCAACTCTTGGCGTTTTATTCACTGTTATATGGCCCAATCTCGTAAACACGGTTTTGAGCCAAATGTTTGTGTCTTTCGTTATTTATTTAAATTTGTAAATGCTTCTGAGGACCAAGGATGGGTCAAAATAGTTCATAGATCCTTGGCTCGTTCCTGCTATATTTCTGGCACCAATCCCGACTCGTATCCAACATGGAAGAGTGAGTGGTTTTATGTATTTCTGGATTCCGAGGAAGGTTGGGACCATTTTTTCAGGCCCAACTTCTCAAAAAGTATAGACGGGTCTTTAAGAGACCTAAAATTGGGGATAGATGAGGATGCGGCCATCAAGGCCATTACTGCCGATAACTTGCACCATTGCGCTCTCATCCTTTCAGAGGGTAATTTGCAAGGTTTAGGTCTAAGTGACCTTGGTCCCGAGGGTATTTCTTTCCCCTTTTTGTTCCATTTTCTCCATTCTCTATTTGTCCTTTTTCTTACGTGCTCGTATTTGCCTGCAGCTAGGGCCGCTTTGGACACAATCTTCAAGAAGCGGGAGGCCCGTGCCGCCAAGGGCTCTGCTGTTGAGACCCACCACGACAAGCGGGTTAGGATTGGTGACGGCCCTTCAGTCACGGTTCAGGAGGCCATCCCTACCTTTTTATCCCAGAGGCCTCCTAGCCTTGATGAGGATACCTCTCCCTTCACCGTTACTTGGGGCCTTCAGAGGAGGGACACGGTGGTAGGGAGTTCCGAGGCTGCCGCCATTTGGTCTCAGAGTGTGATCACGCCTCGTGACAGGGCTGAGATCGTAGAGTCTTCTGATGACCTACAGATTGAGCGTCTGGGTGCTCAGACCGTGGCTTCTGTAAGTCTCTTCCTTTTTTAACTGTTTTTTTTTATTACTTACTGTACTTTGATATGTTCGTGCAGATGAATACCTATCTCCAGGCTGCCCTTCACAATTTGAAGGATGTGAGGACCAGCCTAACTATTGCTGAGAGGGACAGGGATAGGTACCTCAAGGCTTCCGAGGCCAACTTCACTCGTTTCCGTGAGGTAGAGAAGGAGCTGGCGGATGAGAAGGAGAAAGTTCGTAAGCTGGAGCTGGATGCTCAAAGGGCCCGAGCTGAGGTGATAGCTGAGTATAAGGCATCTCAGGACTTTCAGGATGTCCTAAATGCTGAGTACGATGCTAACTTCCCGGAGACCTTTTCTAGCTGTTGGGAGCAGATAGTAGAGGAGATTGGGAAGAAGATTCCGGAGGTGACTCTCACTGCCTATCCAGTCCCTGATATTCCTGGGAAAGAGCCTCTTCTTGATGATATCCATCTTTCTCCTATTCTTGCTTCTTCTGCTGAGGTCGAAGCTGTTTCTCCTCGAGGTGCTGATCATGTTCCAGTTCCTTCTTCTGCTGCCGATGAAGGAAACATCGATGATGACTTCTTCAAGGATCTTTGAGTATTTTGTTTTTCTTGTTTGGCCCATTGTGGCTTTCTATGTATTCACTTAATCGTATTCAGAACTTATTACCCTTCGGGGCTTATATTTTATATGTTGCTTTTCTTGCCTCTTTCTGTTTTGACTTTACAATCTTAATATGCATTTGAATCTTAAACATCCTTGGATTGAAATAATTTCAAACTCTTTAATATGAAGTCTGGTTTTTCAAAACCTTACATAGCATGGGTTCGACCCTAATCAATAATAACTAGACAATGTAAATTCTACTGGAATATAAAATCCTACACAAGCAAAGCTTCCAGGTGCTTTTAAACCTACTTGTCACAATGACAAGTGAGAATCGTACTTCGCCTATCTTACACGTAGTAAACCTTCAGGTTTTGTGCGTGCCAGGTCCTCGGGACTTCAAAACCATCCATAGTTTCCAGCTTGTAGGTTCCTCTACCCTGAACGCTCTTGACTCTGTACGGCCCTTCCCAATTTGGGGTTAGCTTTCCTTTCTGTCCGACACCAGAAGCCTCTATTTTTCTCAAGACTAGATCACCTTGTTTGAAAAACCTCTCTTTAACCCTTAGGTTGTAGTAGAACGAAGCCTTTTTCTGATACTCTATTATCTTTGCATGTGCCTTATCTCGCACTTCATCAATTAAGTCCAGCGCCAACCTTTGCCCTTCCTCATTTTCCCCAGCATTGAAAGCTTGAATTCTTGGAGAAGAATGTGATATCTCCACGGGAACCACTGCTTCTACCCCATATGCCAACATGAAGGGAGTTGCTCCAGTCGTGACTCTACAGGTAGTCCTATAGGCCCATAGTATTGGAAGTATCTCATCCACCCAATTATTTCTTGACTTCTCGATCCTCTTCCGTAGTCCATCCAGGATTATCCGATTTGCTACCTCCGCTTGCCCATTAGCTTGCGGGTGAGCCACAGAGGTGAACCGTAACTCAATTTCATTTTCTTCACAATACTTCTTGAATTCCTCATTGTTGAATTGTGTTCCATTGTCAGTGACGAGGATACGGGGAATCCCATATCGGCACATAATGTTTTCCCACAGGAATTGTGCAACCTGCTTAGTTGTGATTTTGGCCAAGGGCTTGGCTTCAATCCACTTGTGAAATAATCAATGGCTACAATCAGAAACTTCCTTTGTGTTGTGGCCATAGGGAAAGGCCCTAGAATATCCATCCCCCACATAGCAAAGGGGATTGGGGAGTTGATAGAAGTCAGCATCTTGGGGGGTTGTCTAACAACTGGTGCATGCTTCTGACAGCGATCACACTTCTTCACATATTCTTTGGCATCAGCCATCAT
Organism: Apium graveolens; assembly: GCF_009905375.1. Taxonomy (NCBI): domain Eukaryota; kingdom Viridiplantae; phylum Streptophyta; class Magnoliopsida; order Apiales; family Apiaceae; genus Apium; species Apium graveolens. Next base: position 59,552,781 of record NC_133653.1, read on the forward strand.
TTCTGGCCAATAGAAGCCTAAACGGGTTATCTTATGAGCCAAGGCCCTGCCCCCCAGGTGTTGCCCACAAATACCTTCATGCACTTCCTCAAGAGCCAAGCGTGCCTCATCGGGCCTGAGACACCTTAAGTAAAGAACCACGAAAGATCTTTTATACAGAATCCCATCTATCAAAGAGTACCTTAGTGCTCGAATAGTTAACTTCCGTGCTTCAGTTGCATCACTTGGCAACCAACCGGTCTGAATGTGAGCCTTGATGGGATCAATCCATGACGTCCCCAGGCCTATGGGAGCCACAAGCTTAACATCTATGCTTCGTGTCTTCAATACACGAAAGTATACACTTCCTGAACTTTCTTCTATCTCAGATGAAGCAAACTTTGATAGCGCATCTGCCTTAGCATTTTCTTCCCTTGGAATGTGTTCAACACGGCATTCATTAAATTGAGTCATCACAGCCCTTACTAGGCGTATATACTTAGCCATCGTATCATCCCTTGCCTCAAATTCTCCCTTTACCTGGGATATGATCAGCTTCGAGTCTCCACGGACCTTTAAGTTTTTTACTCTAAGTGTCCCAGCTAGACCAAGGCCAGCAATCAGGGCTTCATACTCTGCCTCATTGTTTGTGGTTGGGAAGTCTAGCTTCATAGCATACTCAATTAAGAATCCATCAGGGCTTTGCAAAACCAATCCTGCTCCACTGGAGTTTGTTTTTGATACCCCATCAAAATAGAGAACCCAATATTCTTTATCATCCTTCTCTTTGTCCCCATTGTCGACTCCCTTGTCTTGAGGTATGGTATCTTCCTGCCCCCCGACTTCTTGGTTGGGTATGGTACATTCCACCACGAAGTCAGCTAGTGCCTGGGCTTTTATAGCCGTGCGCGGCTTATACTTGAGATCGAACTCTCCCAACTCTATTGCCCACTTAATCAGTCTCCCACTTGCCTTGGGACTGTGAATGATGTTTCTCAGTGGCTGATTTGTTAGCACTTCATTCTGGTGAGCTTGAAAATAAGGACGCAGCTTTCTTGAAGCCATTACCAAGGCTAAAGCGAATTTTTCAATAGTTGAATAATTCAACTCAGCACCATGCAAGATTTTGCTGACATAGTATACGGGTTTCTGGACTTTCAGTTCCTCTTTAACCAACACCGCGCTCAAGGCGCTCTCTGAAACAGCCAAGTACAAGAATAAAACTTCACTCAGAACTGGCTTGGCCAACAACGGGGCCTGGCCCATATATTTCTTTAATTCTTCAAATGCCTTCTGATTTTCCTCACTCCATACAAAGTCTTTAATGTTCTTTAGTGACTTGAAGAATGACAAGCACTTGTCTCCTGACTTGGAGATGAATCGTCCTAGCGCAGCAACCCTTCCTGTGAGCTTCTGAACATCCTTGATAGTTTTTGGTGGTTCCATGTCCAGGATCGCCTTTATTTTATCGGGATTAGCCTCAATTCCTCTTTTTGAGACCATTAATCCCAAGAATTTTCCAGATCCTACTCCGAAAGCACACTTCGTAGGATTTAACATCATCTTGTGGTACCTCAGGACCTCAAAAGCTTCCCTTAAATGGGCTATATGATCAGTCTTTACTAGACTCTTGACTAACATGTCATCAACATAAACTTCCATAGTCTTACCAATAAGATCCTTAAAAATTCTATTCACCAACCTTTGATAGGTGGCTCCTGCATTCTTGAGACCAAACGCCATAACAAGATAACAATAAACACCAAAGTCAGTGATAAATGATACCTTTGGAATGTCATCCTTATGCATTTTGATCTGGTTGTATCCGCTAAATCCATCCATGAAACTCAGCATCTCATGTCCAGCAGTGGCATCAATCAAAGTATCAATTCTAGGCAGCGGAAAATAGTCTTTGGGGCATGCATCATTCAGATCAGTGAAGTCTATACACATCCTCCACTTTCCATTAGCCTTCTTCACCATTACAGGGTTTGCTAACCACTCTGGAAATTGAATCTCCTCAATGAAACCAGCCTCTAAGAGCTTTTCTACTTCCTGTTTTATAGCCTCTTGTCTTTCCGGGGCAAAATTTCTTTTCTATTATTTCACTGTCTTCCGGCTTGGATCCACGTTTAGCTTGTGAGTAATTAACTCCGGGTCTATGCCTGGCATATCAGCTGCTGACCATGCAAACACATCACTATTTTCTTGCAAAAATTTCACTAACTTCCCTCTAAGGGGCTCCTCTAATGTGGCTCCAATGAAAGTCATCCTCTCAGGATTCTTGGGGTCTAAAGGAACCGAAACCAATTCTTCTGCTGGCCTTCCTCTATTCTCATCATTTTCTCGAACATCCATATCTTCAATAGGAAGAACCTGCCCCCCGACTCCATCTTCCCTCAAAGAGGCCACATAACAGCTTCTAGCCATTTTTTGATCTCCTCTCTCTTTTCCAATCCCGTTTCGGGTGGGAAACTTCATGACTGAATGGTAGGAAGAGGGGACTGCCTTGAAGGCATGTATCCCTGTTCTCCCCATGATAGCATTATAAGTTGAACTAGCCTTTACCACCACGAAATCCAGCATCTGCGTTGCTTGCCTTGGCTCCGTACCTATGGTGGTTGGCAATTTGATTATCCCTTCCACAGGACATTCTACTCCAGCAAATCCATATATCGGCATGTCGGTTGGTGTCAACTGGGAGTCGTTATACCCCATCCTTAGAAAGGTGTCATGGAGCAAGATATCCACAGAAGCACCATTATCCACAAGGACCCTCTTAACCGGGCTATTTCCTATTATCGGTGTTATGACGAGCGGGTCATCATGGGGAAACTTCACGCCCTCTAGGTCGGAATCATCAAAAGCCAATGTTACTTATGTCCTGGCCCTCTTCGGGGCTTCGCCAACAATATGCATAACCTCCCTGGTGTATGCCTTTCTGGAATTTTTGGACAATCCAGCAGCAGTTGGACCTCCAAAGATCGTGTTTATCACAGGTCCTCGAGGGCGTCGTGGTCCTCCAAAAATTGCATTTATAACCGGCCCTCTAGGTTGGGGATTCCGCCCCTGATCGTCTTGGTCCCTCCTACGATCTTCAAAGTTCTTCCTTCCATTATTGTTTCTGTCCCCTCCATCTCCAGTATACTTGTTCAACCTTCCTTTTCGAATCAAAAACTCAATTTCATCTTTCAATTGCCTACACTCATCGGTGTCATGGCCAACATCCTTGTGAAACCTGCAATACTTGCTCTTATCTAGCTTGGCGGGATCAGCCTTCAAGGGCTTAGGCCAGCGAATATCTCTATCTTTCTCAATCTCCATCAAAATCTGACTTCTAGGAGCACTCAGCTTAGCGTATTCAGTGAACTTTTGCCCATGTCCTCCCTTCTTGGGGGTTGAATCAGGGTTTTATTCGGTTCTAGGATATTTGTCCTTAGCGATATACTCCAAATCAGTTTTTCGTTTCTTGCCTCCAGTGGGCTCATTACTTACTACGGTCTTCCTCATGCTTTCTTCAACCTTGATATACTTCCCTGCCCTCTCTTGGAGTTGCAACATGTTTTCAGGGGGACGTTTGGCCAAGGACATCTAGAAAAACTCATCCCTAGTTCCTTGCTGCAGTGCTATCATGGCTACCTTATCATCAAGGTCTGGGACTTTTAAAGCCTCCTTTGTAAAACGATTCAGGTAATCCCTCAAGGATTCTTTAGCTCCCTGCACAAGACTCATAAGAGATGCTGAACTTTTCTCATGGACTCTTCCACTGATGAATTGCTTAATAAAAGCCTGACTTAATTCTCTGAATGATCCAATAGAGTTTAGGGGCAAGCGACTGTACCATCTTTGAGCCATACCCGACAGGGTTTGAGGGAAGGCCCGACACTTTATAGCATCATTCACGGGTTGCAACAGCAGTGCATTAGAGAATGTCCTAACATGATTAGCGGGGTCACCCGTGCCATCATAGGCTTTGATAGTGGGCATCTTGAATTTTCTTGAAATATGGGCATTCATTATTTCTTCTGTGAAAGGTGGAGTTGGATCATCAGGATCTCCAAGGGGAAGGAGATTGCTTGGATCAGTTCTTGGGACAGCAGCCCTTTTTCTTACCGGACCATCCAGGTCTATGACAGGAGGAGGATTTCTCCCCCTAGGAAGTATCTGGGGTCTGGTGGCCTGGTGAGCCTCCAAATCACGTCTCAGCCTTTGGATTTCAGCCTCATGAGCCCTGATCCTTTCCTGCACTTCTTGGGGATTCGCCCCTGGGGTGCTCTGGGGGCGTTGCTTTCCATCGGCCATTGGCTCTTTTCCAGGACGCCTCCTTCTCGGGGCCACTTCATCATCCGAAGATTCGGAGTCTCTCTCAGTGTATGGACCAGAAAATTCCCGATCCTTAGGGATAGGACCCAAACCTCGTATATAGGGGGGCGACCGCCCTCGTGCTTCGCTTCGCCCAGCATATCCGCTTCCTCCAACCTCAGGGTGAAGGGGCATCCCATAAGGGGGGTTAGTAGTAACAATAGTTGAATATTCATACCCGACGGGTCGAGAATTCACAGGTATATGTATTTGTTGAACTTGAGGATTCGTACCTTGAATCGGGGGAGTTGTCCCTTGTAGCTGGGGTTGAGTTGCCCCTGTCTGGGCTTCCTCCTGAGTAGATGCATAAGTTGAATGGGGAGGAACCTCCACGGTTGATGAAATCACCTGGGTTGTCTCTGATGGTGTTCCTTCCTCTAGAGCTCCAATTGTTCTCCGTGTTCTCGCCATGGTTGTTGTTGTGCTTTCCCACAGACGGTGCCAAATGTTATAGATAAAAAACTAAGGTTATTATTTGCTGTATTTATTACTAAGATTCGGGAGCTCAAGGCCTTTAATGGCTGCTCTCGTGTATCGTAGCTTAATTCTGCCTTTACGAGATGCCTACGTATCTCTGTGAATTAGAGAATCAAGCCAAAAAACGTAGTTCTGATTTGTGGGGTGAGGCCCCTTATATAGATGTGGGAGTCCTTGAATTGGACTTGGTATAGGAGACTTGGTGGACAAGCCTCTGAATTAGGATAGACTTAGGAGCCCTAGGAAGTAGGAAGCTGATTCCTTATCCTTTTAGGTCCCCTTGAGGCTAATCTATAAGGATTTATATCCTTATCGGGACTCTTCTCAATAGCTGATTTTTCCCTTATTAATTAATTACGAAATTAATTAATAATTAGGGCTTTTGGGCCTTTTTTATTCCATCAGGCCTGATCTGGTCCATCAGGCTTAACCTTTCTGGTCTGAGTATCATATATCTTTTTATTGGGCCTAGCAGCCCACAGCTTGTACAATTAATGCAGTATACAATCATAATTTATTTATCCCTATCACCTGTGGATGAAGAAATTACTGTTGAAGATGCTGATCTTGCTCTAACTTCAAGAAAAAATTCTAAGACAACCTCTGACATGGCTCAAGTTGTTCAGAGTAAAGATATAGTTAGTTCTGATATTTCAAAGATGCAAGTAACCTCTGACATAGCTCAAGTTAACTTGATATCAGAAGATAAATCAAAGGAAACCTCTGACATTGCTCATGTTAAACCTTCAAAGATACTCCTACCAGGATTCACCAAAGCCAAACAAAGTCAACCATTGAAGACTGCTGCAAGTGGTTTTGAAGCAAGAGTGGTTACTGGAAAGGAAGCAAGAGATAAATCTGGATTGGGTAGTGCTGATGAAAGAAAAATACAGAACACAACCAGTGATCCAACTTTCTTAAGTGAACCAGGTATTGGAGCAACTCCTGAAAGATTGAATCAACTAGAATCTGTACAGATGGTTTACCATACCTACTTGAGAGAACACATCTTGTTGTACTTCATGACAGATGGTAGGGTTTATCATATAAGGCAAAATGTCATTCCACTCAAGTATTTTGAAAAATTGGAACATGTACTATTCTTACTTCAAGTGAATGACAAAATAACAGAAAGTGTTGCAAACTATTTGAAGAGTCAAATTCAGAAACAGAAAAGGCTTTATTCTGTTAAGTCTGACAGCATATATCTTCCAAAGTACAGAGATCACAAGGGTGATATTGTTGAGATGAAGCCTAACTCTGCTAAGATCATAACTACCTTTCTGGGTTACAAGGCTGTGGAATTTAATCTTGAGTCTGACAAGGCATATTTGATCAGACTGGATCAGGACATAAGGAAAGCTTAAATTAATGATCTCAGGGCTCCAATCTTTCAAACTGGTGAAGATTCTGCAGAACTTAAAGATGCTAAAAGGAGGATGATTGATGAACTCAGATATGCTGAGAGATGTCTGTTAAAGAATTATCTCAGAACAACTCCTGACATCAGAGAGATCAGAAAGTGAAGCTAAGTCAAGATCTACAACTGCTCAAATTCTGATATGTATACATACTTAAGTTGTTATCAGAAGTTAAAGTTGGTAAAGCTTTAAGGACTGTAAGTTGTAGTTAACTAGTCAAGTTCTCATGCATTTGTACTTAATGTTTTTGACATCATCAAATATCTGTTAAACTTGTATATTATGCTAATTTATAAGTTAAGGGAGATTGTTAGATATATTTGATAATGTCATGTCTAATATGATTTATATTTAGTTTTCAGATCTTACTTAAACAAGACAAATCAGTACTTAACTGAAATCAGTACTTATACTGAAGTCAGAACTTAAGTCATCAGTACTTAAGGTTCAGGAGATATTTATCAGAAGATAATATCAGGACTTAAAGGAAATATTCAGATAAGGAAGGCAACTGATTTACAGGAAGAGAAGATCTAGACAAACGTAAGAATAGATATGCATGAAGAAGGAATTCCGTGAAGAATGGAATACTCGAAAGAAAAGATATCTGATTGATATATTTTAGGAAGCAGAATTATATTCCATATCAATTAGCGATTATCTTATAACTGTGTAGTATATAAACACAGACATAAGGTTAACATTATAAGTGTTATCATTATCGAGAAGATTATTCATTATAACCATAGCAGCTCTCGTGATATTTGTTCATCACTGAGAGAGGACATTTCCATACTGTAACAGAGTTTATTGTTTTGAATAAAGTTTGTTTTCTGTTACTAGAGTTATTAAAGTTCGATTTGATTGTGCTATATGCTGTATTCACCCCCCCTTTACAGTGTGTGTGACCTAACACAAGAGCCTTGCCTTTGTCACTCTTCACTTTCTTGCAATCAGGAGATATGTGGCCTTTCTCACCACAGTTGTAGCATTTGACATTTGTGTAATCTCCTCTGTCAGACTTCCCTCATTTGCCTTCAGATTTTCAGAAACTCTTCTTATCAAAACTTGCACCTTTCCTGGAAAACTTCTTTCCCTTCCTGAATTTTCTGTATGCAATCCTTATGATTCCTTTCACCATAAGAGCACACAGCTTCATCATCTCTTCATCAGCATCCATCTCAGGTAAGCTTTCAGTTTCTGAGTCATCATCACTATCAGAACTTGATGACTCAGTATCATACTTTGTGATGAGAGCTTTTCCCTTGCCTTTCCTTGAGGTAGCTGCTTTGGGGAATTCCTCCTCAGCCTTAAGAGTAACTTTCCTTGACTTTCCTCCTTTCCTCTTGCTTCTTTGTTCCATCTCAAGTTCATGAGTCTTGAGCATCCCATAAATTTCATCAAGAGTTGTTTCTTCAAGATTATAGTTGTCTCTTATAATTGTGGCCTTCAAATCCCAACTTTCAGGAAGAGCTAACAGGAATTTAAGGTTTGAATCTTCAAGATCATATTCCTTATCAACTAGTGACAAATCATTCAAGAGTTTGACAAATCTGTCATATAAATCAGTCAATGACTCATTAGGCTTTGAGTCAAAGTGTTCATACTCTTGAGTGAGTATAGTCTTCCTGTTCTTCTTAATTGAATAAGTTCCCTGACATCTTGTCTCTAAGGCATCCCATATCTCCTTTGTAGTCTTGCAGTTTATTACCCTATTTGACATTACATTATCAATGGCACTATGCAGCAAGTGTCGTACCTTAGCATCCTTAGCAATTGATGCGATATCTTCAGCAGTGTAATCACTCTTCTCCTTTGGTACAGACTTTGCTGCTTCACCTGCAACTGCAACTGCGAGTTTGGTTGGCTTGTGTGGTCCTTCATTGATTCTGTTAAGATATTCTGGATCTGTAGCTTCCAGAAATATAGACATCCTCACCTTCCATATGGGATATTCAGATGGTTTCAGTATGGGAACTCTAATAGTCTCATATCGACTATGGATTTGAGTCTATGGAGGTTCTTCAGTTTTGGCGGACTTGGTTGGAGTTTCTGCTTCAGACATGATTATTTTTGGATCTTAAACTGTTTGTGTGTTAACATATCTGCTCTGATACCACTTGTTTGGTCACACACACTGTAGAAGGGGGTTGAATACAGTGTTTATCACAATCAAATCGAATTAAAGAACACAAATAACAGAAAACAGACTTTATTCAATATAATAAACTCTGTTACAATATGGAACTGTCCTCTCTCAGTGATGAACAAATTATCACGAGAGCTGCTAGGGTTACAATGAATATTATTCTCGATAATGATAACACTTTTAGTGTAAACCCTATATCTGTATTTATATACTATACAGTTACAAGATAATTGCTAATTGATATGGAATATAATTCTGCTTTCTAAAATATATCAATCAGATATCTTTTCTTCCAAGTATTCTATTCTTCATAGAATTCCTTCTTCATACATATCACTTCTTGCGTTTGTCTTGATCTTCTTTCCTTTCAATCAGCCACCTTCCTTATCTGAAAGTCCCCCTTAAGTCTTGATATTATCTCCTGATAACTTAAGTTCTGACCACTTAAGTCCTGACTTCAGTATAAGTGCTGATTTCCAGTTAAGTACCGATTTATCCTGTTTAAGTAAGATCTGAAAACTAAACACAAATCATATTAGACATGACATTATCAAATATATCTAACATAAAACATCTCTACATCCTGGATTAGACACATATCTTGCCCCCACCGTAAGTACCGAAACACATAGGATTAATATGGTCGTAGGTGTCATCATCGCTATCATAAGACCAATATTTTGTATAAAGTTGGTATTTGTGGGAACCATTCAACATCCTTGCCTTATACACTTGGGGAACAAAAAAACAATTCAACGTTTACGCAGTAACCTACACGGGGAATCCATTCTTGCATAACTGCATATCCTTTGATGAAAGTTTTTATCACCAAAGTTTCAAACACAACATTGAATTTCACAGTACCATCTGTGATTACCCGACCAACGTTTCTAGTTATGAAATCGTCAACGTAACCCGATGATCCTCTAAACTATCTAATAAAGTGCATGGAGCTGGATGTTTTGAACTTGGCTGAAATGACCTAATTTCTGTAAGTGCGATTCTATTTTCATAATAATATATTGAAACCTTGGTGCTTTCAAACTTAAAGTATCCACGCTTATCCGTTGTTTTGAAATTCATCTGGATGTTCCAGTCTGCGGAAATCTGGTTAGAACGAGATGAGAGGTTGAAGTTCGAGGATTTCATTAAATCAATTTCCAGCTATTAGATTCTTAACACTGTCATCCAACTTTATAAAAATCAGAGGTAGTAATGATAATAATACAGCTAACAATATGATTGAGAAAAAATAACAAATTCTAAAATACTCTATGTCTGTATTTGCAGTTGTTGTCAAAAGATCGTTTGGATGAACTGCAACTGGCATTCTTAAATCAAGAATGATAAGTAATTGTCTGAATATAATTAAATCGTAGAGCAAGCTGAGAAGGTTGTGTTTAGTAGAATTTGTTTTTGTTCGCCAAGAAGCCATATATATATAGATGAATTTGATCAGCCATAATCGGGGCTAATTATTGAGTGTAAATTATTAATTAACCTTAATATATGCTAATTATAAACTAGATTACGCTAGTTGGCCTTAATCGAGGCTAATCGGCCCTGATCAAGGTTATTTATTGAGTGTAGGTTGTTAATTAACCTTAATATAGGTTAATTACAAATATATCACGTAATTGGCTTTAATCGATGTTAATTGGCCCAATTCGGGACTAATTATTGAGTGTAAGTTGTTAAATAACCTTAAAATAGGCTAATTATACTCTATATTACATTAGTTGGCCTTAATCGGGGCTAATCGGCCTTAATCAATGTTAGTTATTAAGCATAAGTTATTAATTAACCATAATATAGGCTAATTATAAATTATATTATGCGAATTGGCCTTAATCGAGGCTAATCGGCCCTAATCGGGGCTAATTATTGGGCGTAAGTTGTTAATTAATCTTAATATAGGTGAATTATAAATTATATTACATTAATTGGTTAATCGAGGTTAATTGGCCCTAATCGGGGCTAAATATTGAGCATAAATGGTTAATTAGCATTAATACATGCTAATTATAAACTATATTACGCTAATTAGCCTTAATCGAGGCTAATTATTGAGCGTAAGTTGTTAATTAACCTTAATATAGGCTAATTGTAAACTATATTACGCTAGTCGACCTTAATCGAGGCTAATCGGTTATATCTGAATCATTGTCAACAAGTTGCCCATCCGCGCCTATGTCAGATCCACTATCCGCAGATGCATCCAGGGGATTTAAGCCTGGGAAGGTAGACACTGACCACTGACATATGGCTTTTGGATCAGTATCCTCTCCTAACACCTATAAAGGCAATTGGTCCATTAACGAACCTTGAACAATCGAATCTGACCTTAAAATGGTCGAAACTCTTATTTCCGTCAACTCATCCTTTGTGTGTGTAACCTTTCCTTATGCATTAAGAATTGTTTATATTTGACGTGGTGACACTACATCGGATACCCTGGCCGACAGGCAAATTTCAATAGACGCACCCTGTTGAGAGAATGAATCTAGTAACTGTTTTTGTGCCTTTTCAACCATTACATCTTTTTGAGAAGATGTATGGGGGTTAGCAGTTGTCTCGGTTTAAATACTACTCTTCTATGTAGGAGACATAGCTACTGGTTGACTACAGAACCTTCCTTATGTGGCGCACTAAGGCACTATCTCCCTCACGCTCATTCATACTATATTTAGTGGTAAGAGAGTGTTGGTTGGTTCTGTTTTTGTGTTTGTCTTTACAGTCTGGGATAGACGTTGTGGGTTTTCAACCTCATGACTGTCAATGAAAGAAAGTCATTGGAGACTGAACCTGTAACACAGAACATATGGTAATAGAGAGAAAATGATTTACAATAGTGATTTCAAAAGATTTTACATGAAATAAGAAATCACTAATGTAGAAAGAAGTTTGATTTTGTTTTTCAATATGAATGAGTTTTTGATAAAACATTGATCACTTAGGGTAAAGTCTAAGTAATTCTCATTCATGTCAAAAGCTTACAAATATCTGCAACATAATGTTAACAACATATCATTGACCGATACTTGTCAAGTACTTTAGATACTAATTGTTATGTTGCATAATATTTAAAATAAAATGAAATAAAATAAAATAAATAATAAAAAATAATACAATACAAATAATAATAATAAAAACAAATATCAATGAATTAAATACCAAATATCTATCAACAAGATATCAGCATTCAATTTCATATATCATACCATATTTACAATTACAGAAAATACAATTAAAAACTTATATAAATATAGCAAAAATATAGAAACTATTTACAAGTTCAATGATAACATTACCAGCTTGCAAACAACCATATCCCTCGGATACACCTTTGCTGTTATCTCCAAAGGTAACCAGGGGGGCAGCTTTCTCAATCCACATTTGATAGCAGGGCTCTATCTCCGGTCATATGTCTTGATGATCCACTGTCAAGAATCCACACTACCGGTTACACCTGTTTAATGCCCTGCACTACAAATGGATTAGACCTTCTTCGGAACCCAAACTTGGTTGGGCCCGGTATACTTGTAGAACTGTCCTTTGTCAGGCAAAACAACATTTTTAATTTTAATTGCCTCAACTTTCTCAATGACTGAACATTTGACCTTGTAAACAGCCTTAACAAATTTCTGTTTAAGCTTAGGCACAAATGTCTTCTTTCTAGCCTTAGAAGGACTAGCAGTCTTAGACCTATCATGCTTCTTGTTATTCACATGCTGACGAGGAGTAGTCTTATCATTAGAAATATGCTTACCATTAAAATAAGCATACATCATATTAAAAGCACAAGACATACAATTAGAAACACCACATGCTTTATGAGAGTGATTAATATTAGGCAATTTATGCATGGCAGACATGGCATTTTTGTTATCCAACTCATGTGTGTCTGAGTTAGTCTCAGTTGCTTTCACAACTTTGACTGGAACTTTCGACACGCTTGACTTGGAAACAACCTTCTCATTAGCATGATCTTCAGCACGTATTTCTTCCTGAATAACAGAAGAGGTCGCATCAAATGGTTCAGCAATTGATGGTTTATAAAGGGGTTCATCAACACCCTTAAGCACATGTGGTACTTCCCTCCCTTTAGCACAGACATGAGGAGGGGAGTTTATGCCTAATTCTCCAATAGCAACATTGTAATCATAACCTATTCCAGATGTTTGATTAACAGATTGCTTACTGTAGAACTCTTTAGCCTTCGAACAAGAATTGAAGTAGGCTCTAACCTTAGTCTCAAGACCGGTGATCTTGTCTTTGAGAATAGTTTCGAGTTTTCTATAACAGTCAACTCTATTCTCTAGAAAAGATACTTGTTCTTTTAATTTGTCTTGATTAATGTGCACAAGTCTTAATTCATTGACCTCTTTCTCAAGGTCTGTGATCTGTAAACTTAACAGTTCATTATCACGACGTGCACAATCTAAGTTACCTCTTAGATGATAAACCATTTCAGCATCAGAAAGTTTTACCTCTATTCTTGACGATGAAGCTTTTCCATCAATAGCCATAAGAGCAAGATTTCCTTCATCTTCATCTTCACTGTCAGTATCATCCCAGCTTCTTCCCTTTTCCAGATAAGCCCTTTCAGAGTTCTTTCTTACTTGCTTTGGCTTCCTACATTCTGTGGCAAAGTGTCCCAACTCATTGCAGTTATAGCATCTGATGGTGCTCCGATCAACCATCCCTGTTTTGTATCCACCACTGCTGGTGTTAGAGGATGAAGATCCACCTTTCTGGAATTTGTTGTAGTTGGACTTGTACTTAAGCTTGGGATTCCTCTTGAATCTGACATGGGAGAATCTCTTGACAATTTGGGCCATTGACTCGTCTTCCAATTGCTCCAGCTCTTCCAAGGAATAAAAATCATCACTTGATTGATTTGTAGTAGGAGGATCATATTCTGCTACTAACATATTTTCCTCAGCCTTGGAACACTGTACCATTATATCCAATTGTTGAGATTGCTGTTATTGTTGACCTTCAGCTACAAGTGCAGTAGATGTGCTAACCATTCTATCCTTCCCGTAGACTTCCTTCTGTTGAATCTGCTCCAACTCATAGGTTTTTAATACTCCATAGAGCCTATCCAAAGAAATCTCACTCAGATCTCTAGCTTCTCTAATGGCAGTGATTCTATGTTCAAGATGAGTTGGCAGTGTTAAAAGGAACTTTTTGTTGACCTCCCTGATTGAATAATATTTCCCATTTATGTTCAGGTTGTTGATCAACGCATTGTACCTCTCAAACACTTCAGTAATTCCTTCTCCTGGATTTGATTTAAAATATTCATACTCAGAGGTTAGGATCTCCAACTTGTTCTCCCTAACTTCCTCTGTGCCTTCATTAATCACCTCAATAGTTTCCCACATGTGTTTGGAATTTTTACAGTTCACACATGTCTGTTCATCAAGGGATCAAGGGAATCAATTAATATTAATTGAAGGCTGGCATCCAAGGAGGCTTCTTCCTTCTCAGCAAGAGTAAAATCTTCAGGCTCTTTTGGATAGGATCTAGCTTTGGTAATCACAACATCATCTACTATCACCTCTGGTTCAATAACCATCGGAGTTTTTAGACCCTTCTTTAACAAGTTCAAATATTTGGGATTTGTAACTTGTAAAAATAATAGCATCTTCTTCTTCCACATGATATAATTTTCTTTATCAAATAGTGAAATTTTAACGGTTCCAACTTTTTGTGAAGTCATTATGAATTTTTGAATAAATAAAAATTCAAGGAGTTGAAAAATCACAAAAGTCTAGGATCTTGATTTGTTCGTTAATCAGAAGGCTCTGATACCAATTGTTAGGTCCCAATGTATTTATAGAAGGGGGGTTGAATACAAACAGTACCGAATAATCGAATTAAATGCGGAATAAAAAATGTGAAACAAAATTCAAGTTAAATAAAAATATTATTAAACTTGAAGGGTGTTACAACAACTGTATCGATTACAAGGAATTAATCTCAAATTAATGATCACAAATCTAGAATAAATTCGACATGAACTTTTTCTATTTTTGTAATAAAAAGATTCAAATGCTAAACGCAATTTGAGATTAAGTTCTAGGGATTTTGATCCGCTAGATTGTTACACAAGAACAAGATAAAGATTTCTAGTTGATTGGATTTAACTTTGCAATCTAGAAATTGATCTTGAAGTTGCAGATGAGAAATGGAATATTTCAGAGGCGGCTGCTTCTTTTTCTTTTTGTTCTTGACTTCTGTTTGATGTTTTTAATTGAATTGGTCTTCTGCTTCTTTTTAAAATAAACAGCCGAACACAAAAGAACTGGCATGACAATTCCTTTTAGCTCAGCAAGACTTTCGGTAGGACAATCAACTGTACTGGCATGACTTTCGGTATGACTATTGATTATCATACCGATTGTCATATTAGTACAATCAGATTGTCTTGCTGAAATTAATAACAGATTTTTAATCTAATAATAATTCTAACAAGACAATTAAATGAATTAGCATGACTTTCAGTATGACTATTTATTGTCATACCGATTGTCATACTAATACAATCAGTTTGTCTTGTTTGAATTTAAATAGATTTTAAACCAATTAAAATCCTGAAAGTCCTTAATATTAATTCTGAATTAATTAATCAATTAATTCAATTAATCAATAAATTAATCTTTACAGATATAATTTGTTTTTTTAATTAAATTATATGACTTAATTAATTAATAGAGAATTAATACTAATCCTGAGCAGCAACCAATCTTCTGAATATCTTCTGAAAATTACTGAAATTATGAATCAATTCCACCACTTCAATGTTGACACTCGATGTACTGTCTGGTTCATGAGTGACTAACTTCCGTGACGTTTCTTCATGTCTTGACTTTGACACTTTGATTTTCTTCAGATTAAATCCTTGTAATTAATTGATACTCTGACGAGATCTCTGTCACTTGATTAAATCCACGATCTTGATTTATATCACTGAGGCTTGATCAATTTCTTGAGCTTCTTCCAGTGAATTAACTCCTCAAGTCTGTAGATGAACCTTGTTTCTGAATCCTCTGACAGATGTTACTTTGCGAGATCTCTCTGACGGTCGATCCACTATTTACTTATTACATTCTTATTTGAGTTGAGTTGAATCCTCGAATATACAAATAGGCTATGACATATGACTTACAAACATACTTGTGTTGATCTTATAAAGTTTCTCCTTTGAACATGTTTGGTAAGGGGGCATTCGCTGTTGATCATGTGACAGTTAACACGAAGGATGCAGGGGTACATAAGTATGATCAAGCATGTATAGATAATCAACATAATTTTATGTCATTTATTTTTGACACGTTTGATTTTTGGGCTTCTTACGCTATTGAATTTCTTATGAGAGTAAAAAAAGTAATAAAAAAAATATAATGATTGCTTATTTAGCTGAATTTGTATTTAGAAGGGTAGAATTTATGATTTAATATAATTTTACGGCGCAACTTATTACATATTTTGTGACGACTGAAAATTTTGCGGCGTAATTAAGTAAATAAAGTATGATTTATGTGCCATGATTATAAATTATGTGATTAAGTGTTGATTAATTATTTTTATTGTATATAAGTATCTGGGAGCATCGATAGAAGCGTTCCAATTTAAAGAGTCAGCTTAGGAGTTAAGCTGTGTTGTCGGACCGTCAAGTAGAACAGAACCCGTCCTAAAAAGGGATTAAAGTATTTTAAATGTGAATTATGTGTTATCATGTGAAATGAATGTTTAAGTAAAGTATTGCGTTATAGTGACGTGTCGGTCGATAATGATATTGTGAATCGTAATTTAAACGCTGAGCGTCGGGCCGTCAGGCAGAACGTGACTCGGTACGCGTAAAGAGGAATAATATTAAAAAGGGAAAATTTTATGATCAGGCATGAGTTATGATGTGTGAGTATATGTGCTTGCTTGTCTGTATGCGTGATTACGTGATCTGTTAATATTTTTATGGATTTAAGGGAATTATTTGATTTAATTAAGGTTTATTTAACCTTTGCACATTTTTATAAAATTATCTGAGTAAGGTAAAGGCATGAGATTTATTTTATTATCTTCAAAATAGTCCTAGAGACTTTCTAAAAATGATAGACGGATTTATTTCATGATCGTTGCATTTTAAAATGATTTTTATATGTTAAAATGCTATTATTAGCATAAATTTGTAAAAATCATATAAAATCAACCGTACGCTCAAAAGTTTATTATGACTAATGGTTGGAAAGCTAATTTCGAGATCTACGTCTTAAAATTGTCATTCACAATAATTTTCAAATTTCCGAGAGAAATATATTTAATATTCCATATCTATTTTATTAGAGTAAAAAGAAAGAGTAAATAAAACAAAAAAAAGGATTAGTGAATTACTAAACTACCCTTGCCCCCTAATACAAATACAAGCTCATCCCCCCCCTTCTTTCTTTTTCTTTCCCGTGAGCACCCCTCTCCCCTCTCTTTCTTTCTCCCTCTCTCTCGATCACTCTCTCTCGGCTCTCTCCCCATCTCTCTTCTCTCTCTTGCATGCAACAACAAATACTCATCCAAATTCAAATATTTCACCATCCATAGTTTCTATTTTCGATATACTACTTAAACACCATTTGCATGTAAGTGTCTATGTAGATTTCATAATTCAATCTCCACGGCTATGTTCAAAGAAATATGATTTCTTGATATATGATCATAGGAGAAGTTTAAAGTTATTTTGTTATTTAAAACTCAAGAGGAGACCCGTTATGGGCACTCTTAAGTTCGACCACCACCAGCCATG
Source organism: Apium graveolens (assembly GCF_009905375.1). Lineage (NCBI taxonomy): Eukaryota > Viridiplantae > Streptophyta > Magnoliopsida > Apiales > Apiaceae > Apium > Apium graveolens. The sequence goes on from NC_133653.1 coordinate 59,569,972, forward strand.
ATCCAAGGAGAACCGGTGGACTTTCAAAGTGTGATTTTCCAAGTGCTATAGTATGATCTTGCTAAGATACTAATTGCATATTTGATATTTGATGATTTCTTGAAGTGTTGTTGATAAATGAAGTGTTATGTTTAGAAGATTGTATGTAAGGTCTATTAGTAAGTGATCTTGGTGTTTAGATGATTAAAATGGTATGCATGTCATAAGAATCCATATGCATGTCCCTAAAAGTTATTGCATGTCAATGTTTTAGGCTTCTTTTGGTTTTGAACATTTGCTAGGTTCGAATTTTTATAAAAATTAAGGGGAAAGGATGATTTTTATTGTGTGATAGTATGAATGGTAGCACTAAGTTGGTTTCAAGTGACTTGATTGGTTTTGTGCTAGAGTTGGTTTGAATTTTTGAGTAAAAAGGAAATGAGTAGTCATTTGCTTAAGGTGCTTAAGATTTAATAATCAAAGAATCTTTAATTTTGATTAAAAGAGTTTTTAGTTTGAATTTTTACTCTTAAAAAATGGGTTTTTGATTTCGATTCAAGCTTATAAAGAGTTTTGGTTTGAGGGATTAATTTTGCTTCGAATTTCTTTGAAAAAGGTTTTAAAGGATGAATTTTGGTATAAACTAAAGAGTATAAATGATCCCTATACTTGCATGTCAAAATATGGTGTTGCATGTGATGATTCTTGAGAAATTCGAATGATATAAGTTGGATTTATAGAAATTTTGATGGATTATGTGCTTAAAGTGTTGCTAGTGTGTTTCTATGATAAATTGGAGATAGATATGAAAGAAATAAGAATTGCATGTTAAGATATAGGTTGTAATTGACAAGATTAGAGTCTAAAAGGATCATTGGATCTTTTGTTTGTGTTTTGTGTTAAAGCCGAATGGTTTATGGCTATAAAAATGAATGATTTGATGCTAAAGTGGATGTATGTGAGATTTCTAAGAATAATGTGGATTATTTGCTTGTTTAGTTTGAATTAAGTGATGTAAAAAGAAGGTTTTTGAGTCGTTTTGATACGAGATTATATATTGATATGATAACTCGAGTATAGAGTTTAATATACAAGGATTAAATGTTATATGTAATATTTGTATTGCAATACGTGATCCGAAGTCTATTTGGTTTGGATATGCGAGTGTTGGTATATGTGTATATGTGTTTATGGTGAGAGTATATATATATGCATACCCTTAGGGTATTACGTTTAAGGGGAAAGTTAAGCGTTCCGGGAACGTGAGTTAAGAAACTAATTAAGGTTTTGGTTTTGGATTGTAGATTCGGAGCGTGAGGGACTAGGAAAGGGAAAGGTTTACTAGGTGGCAGTAGTTCAACCTTCAGGAAAGCGAATTCGGGCAAGTAACTCTATTTACTTGTGTAAATGGTTATAGAGAGGATATTGTTCATGCCAAGTAGAGTATTGAATTGTTAAAGTAATGTACCCCTGTTATTGATACCCTGTCATTGATCTTATGAATTTGTTATTGATAAGCTTATTGATCCAACCCTTTGGTAACCCCTTTTTCCTATTCTGATTATTTGTTATACCATGAACTGTTATAAACCCTACAAGTACCTTTACGAACCCATTGTAATGATGCTTCATTCCTTGTTTACCTTATCCTCTATTGATCCCTGAAACGGTTTTGATTTCCCTAACTTGAGTACCATGTTATCATTGATCAAGATCCCTAGAATTGAACTTTGCTTATCCGCGATTCATTTTTTTTAACTTTGAATTCTTGAAATTGAACTTAAGAATGAGTTTCGACTTGAAAGAGTCCGAATGATTTCATATTCTTGGTAATGATGAAATGAATTTAGAAAACCTGCCTTTTTCCAAACGAAATTCTGATGGATTGGATTGGAACGTAAGAGGCTAGTGGGACTAGTCCAGTCATAGTAAGAGGCTAGCGGGGCTAGTCCAATTTAAGGCTGAAATTATGTCATTGGTACCTTAAAGACCGGATGGAGGTCGGTACGGGCTGATCAGCCATATTATTATGAAATGAAAGATAAAGTGGTTCAATCAAGGGTTCCTTAATGATTTTAAAAGGAATTGAAATTTCTTATTCAGTAATTGATTCTTTGAAAATTTAAAAAGGTTTGTTGCTTTGTAAAGAGTTGATTGTGATATTGTGAAGCTTGCAGCTTGTGAACCCTGATTTTGATTCTGTTGATCATATGATTGATTCTTTATAATGAAAAGATTGTCGCTTTCCATTTGAAAGATCATTCGTGATCCTGTTAATGATTTGTGATGAATGTCGGCTTTCACCCTGCTTTGAGCCTTGTTCCTTGAAAGCCCAAAATTTTCTTCATAACCCCTTTTATAACCTGAAAGATAAAAATCTGCCACCTAGAATTGATTAAGTAGAATGCCCTGAGATCAGTAAAGTATATTGTGGATTTTATATTGTAGAACTGTTGTTTAGTTACTTGATGAGTTTTATACTCATATGTTTTGTTTTAATCTAACCATGGCAGTTAAGCAAGAAGATGGTCAGGCTTAGACGCACTGCTCGTAAGAGCGTACCTAGTGGTCCCTATCGTGTTGAGGGCTTCCGGTTGCCAGAGCAGGTACTAAAGTTTTTGAGTGAGCAAGCGTTTAGCCAGAGAGTTGTAAAGATATAATGGATTATCTGTCGGTTTCAAGCCGGGATCGACTATGTATATTTGGTTTTATTTTGGGGTTGTAAGTTATATTTTATGATTGGTAGTTGTAATCTTGTCTCATACTTTATCCTCTTTGATCCTGTTAGTAGCTAATCGGGGTTTATGCTTATTTAATTAGTAGATTAAAGGTGTATGAGTCCCAATTTCCTAATCCCGTCCTAACCCCGAGATTGATGGAGTCACATATTTACCTCGCACATGCAAAGTAATGTCAAATTTTATTTATTTAGTAAAAATAGAATAAAATAAAAGCTTATATGCCGTGAGACTTATGGTTACCATAATTTTCGTAACTCAGTTAATACTCTTTTTGTGTAAGTCTTCAATCACTAAAATTCATGTAGTTATCCCTGCTTGAAATTATCTGTTCTTACTTTCTATATTTTGTATATTTTAGTTAGACCATACTTGAAATATCATATTAATACACGAGAATTTTATAATTATTACACGACATAATACATATTTTCCAAAATATTATTATTAATTATTTTATATTAAAATACACTTGCAACTTATAAAAGTTTGGAGATAATATCACATTTTGTTTAATCTATAATTCAACCTAATTCAATTTTAAGCAAAAAAATATGTTGGAACTAATTTTACAGTACTGGACTACTGGTAAATAAAAATTAGAGTGTTGGGAGTAGTGTACACACCTTCTCTCTCTCCTCCTCTCTCTCTCCCTCTCTCTCTCGTCTCTCTCTCTCTCTTCCCGAAAACAGAAAAGGACACATTCTCTCTCCTCTCTGGTAAGAAACTCTTTTCGCGCAACGCAACGAAATTCCCAATTATTACTACTATACTGCTATTATACAATTATTAATTACTATGCACTTTCTCCCCCTTATATCTATACACACATACTCTTTGTTTATATATCTTCTCTTCTCTCCTGTTTTTTTTAGAGAGAGAAACTAGGCGAGATCGAGAGTTACGACGTCGATAAAGCTCAATCATCTTTTGCTATGGGATGTTGTGGATCATCGATCGCTAAAGGCGATGGTTAGATTCTAATCCCTCTCTCTCTATATATATATAATTATATATGTATATTTTTTTATGTTTGATTGATGTTGATTTTGTGAATCTACGTGTTTAGGTTTAATGCGAGTGATGATGAACTGTGAATTTTGTATGTGTTTTGATGTTTGAATTGTGTTTTGGTGTTTTGATTTGGCTGTTTAGTGTTTGTGTCACTGTTGTAGATTATGATTGAGTTGATAGATGATAAAATTACGGAAAATTAAGTTTTGTGAGTGCGAGTGTGCTGTTGTAGTGTAAGCTTTTCGGAGTTGGAGGCAGTTAGCTGGAATGTGATTGATAATGTGTAATTAAGCCGTATTAGTGTTAGTGTATTGTTTTCGTCTTGTTTTCCTGGAGTCTGTTAATTTGAAGGCGGTTCGTTGGAATGTAATTGATAATGTGTAATTATGTAAGTAGAGGATAAAATTTCGAAAAAATAAGTCTTGTTAGTGTTAGTGTACTGTTTTTGTGTAATCTTCATGGAGTGTGTTAGTGATTGATAATGTGTAATTAAGTCAGCAGAAGATAAAATTTCGAAAAATTAAGTTGTATTAGTGTTATTGTATGTTTTTTGTGTAATATCCTCAAAATCGTTTTTTGGAGGTGGTGACTTGTAATGTCATTAATAGTGGGTATATGCTCCTCTCTTTTAAGTGTCTATTTAGTTTACAATATATAATTATTTATTATTGATCAATTCATTGTCAGTTCTTTGGATCTTGAAAGACTTTGGAATAAGATGTATAAGTGTAAAACGTTGTTTGTGAAGTCAATATCGGTTGTTGTGCTTCTATTGTCATGAAGGTTCACTTATGTATACATAAGTCCAGTTTGATTAATATGAATGTGCATACTACTATAGTTGAAGTTTGAAACCCCAATGGTTTTTATTTGAAAACATGTTTTTAAAATTATAGTGTTTTAGTTGATTTTTGTTAGTAATATGGTAATACAAATATCAGTTAGACCAACTCTACTTCATAAAAATCTTACTGTAGTTAAAAGATGTAAATCTTGATTTTGATTGTAAAACCTAGACAAAAGTGAGTGCCATATTGCAAAGCGAAGTGACTCTTAATAATATTTCTTAATTGAAACTTAATAATATGTTGCCTTGGGCACCTATTCTAAGAAATAAGAAGGCTCCACAGTTACTCTAATTTTTTAATTACAATGACATATGCATGATCCTTAACATATTTCAGTTTTCGAAACGCCATAATGTGATAGCTGACATTATAACACATATCTAGTTATATTAAATCCCTATTTCATTACATAATAGAACAAGTGGCACCTCTATTTTTCTTATTACTGAACTTTGATAATAATGTTAGCTTTATGGTTAATTTATGACAAGGATCCCCTTTAGGAAGTTACGTTTTAACTACTTTCCTGAATCCAATACCCTCTATGACACAAAAAAAAATAACAAATATTTTAGCTTTTGGATATGTATGTAATTGCTAAGATAAAGCAGCAGAGTATAGATGCATCAAGTTCAAGAGAACACATGTTTACAGTTTGGCAGGAGTAGGTTAGCATGTTTTTGCATTTTAACTGTTATATATTATTAACTATAAATGCTAGTTCAGTTCTTTTTTTTTCTTTCCCACGCAAATTTGTTCCTCGTTACTAATTTTTACATAGAACTTAGAAGATGCACCAAGTTGAAAAAATGGTCCCAAATCTTTCAAATCTCAGAGTAATAGTCTTCTTAATCCCATGTTTGTTTTATTTTTTAAAACTTGTAATAAGTTTCAAGTTGAGCTCATTGTACAGTTTAAATTTTTTTATATTTGTGTAGAATAAATAATCTCCGGGAAAAATGTGTTCTGCTTTTAAACCACCCATCTAAAAAGCAAGAATTTTAAATAATTATATGCTGACCAATTATACTGAAGCTTATACATATAGACAATTTGAGATATGCAAAAGTACTATCTCCCTGTCATAATTTTTCTATTGTTTTTAAATAATTACATGCAGACCAATTATCCGGAAGCTTATACATATAGACAATTTGAGTTATGTACAAGTACCATCTCCCTGCCATAAATTTTATTCTTGTTGTCTTCAACTATATGTACAAACATAGTTCATCTACAGTACTATATATATCTATCATCTTTCATTTTTACAATCTCCTTCAATTATTCCTGGTAGTAAAAGGGGAAGTAGGTTGTAACATTTTTAATTGGCATATTATCCCTATTGAGCACATAAATTTTCCTGTTTGCTTCTTTGCCGCCTAAAGTATACTAACACGGGCTCTCACATCAAATCTTAACATAATCTAAATTCTAAAAGAAACAGAAAAAAGTGTTAGCATGACTTCAGCCAGTACTGAACTCCTCTGCATAAGTAGTCTCACTACTAAGTTTATTATTGAACTTATTTTAGATATCCTAGACTGATTGGGGTTCAAGTTACATAGAAGGAACAAAGGAAAAGTTTTAGCATGACTTTGTGCATGTCTGTGCGTGAAATCTCTTGAAATAATGTTCAAACTCTTTGACTTCTGCCAGTACTGATTTCATCTTCATGTGTACTCTCACTAGTTTATTATTGAACTTATTTATGATATCCTAGAGTTATTTGCTTCGAAGTTACATATATATGAAATTTTAACCCCTTTTTCGTTGTAGTTTTTCTAGGTTTTAGCAAGGTTTCTTTAGCATTTATCGGTTTAGTGTTAAATTCCTCTGCTAACACCACCTTAAAATGACAGGTCGTAAGTCGCAAATCACACTGTCCCTAGAATTCATATTCCATAGGCCATTAAATATTTGTACACAAATTGGGGGTCCTATTTGATTAGATTCATACAATACGTTCTGAGCAAATGTTAATATGTTATTTATTTAAGGTGCACATCTGTTGTTAAGGTTGTACTAATAATTAACAGAACTATTTTCCCTGTTAGTATTCATGGATTGTTTGCAACAAAAGTCAATGACGATAATAGCTAATTAAAAAGTTTACAATCTCCCTCTCTGTATATACAACTATGCATGTGTCTCACTAGACACTGATTTAATGTGCCCTTTTTGGTGTATGTTTTCCTGACATCTGTTTTTTTTCAATTTGTATTGTTTTCACCTGGTCTGAATCCGGAGTATTGAAACTCTATGCTTCAAATTCTGAATTCTTATATGAACTAGCCAGGGTTGTTCTTATGGTTAATATTAAATTGCAGAAGCTGCCAAGAAGATACGAAAACCAAAACCTTGGAAGCATTCTGAGGCAATCACTAGGGCACAACTAAAACAGATGCGAGAGGAATTCTGGGATACTGCTCCACATTATGGTGGTCGTAAAGGTACTTCTGATAAATCTGCAATACATTCTTATTAAGTTCCTTCTAATTTCTCCAAGAAGGTTTTCAGTAATCCACATTGGAGTCAAATGTTCTCTATGCAGTAATATCGTCTTGTAGAGATTGTACAAGTGTTTGCTAGTAAAACCTCTAAATTCTCTTTTATTTACTTCCAGTCTTATATAGACTTATTATAAGTTGGTAATGTTATATTGTTAAAGAGTAATAAACTAGAAAATGGGCATTGTAGTCATCACTTTATGCCTTTCTTCATAGCCGAATGTGTCAAATGGTAAATATTTTAGAAATGATGATAACCACTGATTTGTGCTATAATATTTCCATGAACACGCTTAACAGGACATGGTGACCTGGATTTATCTCATCTATTTATATTTATTATGCGAAGCACATTCTAGAGCAGGACCTTACTTCGGGTCTTATTATTGGTTATATTTTAAACATGCTCTGAAGATTTGTCCGCAATGATTGTTGAACACTACATTTTTGTCCCTTTCTCCTTGGTCCTTTCTTTATTAAGTCTTGGAACAACATATCTGTTAATAGTGTCTCGGACCCTCAGAAAAGAACAATATATCATGGATCTATGTTCTTGCTTTGTTCTGCCCTTTAATCATTTCTGGTTTGTACTATTTTTTTTTAATATTATATAGAAGTGTACTTGACATGTCTAAATCATTAAAGGAAATTTTTGTTGAGCCTCGGCTTTCAGTAATAGGAATAAGGCTGTATTTGGCATATTTGCTGTTTTTTATTTCACTGCGCATATTAATTTTCTCCTGTTGATAACTTGATAGATGTTATGCACATTATACATTTGAATGACAAATTTTAAATTTCAGAGATATGGGATGCACTCCAAGCTGCAGCTGAGGCCGACTTAACTCTTGCACAAGCAATCGTGGATAGTGCTGGTGTTATTGTCCAAAGTGCAGACCTAACAATCTGCTATGATGAAAGAGGTATGCAATCTAATGCAATTTGATGTCTTCAAAATTCAGAAGAAATTACTAATTCCGTCTATGAATGATTCTTGCAGGCGCAAAATACGAATTGCCTAAATATGTTTTGAGCGAACCAACTAATATAATCAGTGATAGTTGATCACCCAAGAGGAGGCAATTGAGTTATAAATGCTTTACTGAATCTGTAAATCATGTAAATTGGTCTCCTAACCATTTGTTTTGTTTTAAAGTTTAGTTTTACTACTTGTTACTGCTTTCTTCACCCATCTCTAAAGGCTCTTGCCAACGTTATTGCACTTTTACATGCACCGGACTATATATATATTGTGATTATAGTTTCTTGCTGTTTCATATATCTAAACTACTTGATAATTATTTATATTAATGGGTATATATGTTGAATCGTTCTGTGCTGGATTTTTGTTGATCATCCCTGTGCTGGAATCTTTAAGAAAAAAAAGAGAGAGGGATTAAGAAAACCATTGGGAGCTTCAATGAGATAGGTCCGGACAGATATCTCATTTCCCTTATGCGTGTACCAGACAATTTCTTGTTTCTTCCCTGCATCTGATCTTGTCATAGGAGTATTTATTCATAATGAGGTCTTAGTTTTTACAATGCCAGAAATTTGCCAGGTTGCTTTTGTACAGTTAAAAATTTGAAATACTCGTGACCGTACATCAGTTCATAACGATACACATTTATTAAAGATTTAAATATTAGTTTTTGTAATGCAAACGAATAGTTCATTACACCATATACACAATTATCTTAGAATACATTCACAACAAAGATTAAGACCCACAATAAATGTAGTTGTAAACATAACGCGGTAAATAAAATCAAATGAACTTAATTTACAAAACATTTCCCCTCTAAAATGTATCCAAAATAAATGTAGTTGTAAACCAAATGCGGTAAATAATAATCAAATAAACTTGAATTTACAAAATATCTCCCTTCTAATTCTAAAACGTAACCATTGCTAGGAGTACAATCTAAATTACAGTTTATATTGTCTAAATTTTTGACTTTTTGTAATTGAATGCTATACAGGACTTTAATTATATTTCTTCATACGGCCGGAGTCGTCGAGCCTAGTATCCTCTTTAAAGCTGCATTTGTGAGACTGGTCCAATATTCGCGCCTTTGATACATCTGAATACCCAAAAACCAACTCCACATTCTTGCACTTGATCAAAAAATACAACTCCTCGGATCGGTATACCCATCCTTTATGTAAGTTTTTTTCACCCAAACTGAAAACTTTATGTCAAATTTGAGAGAACCAGCATTGACACCCTGACTGACTTTATTGAATATTGAATCATCAATGTAACCTGACGATCCGCAAAACTCTCCGCCAAAGTGCTTGGGAGCGTTCCCTGGACTTGCGTTGAACGGCATAAGATTTGTTACCCCAATTATCTCATGATTGTAATATACGAATACTGTAATATCGGAAAAGTTCAAGTATCCATGAGTATCCATGGTTTTGAGACACATCTGGACGTTCCAGTCTGCGGAAATCTGGTTAGGGTGAGAGGAGAGGTTGAAGTTTGAGACCTTTAACGAATCAATTGTAATTTTGGGATTCTTAACGGTCGTAATTATAGTGAACACCAAGTATCCTTGACATGCTATAATACCTAAAATTATTACTAGCAGCGTTACCAGACACCAGTTTGGTACCAATTTGGTCCGAGGGTTGTCAGTAACTGGAGTTGATGTAGAGATGGTAGAGACTGATTTGACTCCAAGAGAGAACTGATCATTAGGGCGGACTGTCATAGTCAGGGGAGGAACTAGGGGGACCGAAGGGAGCTCCGAACCCCGCCAACTGCGGAATAACCCAAAATTTTAATATAAAATTTTAAAATTTACTATCAAAAATTTTTTGGTCCCCTAGATTTAAAAAAAATTGAAATTGAGAATTGATTATACAAAATTTTATTGATTTTGTTAATTATTTCATTCAAAATAATATTGATTAGATGGAAATCATGGAATCTGTTCATTAATCTTAATAATTAATAAATAAACATATAAGATAAATATAGTACAATTTGAAACAAAAAAAAATGGTTAAAACTAAAATCTAAAAACATAACATACTTGTCCAGTTGTTATGCTCCGATCTCAAAACCCCAAATACACACTATACATACAAGTTACAAAATTACAATCCATAATATCATCTCTCTTTATCTACTCTACATTTGCATCTAATCCGTAAATATGAGTAAGAGAAAAGAGATTACATCCTATTTTTAACCCAAGAAGAAGCAAACAACTACTTGTAAAGATGAAGAACCTTCTGCCGCCTCAATTGAAGTCGCTGAAAATGGAGTTGAGCCTCTGATTTTTGGTGGGATAAACAGAAACTCCGAGTAAAATCCTCAAAATCCAGAGATTGTTAATGAAGGTATTGATTCTGAAAACACTGATGAAATTATTGATTTCAATTCATTAATACGTGATCCTGGTACGTGATCCTGGTTTGCGGAAACAAATTGAGACTTATCATCCAAATAAAAAAGATTTAATTAGCAGAGCATACATTGATCTTGACCCATATCAACCTGTGCAAGTTTATGCCTTATTTGGTCCAAAAAATCATCCCTGTCGATTTCAAAAGAGTTGGTTTGATAAATTTTCTTGGTTAGAGTACTCCCCAAAAAAAGATACAGCATATTATTTTTATTGTTTTCTTTTTGCTAAAAATCCATTAGGAAGGTGTGGCTCGAATACTTTTACTGTAAAGGGGTTTAACAGTTGGAGGCAAGTAAACAATGGAAAAAATTGTGCTTTTAGATGTCATGTTGGGAAAGGAGATGGTTCTAATTCAGCTCATAATTTTGCGGCTAAATGTTATTATAATCTTAAAAATCAGCCTTGTCATTTGGAGAAGATAGTGGAGAAACAAAGTGCAGAAAAAATCAAACGAAATCGAATGCGTCTTAAAACATCGATAGATGCAATCAAATGGTTGACATTCCAAGCTTGTGCATCCAGATTTGAAGAATCTGTCTACTATTGGTGATTTATGTCATGGATTGGTAACCACAGGGAAAACTGACATGTATCCATTAGTTGATAGACTATTAAGGCCTGTCTTGACTCTTCGACCATCTATTGCAGCATCTGAACGAGTTTTTTCTGCTATGAAAATTGTGAAAACAAGTCTTCGCAATCGAATGGAAGATGAATTTCTTAGGGATTATTTGATATTGTATATTGAAAAGGAGATTGCGGAGACCATTTCTGCCGAGCAGATTATTGATTTTTTTTATTTGATCAAAGAAAGGCGTGCACATCTCAAATAAATCGGTATATTTTTTATTTTTATTTATTTTGATCCCCTATATTAGATTCCTAGTTCCACTCCTCCATAATTATATCAAAGACCACGTGTTTTGTAATTAAGTAAGCTAATAAAGGAGCTATAAATTAAGAATTAGAAGGAGCTATCAATGCCAATGCCAATGCCAATGCCAATGCCAATGTATAGATATATATGAAAGATGTTGTCAGACCCTGACGCTAATAGCTAATTGTATAGATTTTATTGGAGATCAAATTGTACTGGGAGCATCCCACAGTCCGGGTAGAATACGAATTCTAGCTACGTTGGATTGATTGCTGTTTTTTTTATAGCAGATATAGATTACATATCGCCCGAAGCCAAAATAATAAATAAATCCATATATGTTATTATAAAAAAAATTACTATAACAAATAAACACAATAAGGGGTCAATTCGTTCAGAAAATTTGGGTATCAAGTATGAGTTTTATTCATTTCAAACTCATACATGATATTTGGTTCATGATTTATATTCTCGCTGAAACCCATTCGTGAAACCCACTTAGAATCAGATTTGATACCTTGGAAGTAGTGGGTATAAAGAAGTGGTACGAGCTATCAGATTTATTTTTATTATTCATCTTTATTTCTGTGATTAAATATAATTTATGTACACATATTTTAAATTTGATATATTATTTAATTTTAAATAAAATTATAATAATATTGATCTAATGCCAATTTGTAAGATTTAATTTATTTAAAAATATCAAATTATTATTTAATTGGTTAAATTATATTTTACTAATCATATACTTTTTTAGTAAATTTTTATTTGTAAATTGTGTAAGAATTTAATTTCAATGTACAATATAGAGTTGCACATTTAGAATCAAAATTGAAATATCGATTATATTTAAAATAAAACAGATTCATTCCAACACTGAACCAAATATATAATATCAGAATCATTTGCATCCCCGTACCAGTCTAACCCGATTCCTGATTCCAAACATATACCGACTTCTGAACCAAACGACCATTCCAAACACATACAAACACATACCGACTTCTGAACCAAACGACCATTCCAAACACATACCGACTTCTGAACCAAACGACCCCTAAGTGTGATGCATTCCCAACAACACTTTTTTGACAAATATGGCTTATATCCTTACAAATGAGTATCTGTTCTCGTAAATTCTCGGGGTGATCGAGAATTGAACAAAGACCTGGGACGACAAAAAATAAATAATCAATTGAGCTATCCAACGGTGTCCCATTCCTAATAACACTTTAGTCTATTGTGGATGGTCCTATGGAACTGGGAACAGTAGCTGTAGACTGGCATTTGTCAAACTTGCAATCGGTGGAGCCTTTCAACATCTAAGACTTTGGTACATCTGACTTAACTATAAAACAATTCCACGCTTCTGCAGTTACCTACGTAGATTATCCAGCATCTATGATTTGTCTGTTCAGAACCAGGACTCGATGCTGCACTTGGTTCCCTGCCATTTTTTGGCTTAATTTCAAATCAAATCCTAAACTTGTCCAACAAACATGCTAATCTACAACTAATATGTAGCACAATCCAGCGCCCTATGAAACTCAATCATCAATGCAATTAAACAAATCAAATTTAAAAATACCATAATTTACATAAATATTGTCATAAATCCATATCCATCCACATACAGAAGTTAAAACCATCGCACAGAAACGTATCTAAATTGTTTTACAAACAACAAATACCATAATTTAAAAATTCCCGCCGACCTCTGTGAAAAAACTATACTCTTGGATCATTTTTTCGAGCTCAAACCTTTGGAGTAACATATAGATTGAATTAAAACTAAATTTTGTAACATAAGCCCAAATTAAAACATCTCTGCATCCTGGATTAGACACATATCCTGCCCCCACCGTAAGTACCGAAACACAAAGGATTAATCTGGCCGTAGGTGTCATCATCGCTATCATAAGACCGATATTTTGTATAAAGTTGGCATTTGTGGGAACCATTCAACATCCTTGCCTTCGATACACTTGGGGACCCAAAACACAATTCGACGTTTTCGCAGTAACCTACACGGGGAATCCAATCTTGCATAGCTGCATATCCTTTAATGAAAGTTTTTTTCACCAAAATTTCAAACACAACATTGAATTTCACAGTACCAACTGTGATTCCCCTACCAACGTTTCTGATTATGGCATCGTCAACGTAGCCCGATGATCCTGTGAACTCTCCACCAAAGTGCATGGAAGCTGGATGTTTTGAACTTAGCTGAAACGACCTAATTTCTTTAAGCGCGATTCTCTTGTCATTATAATATATTGAAACCTTGGTGCTTTCAAACTTAAAGTATCCACGCTTATCCGCTGTTTTGAAATTCATCTGGATGTTCCAGTCTGCGGAAATCTGGTTATGACGAGATGAGAGGTTGAAGTTCGAGGCTGTCAGTAAATCAATTTCCAGTACTTTTAGATTCTTAACATTGCCATCCAACTTCATAAAAATAAGAGGTAGTAATGATAATAATACAACTAACAATATGACTGAGGAAAAACAACAAATTTTAAAACACTCTTTATCTGTATCTGCAGTTGTTGTCAAAAGATCGTTGGGATGAACTGCGACTGGCATTCTTAAATAAAAAATGATAAGTAATTGTCTGAATATAATTAAATCGTAGAGCAAGCTGAGAAGGTTGTGTTTAGTACTTTCTGTTTTTGTTTGCCAAGAAGCCACATATATATAGGGATGAATTTGAATCCCAAGTCCTAACCATAATGGAAGTTAAACAAAGATTTTGAGTAGTGACAAGTAAAAGATATAAAAGCGCAGCTAATTGGAATTCAAGCAGACATTGAGGTAGCCAAGTACGCATGTTTTCAAATTCTTATTTAATTCTATATTATTATTTGAGCAATTTGATTTTTTAAATCTGTTTTATCATTATAAATATTTTTGATTTTGAATGATATATTTTATTGTAATTATATGGTAAAAGTTATAAATATTATTAAAATACTAAATTTATGATTTCTCTCTGATTTGTACATAAATCCCTAATAGGCATCTTCTCACCAAAAATGTAACCAGTTCAAAGAAAGCAAGATACTTTAAAAAATTTACACTATAGTGCAAGATTAATTAATTTAAAAAATTTACACTATATTAAAAATAAAGTACAAAATTATTCAACTGGCAGCTTTTCATACATTTTCTACACGTGTCATACTATCAGCTTCTTAGACTTTTATTTCCACTCTTTGTTTATTTATTTATCTCCTCTAAGGCCTAATTCAATTGTATACCATTAACTTTGATTTTTAATATCTATATTTTTTTCTTCGATTTTGATAATTATTATTTTTTCTTTTATTCTTCCTTCTTTTACTTGCCCTACACTATTAACAATTTATTTAAAATAAATTATATTTTATAATATAAAAAATTATAAAATCGTAAAATGCATGCTCCAGAATTATGGTTTACTATTTTTATAAATTTTCAAGATATTTTAATCTACAAAATTAATGTGTTTTTTCAATCTTTCTATTATAACCTCAACTCATTATGGGTGCTCTTCTCATTTTTATGTATTTCAATTTTCAATCTCCACTCATCTTTTTTAAAATTATATCATCATTAAAATAATTATTCATCAATTTATTTAATAATTATATATATAACAAAAATTATAAATTAAAAGTATTATTTATGTGATATTATTCTTAAGTTGTAAAACTGCTGATATTGTTTTATTTCTAATAATTATATATACTCAACAAAATATTCAACAAATTAGTTGTTTTAAAATTAACTTTCATATAATAAATATTAATATAACATGACTTTTGCATGATTTACTGCATTCTCTTGTTTCTAACCGATAGAAAACCCAAATTAGTGGGTTACATGAACCGATAATTATCACTATATACGGATTTGTCAATGGAAATAAGATATGTATGTAAAGTGTATAAAGAAGTCTGTATTACATTACGTAACAATAAACAAAAACTCTATTTTTTACAGAGAGAGCATTACTCTTACTCATTTGAACTAACTAAAAAGAGCACCGACTCTGGAAGAGAGGTACCTCGACTAGAAGTTGAGATAATATACTAACGGACTAAAATAACAAATTTTTTGGAGTCCTAAATACAAATTCAATTATTTATCATTCAACATTCCCTCGGATTGGGATGTGCGGAGATACCACATTCACTCTAAAGTGTAAGTTTCAATCAGAACTTCTGCATAAACCTTAAGGATGTGTGTTAAAAAATAAAAGATCATGTTGGGGTCTTTTCCCTTTTTAACGGTAGGAACGGAGGTGGACTAATCAATTGCATCTAAACTTGTTCCTTGTTCCCCGAAAGTGAAAATCAATGGAAAAAAGCCACACAAAAAATGAGAAAAAATGTATTTATTATAATGTCGCGGAGATTCTTGCCTCGACATTAGAAAGAAAGGTTCAAATATACATGGTGAATGGTGTTAGAATATATATATATATATTTTTTATATTATATATATTAGGATATTTTCGGTATTTAGCTTATATTGATTTTCTATATAAGTTCGGACATGTATTATAAATTCTGTGTTGATTGTAATAAATTTTTTACGTTCGTATTATATCTCTAAAGTTAACATGATATCAAAGTTAGGTTTCGAGTGATCGTGGAAGATTAGTTGAATTATTAAATAGATAGACTGATAGAGTTACGTTATAACAACAAAAGTTTCTTGAAAATTCGCAGAAAATTTTCTGCCCAGATCAGCCAACTTGTTTTTACGATTCCCGGAGTTTCAACCGTTGGATCATCCTGAAATTTTAACCACGCTTCTTTGCATCGGTATCTAAATTTTGAACGATGGAGATTGTATTTAGAACTTCAGAAATCGATTTTTTGATGGTTCCAACAGGTTAAGGTTAACCTTTAGTTCATTCTTTTCATCGTTGTTGATCTTGTAATTTGGGTTATTTGATTGATTAGATTTTTTAGTACTCGATTATTGGGATGTTACAATTTTAGTAATTGATTTATCTGCTTAAGATTTGATATTAATTTTGGATTTGCAACCGTAATTGAAATTGGTTTTCGATCTACTTTCAGATTTGATTTTGGATTGGGATTGGTTATTTGAGTTTGGATTTGATTTCGGGTTTGGTTTCTTTATTGAATTTGGATATTGTTTAAATTTAGTGTTGAATTTGGATTCGACTTTATTTCTGATTTGGTTTGAGTTTAGTTTCAGCAATATCTCGACATGCATGTCTCATCATCAACAAATCTTTTGTCAACTGGTACTTCAAGCTTATTTTCTTCTCTATGGATTCTGGATTCAGGTGCATCTCATCACATGTCTCCTCATTGGTCGTCTTTCGTTTCGTTTTCTGATGATTCATCTTTATCCATCATGATTGCTGATGGCACTCCTATGTCGTTACGAGGTGTTGGTTCTGTATTTACCCCAAAGGTATCTCTCTTTGATGTTTATTATATTCCGGATCTCAAGTTAAATCTTGTTTCGGTTAGTCAATTATGTGAATCTGGTTACTTGGTTTCTTTTTCTTCTACTACTTGTTGTGTTATGGATCCGAGATCTCAAAAAGTAATTGGGAAAGGTCGTAAGCAGGGGGGACTTTATGTTTTGGATGAACTCAATGTATTTGTTGTGGGAACTCCTAGTGTTGATTTATTATCTTTCCGTTTGAGTGATTTGTCTTCTGACTTCTACATATGGCATGCTCGTTTAGGTCATGTTTCTCAATCTCGTTTACAATCTTTAGTTTCAACTGGATCCTTGGGAAAACTAAAAGCTCATGATATTTCTGACTGTAGCGGTTGTAAACTAGCGAAATTTGCTGCTTTACCTTTTCATAAGAGTGTTACGTATTTTCTTGCTCCTTTTGATATTGTGCATTCTTATGTATGGGGACCTGCTCCTATGCCCATGAAAGCAGGTTCTAGATATTATGTTTCGTTTATTGATGATTTCACTCGTTATACGTGATTTATCTTATAAAGCGTAGGTATGATTTTTTGGATATTTTTAAAGATTTTAGAGCTCATATAAAAACTCAACATAAAGTTGTCATTAAGTGTTTTCGTTATGATTTGGGAGGTGAATACAGCTCTAACACTTTTTATCGCTTGCTTGCTTCTGATGAGACTATACGTCAAACCTCATGTACTGACACTCCTCAACAGAACAGTGTTGTTGAAGGAAAACATCGTCATCTTGTTAAAATAACTCGTTCATTTTTGTTGTCGGCTGATGTTTCAAGTGTATTTTAGGGTAAGCACTTCTTACTGTTGTTTATGTGATTAACCGAATTCCAAGTGCTCAAAATACTGGTTTGTCACCTTTTGAGAAATTATATGATGAAGTACCTGATTATGCTTCGTTGCGTGTCTTTGGTTGTACCTGCATTGTTCTTAAACCACAGGTTGAGTGTAGTAAATTGTCTGCTAAGTCTGCTTTATATGTGTTTTTGGGCTACGGTATTACCTAGAAAGGATATCGTTGTTTTGACCCGGTCAGTGGAAAATTGTATGTTTCTCAATATGTTTACTTTTTGGAGCATATTCCGTTTTTCTCTGTTCCTTCTAGTTCGCATCATATGACACAAGAAGAGCTTATTCGTATTGATCCTTTTGACACAAACATTGAGGATGCTTCAACCACAAATTCTAATACTTCAGTTCCAGAAGCATCTACATCTCAAACTCCCACATCTCCACCGACTTCTACATCTACATCTCAGACTCCGACGTCTCCACCTGCTTCTACAACCAGACAATCATCACCAGAGATTTTAGATTCTCCTCTTGCTCAATCGTCTACCGAAAGTTCGACTCCTCCGCTAGTTCGCTAGTCTACTCACATACGTAAGTCCACCCAACTGCCTGATTTTGCTTATTCATCTTATTCCTCATCTTTTGCTTCATTTGTCACTTCTGCTCACCATTTGTCTGAGCCTGCATCATATAGAGAGGCTATTCATGATCCTCTATGGCAGAATGCTATGGCCGAGGAACTTACTGCTTTACATCAATCTCATACATGGGATTTAGTCCCATTGCCTCCAGGAAAATATGCAATTGGTTGTCGTTGGATATATAAAATTAGGACAAAAGCTGATGGATCTGTTGAGCATTATAAGGCTCGACTTGTTGCTAAAGGTTACTCTCAAGAGTATGGCTTAGACTATGAAGAAACTTTTGCGCCTGTTGCAAAGATGACGACTGTTCGTACTTTGTTTGTAGTGGCTTCTGTTCGAAAGTGGAAAATATTTCATATGAATGTTAAGAATGCATTCTTGTATGGTGATCTTCACAAGGAAGTTTACATGACACCTCCTCCCGGTCTTCCGCATCAACCAGGTTATGTTTGCAGAATTCGTAAATCTATTTATGGTCTTCGACAATCATCTCGTTGTTGGTTTGAGAAGTTTTCTACGGTAAATTATTCACTTGGTTTTCTTCATATTAATCATGATTCCGCTCTTTTTGTACGATCTACGAGTGTTGGTCATATCTTATTGTCTTTATATGTTGATGATATGATTATTACTAGTGATGATTGTGATGGTATTGAGTCATTGAAACGTGAGTTGGCTCGTTATTTTTCTATGAAAGATTTTGGTTTGCTTCGTTACTTTTTAGGAATTGAAGTTGTTAGCTCACCAAAGGGGTATCTTTTGTGTCAATCTAAGTACATTGCTGATTTGCTTGACCGTGCATGTCTTACTGATAATAAGACTGTGAAAAATCCTTTAGAGATGAATGCTACATATTCTCTATCTAACGTTCTTCCCTTAGCAGATCCTACTTTATATCGTACAATTGTTGGTAGTCTTGTTTATCTCATTGTTACTCATCCGGATATTGCACATGTTGTTCATATAGTTAGTCAATTTGCCACTTTTCCTAATACCGTACATTGGGCTACAGTTCTTCGCATTCTTAGGTATCTTCGTGGGACTCAGTTTCATAGTCTTTTATTTCCTTCTAACTTATTTTTAAAGTTACGTGCTTATAGTGATGCTGATTAGGATGGTGATCCCGAGGATCGTAAATCCACAACTAGTTTTTGTATTTTTCTTGGTGATTCTCTTATTTCATGGAAGAGTAAGAAACAAGATGTTGTTTCGAGATCATCTTCAGAAACTGAGTATCGTTCCATGGCTTCCACTACTTCTGAGATTGTTTGGTTACGTCGCTTAATTGCATATTTGGGTGTTAGTCTTCCTAGTTCCACCCTATTATATTGTGATAATAAGAGTGCAATTCATATTGCACGCAATTCGGTATTTCACGAGCGCACTAAACATATTGAGATTGATTGTAATCTTACTCGCCATCATCTGCTGCAAGGCACTATCTCATTGCCTTTTGTTCCTTCTTCGCTTCAGATTGCTGATATTTTTACAAAGGCTCACTCTATTTCGCGATTTCGTTTCTTGTCTGACAAACTCTCAATGCTCATTGCTGCAGTATCTTGAGTTTGAGGGGGGATGTTAGAATATATATATATATTATTGTATTTTCGATATTTAGCTTATATTGATTTTTTATATAAGTTCAGACATGTATTATAAATTTTGTGTTGATTGTAATAAAGTTTTATGTTCGTATCATATCTCTAAAGTTAATAGATGGCAACATTTGAAAACAAAACACTAAACTGAAAATCGATCAATTGGAATTTGCAGTTACCTATGTATTATTGGTCAAAATTTGTGATTTAACGATTTTGTATGATATATTGTGGTAAGTCATTTTATCTTCAAATTTGATGTCAAATTTCACACTACCAAGCCTGATTGCCTGACCGAGGTTGCTGATTATAGAATTATCGATGTAACCTGCAGCCCTGCAGGTGACCCTGAAAATTCTTCACTAAAATGTTTGGGAGGATCCTTTGGACTTGCATCAAACGATATCATATTTTTCAACCCGATCATTTTGTCATTGTAATTTATCGAGACATTGATATCATTAAAATATTTAAATAATGGACACAACTTTTTAACTAATATTTATAATTACAGTAAAGTTTGATGAAGATCGCTGTTTTATCGGAGTCACATTATTTTATGAAGTGTGTTCCACGAATATCACTGATTCATTAAAATTGTTGAATATCATTTAATAAGTAGAATTTGTACGTTCTACAAGCTTAACAAATATTTTGCAAGCTAAACATAAACAATAATGTATTTTATAATAATCTACGTACAGTACGTATATGATATTCAAGATTTTGAATAAAATAATCTTTGTAGAGCATGATTTTCAAAAAATACATTTTATAATATTTTACTTGCGGAACATAAATAATCTTCAAGGTCTCCAAAATAAGGGGTGTCCATAAAACTTAACTTCTTTAGGTAAAATAATTATATTAATTCTCTTGGTAAATTATTACAAAATGGGAATTTATCAAATGTACAACTTTTTGTTAAATTATTTGCGATTTTAGCCATTTCTGAAAATAATTGCAAAAATATTACTATATTCTGAAAATATTTGCCAAAATACGATATTGCATAATATGTTGCATTTAATTTGAATTTTACAACTACATTTCAGGTTGTATTTCAGATTGCCTTTTTATGCGGCATTTTAGGTTGCGAATTATGTTATAAATATGGTTACAAATTTGCAAAACGTATTTTCACAAATATTTTTAAAAATTCAAGTTGCAAATATGGTTGTAAAATGGTTCCAAAGTTGCAAAACGTAATTTTACAAATATTTTTAAAACGTTAGTATATTTTATCATGTGTCACCAAGGCAGCAGTTACACCTTCGGTTTTTAATTTTTTTATCCACTGTTGTGCAAGACATGCCTTCACATAACAAGACTAAGTCACTTGGACAATCCCAAGATTTAGTTGACTTGTAATTTTATGTATTCTGTAATGATGTTTCTTGGGTCTGTAAAATTGTTAGGTAGACTAGACTGGAGTATTTTTCAGTAAACAGCCAACAAGTTAGGAATAAGTTTTTGGAAGAAGAACAAGCCAAATCATGCCTCAGAATGAAGATAAACTGCTTGCAGAAGAATAATGTTGTAGATTGAAAAATATTCTAAATCAAGTTTTAAGAAGTAACCGCTCAAGTGATGTCGAGAAGTCTATCGAGAAGTCAGATAAGCTTATAGAGAAGTCACTTTACTTGTAGAGTAGTCAGATAAGCTTCTAGAGAAGTCACTCTACTTTTAGAGAAGTCAGATAAGCTTATAGAGAAGTCACTCTACTTGTAGAGAAGTCATTATACTTGTAGAGATGTCACTCTACTTGTAGAGAAGTCATTATACTTGTAGAGATGTCTACTTATAGAGAAGTTAAAAATATATGTATAGAAGTAGATATATCGACAAGTCAAAAATATATGTAGAGAAGTGGAGATATGGAAGATTCAAAACTGCATGGATAGAAGTGGAGATATCGACGAGTCAAAACGGCATGTAGAGAAGCGGAGATATGGACAAGTCAAACTGTATGTAGAGAACTTGAGATATTAACAAGTTAAACTGCACATAAAGAACTAGAGATATCGACAAGTAATAACACTTTTAAATAAGTGGATATATCGATAAGTCATTCTATATGTCGATATGAGGCATCTTTATACAGTAATGCAGATCTTGATAACAGTTCAATTATAGAATGCAACCAACTTGAAGACCCAAAATTATCAGTCAAAAATCGATTTATCACTGAAATAGAAAGTCTACAAATGCAGCTTGAAAAGTGCAAGATCAAAGACCAAAATGAATTTGACAAAAGAGTATAACAGACCTGAAAGATTCTACACAGATATGCAACACTTGAAATAGAAATAGACAAATTAGCTTTAGAAATCGTGTTAGTCTATTTTAGTGCAAGTTCTGTAAATTGTGCATGGTGATCTATAAAATATGTCACGGGAACTTAGTTTAGGTGTACCAAAATAGATCTAGAAAATCATGTATTCTCTCAAGAGAAGTAGAGGATTTCTTATTATTTATGAACACATATTTGTTGTAAAATTAATTTAATTTTTAATAAAAGATCAAGTAAGTTTTGATAATTGCTTTTGTGTCTTTTATATTAAGTTAATTATCACTGCAAATGATATCTAGTTGTTAAGTTCTATAGCCTAAACATCGAACTTGATTTTTAAGCAAAAAAAATCAAGAAACGCACATTCACCTCCTCTGTTTCCATTTCATACTTAACAAGTGGCATCAGAATAAAAAAAATATAAAGTAAACAAATTAGATCTTGGAAGTATGAGTGCATAAAAACTTAGCAGTATCAAGATCCCTGTCTTTGACAAAGGAAACTACACTCTATGGAAGAAGAAGTTGATGTTTTTTATCAGGATGGCTCAACCACTATATCTTGAAATTCTCAAGCATGGACCTTTCATTCCTATGGTAAGGGTACCTGAAGTAACTGAAGGTGATGTAGTCATTCCTAGTCATTAGGCTTCTAAAGATCCATCTACATACATTGAATCAGAAGAGGAGAAAGTTTCACTTGACAATAACATGCAAATCATTTTAATTGAATCTCTTGATAATGTCATGTATAACAACATTATCAATTGCGACTCAGCCAAGCAAATCTGGGAGAAGATAGAGATCCTATGTGAAGGTACTAAAAAGTGAGGTCAAAATAGAGAAGAATTCTGATCTCACAATATGAGGGTTTCATGGCTAAACCTAAAGAATGAATTACTAAGGTTTTTTAAAGGTTCAATAAATTGATAAATAACTTGCAGCTGCATGACAAGTTCTATGAAGGTGAGAAGGTCAACCTGAAATTCTTTCTCACTCTTCTTGACTATTTGGAACAAAAGATCTCTGCAATAAGAGAAGGGAAAGATCCAGGGAGAAGAATTTTGGAGGTTTTATATTCTTAAAACCTGTGAGTTGGAAATGAGTCTGGAAATGTTTCACATTCACACAAGCATGATGGCTGCCACTGAGGAAATGAATAGGCTATCAAAAGTGAATGAGAAACTGGAAATTGAGAAATAAGAACTAGAACTGCAGCTTGTTTTAGTTAGGCAAGAAAATGAATATCTTAAAAACAAGCTAAAATGTGCAGAGGAGATAAAGCTGTACTGAGAGATAATTGAGAAGAATGAACTCAAACCTAAGTCATTTAGAAATGCTTCTGAGTTATTTGGCCAATATCATGAAAAGAACAAATCTTATGCTAACGTAACAATTGGTCTGTACTATGAGGCTGGTTCATCTCAAAAGAGAAATCAAATTAATAAAGGCAAAGGAAGTGTGAACAAGGAAGTTCCTGTTGTACTTCAAAAGGTGAATGTACCCTTGTTCAAAGCCTTTGAGGTGAACTTCAATTAAAAAGAGCTCATTATTAAGCAAGAACTTGCAGATGAAGATGAAGGCAAGAAAAATGTCAAATCAACTGTCAATACTGAAAGTGAGAAAAAGCCTGACATTAGTCTGGTCCTCAAGACACCTAAAATAGAAGCAAAGAATGAAAGCACATGAAAGAAAAAGAAGAACAAAATTGAAAAGATAGGAGTCAACAAAAACAACAATTATGCTTATGTTGCAGATGCCCCTAAAAAGCAATGTCGAAGATGTGGCTCAACAAATCACCTAACTCATTTTTGTAAAAAGATTGTTAGTGAGCCAAAGTATGGGGCATGCAAGTACACTGAAGCTCAAGCAGATGACCCTTATTCTTTTTGTGATAAGTTTGATTGCATTTCATGCAGCATGAAGGTTATGACTAGCTGTTATAAACTAAGAAATGATCTAAAAGAATTTAATATTAGATCTGTTGTCAAAAATGAGAATGTTAATCAAACTAAGAAAACTGTTTCTTTTGATACTTCAAGCTGTACTCTTGTTAACTCAGCAAAGAAGAATGTGCTCAACATTGCTTGGGTAGCTAAAAACACTTAAACCTCATTGTGTGCAAGGCAAGAAGAATAAAGTCACGTGGATCATTGATAGTGGTTGTTCCAGACACATGACAGGTGATAAAGCCCCGTTATCACAGTTTGAGGAGATAGGTGGCCCTTTGGTGACCTTTGGAGACAAAAACAAAGGATTCACAATGGATATGGCAATTTAATCTGTGGAAATATTATCATTCAAGATGTAGCACTGGTTGGAGGGCTTGAATTTAATCTTCTAAGTGTCAGTCAATTTATAGATAAAGGTTTCAAAGTTATATTTGACAAAGAATATTTCTCAATTACAAGCAAAAAGACTTGTGAAATTGCTCTCAAAGGAGTAAGAAGAGAAAGCCTGTTTGTTACATACATGAACTAAGCAAGTAAGGACAAAGTGTGTTGCTTCTACACTAAGGCATCAAGTGAATAAATCAGACTTTGGCACAAGCTCTCTCACTTAAACTTCAAAGTAATCAATACTCTTATTAAAAGAGAATTGGCGAGAGACATGCCAGCCTTGGAGTTTGTCCAAGATGAAGTCTGTGAAGCTTTTCAGAAAGGAAAGATAAAGAGATCAAGTCATAAAAGTAAAACCGTGAATTCTATCAATGCTCTACTATAACTTATCCATATGGATTTGTTTGGACCTGTGAATGTCATGTCAATTTCTAAGAAGAGATATGCACTGGTAATGGTGGATGACTACTCAAGGTACACCTTGGTGGAATGTATGCATTCAAAAGATGAAACTCCATATATTATCATTGAGCACATAAAGAAGATTGAGAAACAAGATGAAGATCAAAATTATGTAAAAAGATTGAAAAATGACAATGATATTGAGTTCAGAAATTCTATACTTAATGATTTCTGTAAAGACAAGGGCATCACTCAAGAGTTCTTAGCTCCAAGAATACCTCAACAAAATGGTGTGGTTGAAAAAGAACAGAACTATAGTTGAAGCTGCAAGAACAATGTTGCAGGATGCCAAGTTGCCTACTAGCTTTTGGGAAGAAGCTGTTAACACAACATGTTACACTTAAAATAGATACTTGATAAACAAGAGCATTGAAAAGTTACCTTACTCAATCATGTCTAAGAAGAAGCCTACAGCTAAACATCTTCATGTATTTGAAAGCAAATATTTTGTGTTAAAAGACAACTTTGAGTATGTTGGCAAATTTGACTCCAAAATATTTGAAGCTATCTTTCTTGGTTATTTATTGGAAATGACTTTTTACAGGGTCTATGTGTTAGAGCAAAAGAAAATAATGGAGAGCACATATGTGACATTTGATGATGATAAGTATCTTGTCTTGGAATGTCTTGATGATAATAAAATTGAAACTTTAAAATTTGACAATCTCAATCTTGACAGTGATTCTGAAGATGAAGATGGAAAGAATGCAGACAACTGAGAAGAAGAAGCTAGTGATCCAGTAAATTCAACAAATGAGAATTTATCTCAAGACAGAAGTTCACCTAAATTTGATAGCACAAACTCTGGGGGGAAAAAGATGATGGTTCTGTAAGTCATGCCAATAATGAAGAAAATGAAGACACCTCTAGTCATCAAAATCAACACACCAGAAAATGAGACAAAAGTCATACTAGGGACACTATTACTGGTGATCCCAGTACTGGTGTGAGAACTAGAAGTGCAACTGCAAATGAATATCTATATGCCTGCTTCTTGTCTTAAATTGAGCCTAAGAAAACTGAAAAAGCTCTCCTTGATCTTGATTGGATAACTGCTATGCAAGAAGAGCTAAATTATTTTGAAAGAAACAAAGTTTGGGAGTTGGTTCCTGTACCAAGAAAAAGAAGCATAATTGAAACAAAATGGGTGTACATGAACAAAATGGATGAAAATGGTGTTGTTACCTAAAAAAATCAAGACTTGTTGCCAAAGGCTACTCACAAGAAGAATGAATTGATTATTAAGAAACTTTTGCTCTGGTTGCTTCACTTGAAGAAATAAGAATTTTCCTTGTATTTGCAGCACACTTAAATTTCAAAGTGTATCAAATGAATGTTAAAAATGTATTCCTCAATGGCGAACTAGAAGAAGAAGTCCACGTATAACAGCCTCCTGGCTTATAGATCCAAAATTTTCAAACTTTGTCTATAAACTCTTAAAGGTTCTCTATGTTTTGAAGTAAGCACCTAGAGCATGGTATGATACTTTGTCAAAATTTTCGATCAAAAATGAATTCACTAGTGGCATAATTGATAAAACTCTATTCTACAAGAAAAATGGTGATGACATTATCCTAGTTCAAATTTATGTGAATGATATCATATTTGGTTCTACTAATGAGAAGCTTTCTCAAAGATTCTCAAAACTCATGCATAATGAATATGAGATGAGCCTGATGGGAGAATTAAGTTACTTCCTTGGCCTTCAAGTTAGTCAAAGAAGTGATGGGATTCTTATCAGTTAAACTAAGTATGTCAAAGGTCTTCTGAAGAAATTTGGAATGGTGGATTGTTCACCTGCATCTGCTCCTATGTCTACAACTACTAAATTGGATGAAGATAAAAAGAAAAAAGTGTGGACATTTCAAGCTATAGGGGAATGAATGATTATTTACTTTATTTGACTGCAAGTAGACCAAACATCATGTTTGCTACATACCTGTGAACAAGATTTCAAGCAAATTCTAAAGAATCACACCTAATGGATGTCAAGAGGATTTTTAGATATTTAAAGGGTACTCCAAAATTGGGATTGTCGTATCCTGAGGGAACTGGTTTTGAAGATGTTGGATGCAGATTTTGCTAGATGTAGGGTGGACAGAAAAAGTACAAGTGAAAGCTGTCAATTTCCAGGTCAAAGACTTTTATCATGGTACAGTAAGAAACAACAATTTATGCCAACTTCCGCAACTGAGGATGAATATATAGTTACTGAAAGTTATTATGCTCAAGTGCTTTGGATTAGAAACTAACTAATGGATTATGGACTGGTGTTGTAGAAAATTATCATGTGTGATAACACTAGTTCAATATCCATAGTTGCTAATCCTATCAATCATTCTAGAACAAAGCACATTTATGTAAGTTACCATTTTCTCAGAAAACATGCTACATAAAAATAATTAGCTGATATTTTTGCTAAACCTTTGGATGAAGCAACTTTCACAAGACTTGTAAGTAAAATTGGTATGATTAACCCTTTATCCTAAGACAATAACTCAGCTAACATTTTTTAATAGATTAATTTTCAATAAATCAAAAATAATTTTATTTAATTAGGAATTAAATGGAATATGATTTATAAATATTTCATAAATCTCTATATAATTATTTTTCAAAAATAAATCTAACTTAGAATTTTTCTAATTCTAAGAAAAACTGTCCAAATATTAATTCATATTGTTGGTATGTGAAATTAATATAAGAGAGAGTCATATTAAGCAAAAGTATGTAGAGAACTAAGTTCTCGATAAGTCTAAAATGGCTTCTCGATAAGTCTTTAAAGACTTCTCGATAGAGTTCTTGATAAGTCTTTTTATGACTTCTCGATAAATCAGGTAGAGATCTCGATATAGTTATCAATATAGAGTTCTCTACAATACGAATCTAGACTTCTCGATAAATTAAAGTGGAAGAATTTAATTCAATAAATTATTTCAATAAAATACTTTTGATATAAAATCTATGCTAATTATGTGATGTATTTCTTACAATATAAATTAGAATAATTGAGTCATAGTGGGTAAACTGAGTATTTGTACAACATATCGATATGTCACTATCTAGTTCTCGATAAGAGTCGAGAAAATGACATCTCGATATGAGTTCTCTACACGCTCCATGTGACTTCTCGATATACTTTTTCATTATTTCTAATTCTCTTATCGTGAAGTCACATCTCTACACTATAAATACCCATACATCTCAACATAACCCCTCTTTATGCTTTCGAGATATCAATTGACCTAATTATAGCGATTTTCACCATTCTCAACCTTTCAAGCTTTCTCTCTCTCACAAACACTTACCCGGTCATTTTTATTAAGCTCTCAAATGACATCCAACATAAACACCCAAAGAGCAGGAATCCCCAAGGATGGAACCAACTACTTAACTTTGTTGACCTAACACAAGCACCTAATAATTTCAAGTGCTTTGTGAAGTTTGTGTCTGATTTCTATCTAGCAGGCGCTCTTACTGCAAACCCAACCTTGTATTTGAATTTACTGAACGAATTCTTGAACAATGCAGTTCCTCACACTAATATAGATGACAATCAAACAGTTTCTATGATGGTGACTTGCACAATCAATGGTGTGGATATGGAGTTTAATACAAATGACATCAACAAAGCACTGGGCATCTCCACAAAGAACATGGTTGCAGCTCCTAGATCTCAGGAACTGACTGAATTTATGGACTTCATCAACTATATTGAGAAGATTGACTTGGCCAGGATGAACAAGAAGAACCTGAGAAGGGAGTGGTCCTTTGTGTTTGACATAATAATTATGGCCTTCACATGCAGGAAGACTGCTATGATAACATATCATGTGGTCCAGAAGCTAGTGTAGTTAATGGCCTATGATAGATACCTTGATGTTGGAAGCCTAATTATTGGAGCGCTAAGCACAAGGCCGACAATGTCTTTGGTATGTAGGGGTAATGAAATTTCTTTCCAAGATTCATCATGTCCGCTTTAAATTATAAGGTGAATGATATTCATCAAACCCCATGCATTGATAATAGTAAAATAGACATTTGTAAGTCAGTGTCCAAAATTCTATTTGGATCACTGAATACAAAAAACCAGGTCTAGGTGAGCCTAAATGTCACTAACTTTATGTTGGAGAAATTTAAGACTGTTGTGAATATGTTGTGAACTTGATGATTTCATTAACAAAACACCTCAGTAGATTTTACTAAGTGAAAAATGTAGCACTCGACGAATAAGGATTATAGTCCCGACGGATGACTCAATATAGTCCCGACGGATGATGATTTATTATCCATCGAGTGAGTAGCTTGTGTCATAATAAGTCTGTAGCACATTTCTACATACACATTGTTTAGATTCTGTAAGTAGTACTCAAGTCATGTTGACTTTAACTAGATATGCAGAATAGGTTGATTAATTGTACATAGATGATGTCTTGTAATTCTGCATAAATGAAATGAAGTCAAGTGCCAGATTGCTACCCGACGGATAAACAACAATGCCACTCGACGGATGATCAACTAGGCAACCCGACGGATGATCATGAACCCGACGGATAAAGAATTCAAACATCTTTTGACAATGACAACACAGTCACATGCGTCGAGTGTATGCAAATGGAATGTGGAAGCCTATTCAAATGGGTTTTAGAAAATAAAGAAGCATTTCCATGCTATTATGAAGATATTCAAAGATGCTGGAAAAGTGTAATGAAGTAGCATAGTATTAGACTTGATAGTTTTTTTTATTATCCTGTCTTATTACTTTGTAATCTTGGTGTTGTATAAACCAAGAAGTAGCAAATAGAACAACTAACTAAGCAACCAAGAGAGAAACATTTGTAAGCTGTATTCTTAGCATTTCTCTGCAATCTTAGTTGTTAAAAATTTGTAAGCAGCTGTGAGCTAATTGCTACACAGAGTTCTCTTGATATATTATATATCTCTGGTGGATACATTCAAATCCACCAGAAATTTTTTAAAGACTTGTGTTTTTAATTACTTGTGTATTGATTCATTCCGAGTTATTATTTCGCAGTTTGCAAATCAATTCACACAGCTATATATTATTAAGATAGAACATTTTAAATCTTTGTGAAAAAGTTTCAAGAATTCCATTCAACCCCCCTTCTGTAATTCTTGTTGCATTGTTAGGGACTAACAAAGACCTACCCTTAACCCATGCCTGATATGAAGTGTCATTGCTAGTATATTTATGGCTCCTGGTCATGTATAAGTAAAAATATAGGCATACTCATAGGAGCTTACCACAACTGCAACCATTTCTTCTCAACCCCTAGATAGTAGTAAACCAACTGCTTCATCCTCTCAAAAGGGTGGAACTACTACAAAGAAGATAAAGCAAGTGAACCAAGCTGTGATTAATGAGAGTGAAGAAACTCAGGGTGAGGATGTGAGTCACCTGTGAAAGGAATATGTCCTAAGTCCAATCATGTATTAGGATTTAGGAATAACTTTTTTTGTAATCTGTTTTGATTTCATTGATATTAATAAAAGATTTGTTTTGTTTTTATTACGAGCTTTATCTATTTAAGTGTTTAAATAAGATATACCATAGTTTAGAGTAAAGCTTTTTATGGATTATGATGAGATCATAATAGTGAGACCTAAAAGATGATAACTCTAAACTTAAATAGTTCCTGGTCGTAGGATTACTAACTGGTAATTAATAATCCGCAAAGATCGGTACATACTATGCTTGCTTCATTATGAAGGATGTCTGTTCTCATAGACATTTGTGTGGTGACACTATAGCTAGTATGTAGGTGCTTATTATAGAATAAGTTCACTGAACATGACTCGCACAGCTGAACAACTGATGGAGTTCACTCATGTGTCAACAGTTGTTCACATAGTGATAGTTGTACAAGTATCCTTAGACTTGAGGTCTTCATAGTCATCTTGTGTACACTGAACTATACTTTGGTTTAGTTCTTAGTCTCCAGGGACAATTATTAGGGCTCTACTGGGTATAGGAATTTGTACACGAAGATAGTGTATGATCAATAAAGGATCTACCCCTCCAGTGAAGGAAGAGAATGTTCAATGCTGATCCACTTATGCTAGTTCAGGAATCTCTGGCCAGAGTGAATGAAATTAGAAAGGAGTTTCTGATTTGCATAGAACTAAGCATAGTAAATGGAAAGCAAGTGATTAAATTAGATAGGCTTGACACGAGATCCATGCCTTGTATTTAATCGGGACATTGTAGGGTAGAAGGAGTTTATTGTACGGTAACTATTCACTGAATAGGTTCTTGGTATTCTAAGCAGTGAATTCGTATTATCCGGATAGTCGCGATATGCTGAGAAGTATCCCTCACGATGTAGAATAAATGTGATTAATTAATTAATCATATTTAATAAATTAGAGAATTTATATAAATATTGATAAAATAGTTTTATTATTTATTTCTACTACCAGCTTAATATTGAACCTGCAGGGTCACACCATAAAAAGAAAATGATTTAATGGTGGAGGAATTAATTAATAATGGCTAATAATTATTTATTTGTGAAATAAATAATTAATTGACAAATTTAATAATTGATTAAATGAGATTTAATTGATTATAAATTAATTAAGAAAAGTTCTTAATATTATTAATTAAGGATTTAATTTTTTGGAAATTAAATCAAGAGAGAGAGAATTATTTCTAAAGTGTTTAAAAAAAGGATTAATAATTAAAAGGTGTTTTAATTATTAATGAGAATAATAAATGGGTTAATAATAATAATATTTTATGGGAATATTTCAGCTGAAATTTTTTCCTATAAATATACTATTATAAACCCTATTTTTATTCTAACCCGAAACCCAAAAGTTTTTAGAAAACCTAATTCTCTCCACCTCCTCCTCCTCCTTAACGTCGTTTTCTTGGTGGATACCAGTGGAGTGTTTCACGTTTGAGGAGCAGCTGCTAAGGATCTCCGATCGTTGCTTTTGGATCGCTATTAAAGGTTAGTAATTGATCCCTATGTTTTTACCACGATTTATATGCTTTTATTTGGATTCTTTGTGTGTAAAAAGTGTTTTACCATGCCTCCGCTGCGATTAAAATCCAACAATGGTATCAGAGCATAGGTTGTATGCATATAGATCTGTGGTAAAAATTTCAGAATTTTATGTGCTTGTATGAATTAATTATGATTTTTACAAGTTATATTATGGATTAATTTTGTCTGATGAGAAATCGTTTCTCAGAATAATTTTGAATGTTAATCTGGGTTATATAAGTGTTGTAGATCGTCTGGGTATTTTTTTCATAATTTTATGATGCATAGATTTTTTATTATGATTTTTTGAAGATCTTGCAATTAAATTCGTAATTAAATAAACATATATATATATATATATATATATTATTTGTTAGTATGTAATATGTATATATATCTGTACTGCTGTTGTCTGCATAATCTGTGTTGAATGTTGCACGGAGAAAGACAGAAAAGTAAAGGCACGGGAATCGAGAATTGTCAGGCAGCACAGTCGACGCAGGAAGGAGGACCGCGCGTCTGCCGTGCGCTCGTGGGGTACACGCGCCCGTGTACCACGCGCGGTGCGTGGCAGACACGCGCTGGTCAACGGTCAAGCAGTGCCGACGTCATACTGATGTCATCAGATGACGTCATGCTGACGTCAGCGTAGGGTTTTGGGCGCGTGTGGCGCGTGGGCGCGTGGGTGCGCGTGGGCGGCGGTGTGACACGCGTCTGTCAGCGCGTGTGCGCATGGGGGCGCGTGGGAGACCTTCTTTCGGCGCGTGCGGGCGCGTGGCATCTCAGAATAGGGCGTTTTTGGTGTCGTTGGATTCGTCTTTTCAAGACGCTTCTAATGGTATATTATCTGATATTTTAAGAAATTGTTTCGAACTATTTATAGCTAACATAAGTGTTTTTTAAGTTTATTTTGATTGTTTTAACTGCTTTTAAATGCTTCATGTGATACATAGAGATGTATAATGCTTAGACCAATATGCTAGATGATGTAACATGCCTACCTTGATGTTTATTCATGTTGATATATGTGATATATGCTTAGTTTATCATGCGATGATAGATTTAGGTGAACTTAAATGAACATAAGGCGTTTGTTAGACAACCTAGTATAGTGAAATTGTTTCATAACCTTAATAATAATATTATGAATACAATCATGAGATTCTTGTATTTATGAAACACGTAATTGAATATGAATTTTCGATATGAGAGAAAGGATGATTCTGTCAACAACAGATTTCTATCTGTAAGAAAGGGTTATTAAGTGACGCCTCTTGACAATGCTCCACCCGATCTGGGAATCATCTGATTATTGATTATTGATTTGAAATATTTAATTTAAAAGGAAGAATCTCTTTATAATATAATTATGATTGTAACGTAATATAATCCCTCTAAAATTAAATAATATCAAGTAGTAATTGGCCAATGACACAACGGGCTTGTGCCGGTCATAGCCTTCCAACATGATAGAAAAGTAGTTCTTATGTTTGAATCATTGTCGTTTCGTGCTACAGCCGAGGGCTTTGATTTTGAAATAAGAAATACTTGTCTATTACATAGAGATGTGTACATTGAATAAGAATCTAAAGGTCGTTACGTGCCACAGCCGTGGGCCTTTGGGGACTGATTCAATTGTATGGAATGTTGGGTTAGACTTGACTTAGAATATTGAGTTTGTCGTGCCACATCCGTGACTCAATTATTCAAGAGGCTAAAGTTTGATTAGGGAATAACATAAGATGTAATTGACAAGAGTTGTCTGCCTATTGAACATTACATGGCGGTTCGTGCCACAGCCGGGGTTGTGTAATGGAATGTAGGATCCCTATTCCCACTAGCATTATGAGTGCTTAATTTTTCACGTAGGGGGTTGAATAAATTAGATAAACTAGTGGGAGCCACTTATGAATGAAGACCCGATTCATATAGTGTTTTGAAATGAAATCGAATATTTGCTAAGTGTTGTTATGTGTTTATCATTTACAGATTTACTTTGTACGTTATGTCTTCTGCACTATCACTCAGGAGCATACTAGATGCTCACAAATTGACTGGTCCTAATTATGCTGACAGGCTTCGAAACTTGAGAATTGTTCTCAGGATTGAGAAGCTGGAATACGTGATTGACTCACCTAAGCCTACTGAACCTGCTAGCGATGCGCATAATGATGAACATGTTGTGTATCGTAAGTGGATAGATGATGCAAATGTTGCTCAATGCATCATGCTAGCCTCCATGAACGTTGAGCTACAGAAGCAACATGAGCATATGGATGCTCACACTATCCTCATGCATCTACAAGAGTTGTATGATGTGGCAGGGAGGACAGCTCGATATGAGATATCAAAGGAGCTGTTCGGTTGTAGGATGTCTGAGGGATCATCTATGAATGACCATGTACTTAAGATGATCAATTTGATTGAACGTCTTGGACAACTTGGTTTTGCCATGGATGGGGAGCTGAGCCAAGACTTGGTCTTGCAATCACTTCCGAGTTCATTCTCGCAGTTTGTTGTGAACTTTCACATGAATAAGTTGGATGTCAGCCTGCCTGAACTCCACAACATGTTGAACACAGCGGAATCGAATTTCCCCCCTAAGAAGAGTTCTGTTCTTCTAATTGGTGAAGGTTCCAATCCTAAGAAAAGGAAGAGGAACTCTTCCAAGAAGAAGAAAGTAGGTGAGAAAACGCCGGTTCCACCAAAAGCTGAAGACCCCAAGAGCAAAGTTGTTTGCTTTCACTGTAACAAGGTGGGGCACTGGAAGAGGAACTGCAAGGTTTACCTTGCAAAATTGAAGAAGAAGAAGGGTAGTGAGACTACCGCTTCTGATTCAGGTATGTTCATGATAGAAGTGAATATGTCATTAAATCAAATTTCTACTTGGGTATTAGATATCGCCTGTGGTTCTTATATCTGCAATTTGTTGTAGGGACTAAGGAGAAGTAGGACTCTTGAGGAAGAGGATGTGATTCTACTGATGGGAAATGGAGCAAGAGTTGCTGTTGTAGATGTAGAATCATTTCATTTACATATGCCTACAGCAAGACTATTGTTTTAAATAATTATTATTTTGTTCCCTCGATTGTGAGGAATATTATTCCCATGTTAGACTTGGCTGGATTTTCATTTATTATTGAAAATAATGAATGTTCTATTCTTAGAGATAATATTTTTTATGGACGTGGTACTTTAAATAATGGTCTGTATAAATGTGACATAATTTACTTCAGATTGAACAAACTAATAAAAAGAAAAAGGATGATGAAAATCTCACTTCATTGTGGCACTGCAGTCTCCATTTAGTAGACATGGAGAGAGGGCTGCAAATTTGCTAGGAATGGTACACACAGATGTATGTGGACCAATGTCTAAGCAAGCCATGGGTGGATTTTCATACTTCATTACTTTCATGGATAATAGATCTAGATTTGGATATGTATTTGATGAAACATAAGTCTGAAGCCTTTGAAAAGTTCAAAGAGTATAAATATGAAGTGGAGAAACAAACCAAACATAGTATTATAATTCTTCGATTAGATCGAGGTGGTGAATACTTGAATGGAGAGTTTCTGGATTATCTCAAAGTAAATGGTATAGTCTCCCAGTGGACGCCTCCAGATTGGTATCTGAAAGGAGTAATCGAACTTTGTTAGACATAGTTCGGTCCATGATGAGCTATGTGAATCTTCCAGTATTCCTATGGGGTTATGCATTGGAAACCTCAGCATATTTACTAAATAAGGTGCCTTCCAAATCTGTTCCTCAAACTCCGTATGAGATATGGAAAGAAAGGAAACCGAGTCTTAAACACGTTAAGATTTGGGGATGTCCAGCTTATGTCAAGAAAGTTGACCCAGATAAGCTGGAATATCGATCCGTAAAATGTAGTTTTGTGGGATATCCTAAAGAGACTTTAGGGTATTACTTTTACACCGATCATCGGGTGTTTATCTCCAGACATGCTACCTTCTTGGAAAAGGAGTTTATCCTTGAAGGAAACAGTGGGAGCAAAATTGAACTTGATGAAGTTCAAGAAGCACAAACTACTACGGATCAAGTGGAAACACCTGTTCTGACTGAACAACCTTTTGTGGAACAACCCATTCATAGAACAGGGAGAGTGTCTCGCCAACCTGAGAGGAAATATGGCCTTGTCATTAAGAATGACAATGAGTTGTCGATCATATGATGATGACGACCCTGTGACCTATAATGAGGCTATGAGTAGTGTTGACTCAGAGAAATGGCATAGTGCCATGAAATCCGGAATGAAATCTATGTATACGGGATACAAAAGAATGATTAGAGCAGATGGCCATGTGGAGACCTTTAAGGCCAGGCTTGTGGCAAAAGAATTCAAACAAAGGCAATGGATTGACTTTGATGAAACCTTTTACCTGTAGCCCTGTTATAATCAGTTCGGATTTTGCTTGCGAATGCTGCTTACTACAACTATGAGATCTGGCAAAAAGCCAGATGGTTTTCTTTCCAAGAGAAATGAAAACCTAGTGTGTAAGCTGCTGCGAACCATATATGGTTTAAAGCAAGCTTCTCGTAGATGGAACATCCATTTTGATGAGACAATCAAAGAGTTTGATTTTATAAAAAACGTAGATGAACCATGTGTCTACAAAAGGGTTAGTGGGAGCGCGGTAACATTTCTTGTATTGTATTGAAATAGAGTTGACACACATAACAACATAACAGACCCACTCACAAAGCTACTTTCTGAAAGTCACTTTGATCGTCATAAAGACAAGATGGGTATTAGATACCAGATTGATTGGATTTAATACAAGTGGGAGATTGAAAGGAATATGTCCTAAGTCCAATCATGTATTAGGATTTAGGAATAACTTTTTATGTAATCTGTTTTGATTTCATTGATATTAATAAAAGACTTGTTTTATTTTTATTACGGGCTTTATCTATTTAAGTGTTTAAATAAGATATACCATAGTTTAGAGTAAAGCTTTTTATGGATTATTATGAGATCATAATAGTGAGACCTAAAAGATGATAACTCTAAACTTAAATAGTTCCTGGTCGTAGGATTACTAACTGGTAATTAATAATCCGCAAAGATCGGTACATACTATGCTTGCTTCATTATGAAGGATGTCTGTTCTCATAGACATTTGTGTGGTGACACTATAGCTAGTATGTAGGTGCTTATTATAGAATAAGTTCACTGAACATGACTCGCACAGCTGAACAACTGATGGAGTTCACTCACGTGTCAGCAGTTGTTCACATAGTGATAGTTGTACAAGTATCCTTAGACTTGAGGTCTTCATAGTCATCTTGTGTACACTGAACTATACTTTGGTTTAGTTCTTAGTCTCCAGGGACAATTATTAGGGCTCTACTGGGTATAGGAATTTGTACACGAAGATAGTGTATGATCAATAAAGGATCTACCCCTTCCAGTGAAGGAAGAGAATGTTCAAGGCTGATCCACTTATGCTAGTTCAGGAATCTCTGGCCAGAGTGAATGAAATTAGAAAGGAGTTTCTGATTTGCATAGAACTAAGCATAGTAAATGGAAAGCAAGTGATTAAATTAGATAGGCTTGACACGAGATCCATGCCTTGTATTTAATCGGGACATTGTAGGGTAGAAGGAGTTTATTGTACGGTAACTATTCACTGAATAGGTTCTTGGTATTCTAAGCAGTGAATTCGTATTATCCGGATAGTCGCGATATGCTGAGAAGTATCCCTCACGATGTAGAATAAATGTGATTAATTAATTAATCATATTTAATAAATTAGAGAATTTATATAAATAATGATAAAATAGTTTTATTATTTATTTCTACTACCGGCTTAATATTGAACCTACAGGGTCACACCATAAAAAGAGAATGATTTAATGGTGGAGGAATTAATTAATAATGGCTAATAATTATTTATTTGTGAAATAAATAATTAATTGGCAAATTTAATAATTGATTAAATGAGATTTAATTGATTATAAATTAATTAAGAAAAGTTCTTAATATTATTAATTAAGGATTTAATTTTTTGGAAATTAAATCAAGAGTGAGAGAATTATTTCTAAAGTGTTTAGAAAAAGGATTAATAATTAAAAGGTGTTTTAATTATTAATGAGAATAATAAATGGGTTAATAATAATAATATTTTATGGGAAAATTTCAGCTAAAAATTTTGCCTATAAATATACTATTATAAACCCTATTTTTATTCTAACCCGAAACCCAAAAGTTTTTAGAAAACCTAATTCTCTCCACCTCCTCCTCCTCCTTAACGTCGTTTTCTTGGTGGATACCGGTGGAGTGCTTCACGTTTGAGGAGCAGCTGCTAAGGATCTCCGATCGTTGCTTTTGGATCGCTATTAAAGGTTAGTAATTGATCCCTATGTTTTTACCACGATTTATTTGCTTTTATTTGGATTCTTTGTGTGTAAAAAGTGTTTTACCATGCCTCCGCTGCGATTAAAATCCAACAACCTGGTCAAGAAACCAAGGAGAAAGAAAATAGAGTTGACCATTCAATTGACCACCTCAGCATCTTCTCAACAAGGTGCAATTATAAACAGGGACATTAAACAGAATCTAGTGGCATCTTCTCAATAAGATGTCACTACTGAACCAAGCACTCTCTCAAATACATCTTGTATGAAGTCTGCACCCCCTCTTGATCACTCTCAAGAGGGTGAAAGAAATCAACAGGTTGGCACAGACAATATTGAGAGCACATCTCTTGAAACTCCCTCATCTATTCAAGGGGAGTTGCCAACACTCAGCACTAAACTCACTCATCTCATTTTATAAATTTCTTCCTCATGCAATTGATGACTTGAATTCACTTCTCAATTCCTGCCAACATTAAGTGACATAGTTCATGAAACTGTGCTCACCACCCAATAACTAATTTTAGATGGTGAGAGGCCAAATGCTGAGTTGGACCTTGATGACACCATAAAAACCCCAGGGGTTTCATCAGCTTTTACTGAAGACTCTATACATACTAATGCGCCTTAATATGCACTACATCCTTCATAGGATTTTAGGTTTGAGGGTAGTACTCTTGAGGGGAAACTACTCAAACCCTTTCCAATTCAATTGGAGTTTCCTTTTGAAGGAATAACTTCACCTCAAAACCCTAGCTGAAATTGCACTCACAATTGAAGCTAGGAGTCTAATTTCCAAAGATCCACTCGCTAGGGAGGCAAGTACCCAAGCACATTCAGGTGCCAGTTCTTTGCAAGAAGAGCATGATTTTGAGGTCATGGTACATGACAGTAACCTGGTCAACTTCCCTCCAATTCAAATGGAGGTTCACTGACAAGGTGAACAACACACTGCCAAAACCACAGTTTCAACTATGACTCCAATCACATGTAATACAATACAAACCTTCCCATCCACATCAACCATAAATAGTGAACAACCTTCTACCTCAACCATACATACAAATCCACCATCTACCTCTACACAACAACCCTCTCATCTCTTAGCACAATGGTTACAAGACACTCAAGCTCATCCTATCACTGTCAATGATTTACTTGTAGATCAACTTGAAGGCCTAGCCAGTGTAACTCAACAGTTACTCACCACAAATATGTTAAATCAATATTATCATGCCATTCTACTCCCATATAAGAAAAATGTTGAAGATCAACAGGCCAAGATAGTGGAGGAAGCTGAACAAGATGGTAATAGTGATGCCTGGCTATCCAAGAACTTTAATATTGATATAGAGGAGGCATTGGCCAGATTCAGGAAGGAGTATGTCACCATAATAGGTAGCAATTCCAAGATGCTTACTCCTCAGGAGGTGTATGATATATCAACAGAGGTCTACAAAGCTCAACTAAAAGCTTTCCACTTTATTGGTAAAATACTAGAAAAGACTCTGAATGATCATCAATGAGGGATCAAGGAATTAGTAGGGAAGAAGATTGATGAGCTTATTCCTTCACAGATAGAAATAAAAAACAATTTAACAAGTTTTATAAGAAGATGGATATTTTGAGTCTCACTGGGGTAGAGACGAGCATCAAGAACCTGAAGGAGTCATTTCTGGCCTTGCACAGTGTCATCCAAACTCAAATCTCCAACAACAATGATACCAAGGTCAAATTGGATCAACTCCACAAGGCTAGATATTAGCCTTCAGCTTTAATGATGGAATAAATTAGAAGAGTGGTGGAGGACACCTTTGGAACTGCAACTTCTACTAGTGCACCTTCCACTTCGTCATCTGCAGAAATTAGAGATCTTAAAAACCAGGTGGATGAACTTCAAGCTACTAATTCAGCTCTCGTATCTCAAGTAAATTAGCTCACTGCACAAGTGCAAAGTTAACAAATTAAGATAGCAAAAAATAAGGGCAAGGGGCTGATAGCAGAAAATGAAGATTCTTTGAGCCAAGATGACATGGAAGATATTGATGAACATCTAGCATTTCTTTCCAGAAGATTTGCCAAGCTCACGTTCAAGAAGAACTTTGGAGCAGCTAAGCCAAATAGAAACATGGTGGATAAATCAAAATTCAAGTGTTTCAAATGTGGCTTGGTAGGGCACTTTTCCAGTGAGTGTAGAAAGTCAAATTCCAACAAAAAGAAGTTTGAGCCTGTGGATTATAAACATAAATACTTTGAGTTGCTCAAACAAAAGGAAAGTGCTTTCATTACACAAGAGAATGACTGGGCAGCAGATGGTCTAGATGAGGATGAGGATGTCAGCTATGTCAATCTAGCCCTAATGGCCAAGTCTGATGAAACAGAGACACGTTCTTCAAGCAATCAGGTAATCACCACTAACCTTGCACATTTATCTAAAGCCAAGTGTAATGATGCAATAAATGACATGTCTACAGAATTATATCATTTGCGTGTTACACTTAAGTCTCTTACTATGGAAAATGCTATAATCAAAGAAAACAATTTGTTTTTAAGTGAGAGGAATAATGTGCTAGAGTCTCAGTTCATTGAATTTGAAAAATTAAGAATTGATTGTAAAATTGCTAAGGATGAATTAACTGAGTCCTTGAAGAAAGAATTGATCTTGAAAATGCAGCTTGAACGAGAATAGGAGGTGATTAAGGCATGGAAAACATCTAGAGATGTTCATGCTCAAATCACCAAAGTTCAAGGGATTGAGTCCTTTTGTGATGCAGCCTGGAAGAAGAACAAGGAGAAGCTGGAATCCAATTTGGTGGAAGGATTGCTTACAGATGTAGACTCGACGGATGATGAGGGTCATCCGTCGGATAAAAAAAAGGGTTATCTATCGAGTGATATAAATCCTCATCCGTCGACTGTGAGCAAGCCTGTCAGTAAAGCCAAACTTGTCAAGTTAAATGATAAATATGGATCAGTTTCCAAGAATTTTGTTCCAGGAGAATCCAGTCAAGTGAAGAAGGAGAAAAAGGCAAATGTTAGACATGTGACTGTCAAGCAATTGAGTGACAGACTTGAAAATATTGAGGTTAAAACAGAGGCTAAAAAGAAAAATAATAGAAATGATAAAGTAGGAATTAACAAACACAATAACTACATACCTGATAAATATGCTCCTGGAAAAATCTGTGTCAAGTGTGGTAGTGTAAATTATTTGTCTGTTAATTGCAAAACTGCCATGCCTACTTCTATATCTGTGTCACCTCATTTTCCCAACATGAATGCCATGCCTTCTATTCCTATGAATTCTATGTCTACACAAAATATGAATGCACAGTTTGCTAATATTCCATTTGCACCTAATCCTTATTATGCTGCATTTAGTATGCCACAAATGCCATTTAGCATGCCTTACTGGAACAACATGTTTACTAATAGCATGCCATTCCCTGTTAATCAAAATATGCATGATAATTCAGTTACAATGAATGGTTTCAAAGGCCCAACTCAAATGACTAAAGATGAATCTGAAATCCCTAAGTCAAATGAGATAAAGCCTAAGAAACAGAAAAAAGAATCTATGGTCTTGGGTACCAAAATCAACTTGATTTGATTTTGATGTGTGCAGGGAAACAGAAAGAATCTATGGTACTTGGATAGTGGTTGTTCAAGACACTTGACTGGTGATTCTACCTTGCTCACAGAGTTCAAGGAGAGAGCTGGCCCAAGTATTAATTTTGGAGATGACAGCAAGGGTTACTGTGGGATATGGCTTTATTTCAAAAGACAATGTCATCATTGAGGAGGTTGCCTTAGTGGATGGTCTCAAGCATAATCTGTTGAGTATCAGCCAGCTTTGTGATAAAGGCAATTCAGTAACCTTCAACTCAGAAGCCTGTGTTGTGACTAACAAGAGGAGCAACAAAGTCGTTCTCACTGGTGTGAGAAAAGGAAATGTGTACCTAGATGACTTCAACTCATCAAATGCAGAATCTGTTACTTGTCTTCTCAGCAAAGCAAATCAAGATGAAAGTTGGCTATGGCACAAGAAGCTATCCCATCTAAACTTCAAGACCATGAATGAACTAGTAAAGAAAGAATTGGTTAGAGGCATTCCTCAAGTGGAGTTTTCAAAGGATGGACTGTGTGATGCTTTCCAGAATGGAAAGCAAATTAAAGCATCATTCAGAAAGAAGCTTGATTCAACAATTGAAGAACCTTTGCAACTGCTACACATGGATTTGTTTGGACCTGTCAATGTGTTGTCCATCTCAAGGACAAGATTTTGCCTAGTAATTGTAGATGATTTCTCAAAGTTCTCTTGGACATATTTCCTAAAGTCTAAAGATGAGGCTAGTGAAATCATCATCAATCACATAAGGCAAGTCAATAATCATCCTGATTTCAAAGTTAGAAGAATCAGGAGTGACAATGGAACTGAGTTCAAGAATTCTGTCATGAGAGCATTTTATGAAGAAAATGGAATTTTGCATGAGTTTTC
Source organism: Apium graveolens (assembly GCF_009905375.1). Taxonomy (NCBI): domain Eukaryota; kingdom Viridiplantae; phylum Streptophyta; class Magnoliopsida; order Apiales; family Apiaceae; genus Apium; species Apium graveolens. Next base: position 59,612,847 of record NC_133653.1, read on the forward strand.
AACAGCATGAACTCCACAACAAAATGGAGTAGTAGAAATGAAAAACATATCACTTATTGAAGCTGCAAGGACAATGCTTGAAGAGTCTAAGTTACCAACATATTTCTGGGCTGAAGCTGTAAATACTGCATGCTACACTCAGAATATTTCTCTGGTTAATCAAGCAAAATGCATGACTCCCTATCAATTGTTCAAGAACAAGAAGTCAACTCTAAATTTTCTTCATATCTTTGGCTGCAAATGTTATATCTTGAGAAATCAAACTGATCAGAATGTGAAGTTTGATGCTAAAGCAGATGAAGAAATTTTTATTGGATATGCTGTTGGTAAAGCATATAGAGTCTACAATCTAAGAACCAACATTATTGTGGAATCAATACATGTTGTGTTTGATGATAAAAAGATTGAAGGACTACAAGATGGAGATTACCATGAGAGCCTCAAATTTGACAATGTGGAGATGGTTAGTGATGACAGTGATGATGAAAGTGATCAAGAAACAGTATCAAAGGATAATGCAGAAAAATCTACTACCAATGAAGCACAAAATTCAACATCTGTCGAGTTGTATAATGCTTCTTCCGTTGGGAGACAATCTGCCTTATCCGTCGGGAGACAACCAGCTTCATCTTTGAGCTCATCATTGGTGATGTATCTTCTAGAGTTCAAACAAGGAGAGCAACTCAAGAAGAATGTCTATACAACAGCTTTCTTTTTAAGGAAGAACCAAAGAAGGTAGAAGAAGCTTTGTTGGATCCTGATTGGATTTTAGCTATGCAGGAGGACCTAAACCAATTTGAGAGGAATAAGGTATGGAAGCTGGTGTCCAAGCCTAAAGGAAAGAATCCAATTGACACCAAATGGGTATTCAGAAACAAGATGGATGAAAATGGCATAGTAGTCAGGAACAAAGCTAGATTGGTTGCTAAGGGTTATTGTCAACAAGAAGGAATAGATTTTGATGAAACATTTGCTCCTGTTGTAAGACTTGAAGCCATCAGAATCTTCTTAGCCTATGCAGCCCATGTCAATTTCAAAGTCTATCAAATGGATGTCAAAAGTGCCTTTCTGAATGGAGATTTGGAAGAGGAAGTCTATGTCAGTCAGCCTCCGGGTTTTGAAAATCCAAACTTTCCAGAATATGTTTACTATCTTTTGAAAGCACTTTATGGACTGAAGCAAGCACCTAGAGCCTGGTATGACACTTTGTCAAAGTTTCTTTTAGAGAATCACTTCACTAGAGGTATTGTAGACAAAACTCTTTTCTTTAGAAATGTTAATGACTCTAGTATACTTGTTCAAATTTATGTAGATGACATTATTTTTGGCTCTACAGATGAAAAACTTTGCAAAAAGTTTGTCAAATTGATGCAAAGTAAGTATGAAATGAGTATGATGGGAGAACTAACTTACTTTCTTGGTTTGCAAGTTAAGCAAGTTAGTGATGGAATATTCATTAGTCAAACTAAATACATTTATGATCTTTTAAAGAAGTTTGATCTAATGGATTGCACATCTGTAAAAACTCCCATTGTAACATCCGGGAAATATCGTGTAATTATTTGTATCAATATATGATTATTATGTGAATATTATATGAATTTTTGGTGAATTATCTGATGATTGATAATAATATTTAGATGTTTGTATATAATAAAATGCGAGTATTTTAATTTTAATATGTCCAGAATAAAATATAGATAATTAAGGTATTCTTCTGGTAATTTATGGAGTGTTATATGATTTTTTAATGATTTATGAATTTATTAATTATTTTCTGAATAATTATAAAAAAAATATTTTATAAAGCCGAATTCATCCCACTTCAACCGTTTTTACGTTTTTACAACCCGAAACTCTTCCGAAAACTCCTTCCTAACCTAATCTAATAATTTTGAACACTTTTCATGTTTTGACTTTTTCGATCCGGGGTACGGTTTGACCTGTACGAGTCCTGACGTGAAATTTTCAGTACGCTAATCATTTTATGGATGGATAAAAAAATATTTATTCTCAAAAGGCAAGATATTATTATCTCATTTTCGTATAAAGTGTTTTATAGGAAGCTCTGTTTTGATAATTATTCAAATCTGGTATTAAAATCGTATCATATTTTTAGTTACTTAGCGGCTAAGTAACCTATTTTCGGATCCGATATGTAGTGGTAATTATTGAATTATTAATTAAATAAAGTATGTGATGGTTCTGTCAGCTATGCGTTGCTGTATTATTAATTGTGCGTGATTGGTTGGGTATGGAGATTAATTGTATAATTAATTATCGAGCTGTATGAATTTAATTGGTTTTTAAAGTGATTTTTATTGAATATTTATTCTTATAAATTCTAAAATTATTTCTAAAATTATTTTTGTTGTTCTATAATTTTATTTATTATTTTTAGGGGTTTATAAAATTTAGATATCAATATTTTATCAATTATTTAACCTAAAATGATTTTCTGATTTCATTAAATGGTAAAATAAGTATTTAATTCCAGAATGCTTCAAAAATCATGAAAATTTTATTTTATTAATTCTTGAATATTTCGAGAATTTTAAAATTATTTCGGAAATTTTTCGGCTTTTATTTAACCGCCCGTCTCTTCGTTAATTTGCAAAACGCGGGTCCGTTGTGTGACATAAAAATGATTCAAAAATCACGAGAATTTTATATTAATAGTTTTATATTAACCTGAGATTTTAAAAATAATATTCGCTAATTTTCTAGCTATCCTTACTTGTGAGTTATTCGTTAAAACGCAAAATATCGGTGTTGAATTTGGATAATTACAATGAAATCTATCCTTTCCTCTCCCAATTCAACCCTTTTCTTTTTCTTTTTCCAATTGACCTCCAATCTCTCTCTTACAGTTCTCTCATCTCTCACTCTCTTATATTTTCTCTTAAACTCTGCTGCCGGGTTTATTTTCTGGCCACCTGTTGCTGCTGGTCCTCCGGCGATGTGATAGTGGCAGGCGAGTGACGTCGGTTGTCTGTGTTGCTGTCTGTGGTGTATACGCGTGTGTGTATGTGTGCTCGTGTGTGTGTGTGTGTTTTTTTAATTGAGTGTGTGTTTATCTGTGTGGGTGGTACTGCTGTGTGTGTTGTGGCGGTGAAGTATTGCCGCCCTGTTTCCTCTGTTTTCCGGTGTCAACCTGTTTCTGCTATTTGGTGTTGTGCACGCGCGTTTGTGTACTGCTGGGAATTGATTCTTTATTATTTTTATTTTCTTTTACAGGGAATAAATTGAGTAATTTCGTGAAATAAAATAAATTTTGTGCAAGGAAATATTAGTTTAATCGGTGAAGACTCGGATTGGAAACCCGATTATACGGGTACCACGAATTTTTGCCGCCGTCGGCGATGAGCCTCAGCGAGCCGACGGTGGACGATGATGATTTTAATCTGAGTCCTATATCATACATAAATTAAATTAGTTGTAAAAGTAACTTCGAAATGAAAGAATAAAATATTGTTGTTATAAACCGTACCGGTGATTGGGATTGCGAATTATGGATGATTGCGATTGTTGTTGATTATGATTGACGTCGAATTGATTCGACGGCTAGGCCGATAAACAAAGGAGACGCTTCCCGATTTTCGGAAAAATTAATTCCAAAAATACGGGGACGTACCCTATAATTATCGAAGACGTCGAACGAAGATATATAATCATATTATACAGAACCTAATTATATGTTGTGACATGATATTTTATAAATAATCAATTACCTTACTATTTTCAAACCAATGAGTACACGTACTTTCCGAAAATGAACACCGAACCGAGTTTCAAAGATATGACCATAATTGCTATGTGTATTTCAATAATACATATAAATACGAGTCGGGTTATGCAATCGTATGGGTAGAAGTAATAATGATACCATGTTATGCTTAAACGATTATCTAAATTAGAGTATCTTAACCCTATAGGTCATAGTCGGAAGACCCGAGGATTGACATCAGATTTAGAACGATCTAGTGGTTAGTTGTCAAGCTAGCAAGATTCCAATCGAAGGATATAAAGGGATAGAATTGTGTCCAGGATAGGCTAGTGGTTTGACGATAAAGTCGAACGTTCAGGTCGGACCGAAGTCAACCTATTACAGTGATTATAGCTTATCAAGGCAAGTATTCATAACCTTTCTCCTAAAATACTGCAAATATTTATTCGCTCTTATTCTAAGTTCATAATAGTTAACTGTTTTATATTTCGCTGCAATTACTCTTATTATGCCAGTTCTTTACATTATTGTTCCTATATTATCGATTGCTCTCTTGAGCAAATACCCATTCGTTTGGGTTATTTGCGAACCCTGATTTGGGATGTTTTGAAATCAAAATGATTTGACATCAAAATACTCTATGGGCTGGATGATTATTATGAGGACCGGTGATGAGCTGGATCCTATGGGCCGGAGATGGACCGAACCCTTAGGCCATAGTTGCCTGGGTACCCCATATGTTGGTTTTGTCTATGCAGTTGGGTATAGATCCGTACTATCTCCTGACTGATCAACAGGGTATAGTGCATATGTTGGTTTCTAGTGTCTAGTCTAATTTATTGTTGATCGCCATTAATGGCATTCCTTTCCGAGTAGTTCATAATTACAAACTCACACAAAGATTTAAATCAAAAGGATGAAATATTGATACGATTACTGTCCTTTTACGGAAAAATGTGATTTATGATTAAAGGCCAATGAGGGCCGATGTTTTAGTCGCTCAACTATTTAAATATATAAAGACGTTTTTAAAATCATTCAACAATCGTTTCCAGGAGTTTTCTGATCTGATACTTGGAAACCATTTACGATACTTGCTGGGCATTTTTGGCTCACTCTTGCTTTGTGAACTCTTATTTCTTTCAGTATCAAATGAGGGCAAAGTAAATAACTTTTAATAGACAACAAAAGTGGCAAGATTCCAGCTGAAGAAATTTGGAGATGTCGGAGTGATCAATACAAGGAAATTAGTAATGAGGTAATGAAATTGTATTTAGACAATGTAAATTTTAGAAGGTTAGATTCTTATTTCATACTATAACCTGTAAGCGATCCTGAATATGAGGGGTTATCTGTATATTTATTTTAATATACAGGTTTTTATTATTATTTAAAGTTGTGTAATGACACCCAATCCTGACCCCGGATTTGGGGGTGTCACAGTTGGTGTCAGAGCTATAGGTTATTGGTCACTGAAACAAGAATAGGTGAGGGTAAGATAGGAGTGATAGGTCATATAAGATAGGCTAGACCTAGGCATACTCATTTTAAGTTTGAGTTGAGTATGAATTAGGATTAGTAGATTCGATATGGAATTAGTAAGATAGGATTATTAAGAAAAATATAAGGTGAATATAGCAACGCTATAAATATATTGAGTTCTCCGATCCTACAATAATGAGGAATCGATAGATCGACGGACACTGGATATGCTACCCTACGTTTTATATGGTTTTGAAGAAGATGCGAATGAGTCTTATGAGAATTTCGCGTAAGAGAGGCTAGGTGAGTTTTGGGTACGATTTAACTTAGAATTAGGTAGTAGGACGAGCTTCACGCTGGAGGCAACAAGTTGATGGAAGCTGATGAAGAACCAACATTGCACGTTTCGAAGGCACCACCGCTACGAGAAGATTCCTATCACTTATCGGGAGCTGCGCAAGGAATGATATCTACCTTACTAGGTATAGGTAAGACTAACAAGAAGATGCGAACCTATTTATAGACCGAACATCGAGTCGCATGTGTGGTTGCAAGCATAACATCAAGAACGATGACAAGAATGTCAAAGACAATACTAAATCTCAGCATTGCGATAGGATTGCGAATAAAATGATATACGACGGTAAATGAAGTTTCGTCGACTAATAAGTGCGAGCAAAATCCAAGGAAGAGTAGAAGATGTACCAAAATGGAGAGACCCTTATATGGGCATTCCTTTAATTAGATATTTCATTAGCGGATCAAGAGAGTAGCAAGTAACTTATATAGTAATGACGACCAAATAATTGATTTTCAAAATTATAAAATGAGATTTCGGAGAAGATTTTCTTAATCAACTTTCAGAAGATTTTTGTATGAAATGAGTTCTACAACTTGGTTGTCGAATTACTATTTATGTTCTTGTCATTATAAACAGAAAATGACCTAAAAAGAAAAATGGATATAGACTCAGTATTGTTAATATGGAGGACCAAGTAGACCCACTAGTAAGAAGAAAGTTTAAAGTATTCCGTGAAAGACGAACACAATTGTTTGTTTAATAATATTAAGGATTAAATCAACTTGTTAAAAACATTATTTACCCAGTTCATGAAATTGCTAATATTTAACGAGATTCGTAATTTGAACGGACAATGGATGACTGAAGGAAATGGAAGAATCTTCCAGATAAATGGAGAAAAATAGTATTCCTATCGACAAAATTGAAACGTTGCGGGATCGATGGTTATTTTCGTGGTATAGAAAAAGTCGGAAGTAATAATTATAAATTTCGTAGGGACGCGATTATGATCAAATCATTAAAGCATTTAATATGGAGGCATTTCCAGACGACATTTCGAAGTTATATTGAGACATAAACTGTGAATCTCTCATTCAACTGGTTTCTGAAGGCATACGTAGGTGAAGCGTGGAAGGTGATCAACATCGACATTATTTCTCTTAATACGATATCATATGTTCTTCTTGATTCTTGAATACGTATGAGTTTCTTCTGTGGATAAATCATATGAAGCAAAGATGAAAGAAAATTTATTGTATTCCTTCTGAATTGTTTCTCTTCTCAAATTATTGATTTCTGATTGAGACAAACAGTGTTGTGGTATGACGCTTTGTCGAAATGATGAAGAGTCGGGTGGGACGCCACCTAATCATGTGCTGTATGCCATATAGTACGAAAGACTGTCCATCCTGAGTACGCATATGGTTGTCTCATTCACATCTAAATCTTCACTCATTCTTCTTCCTTCAATTTACTAAATTACAAATCCTTCCAATCGTTTGTGGCATTGTTATTTCTTATTCAGTTTTCAATCAAAATCATATTCGCAAACTCTCCTTTGGCGTAAAGTCTGTTCTTTGACGATTTCAAAAGAAATGAAATAGTGTGGCACATGGAATCATACAACAAACATATATATGACTGCAAACCGATAAATGGTGGACATCTGCAGGTAAGGAAGAAGAAATTCATCAATAACATGGACGTGGCGAGGACATCAAGTTAGACCGTTGTTCATGTTATGAGGATCTCATCAGTATGATAGATTGCGGTAACATGACGCACATCAAATCAGAGGATTTCGACGTGAAATGAATGGTTAGCGAACCGTAACGAATAAATTAGTTATAAACTAAGGAAGTAAGGCTGTATGCAAGCGAACGAATGTCGGGACAACAATCGGAGATCAAGGGAATTCTGAACACTGACTCAGACAGGAAATCAATATGTGAAACATCCCTTCGTAGCGGAAAGATATTTGTCGTGAAGATTCAAGATCAAATAAATCTTAATTGCAAACAAATTTTGAACGTGTTCTTCAAGAAATTGTAAATTTCTCTACCTTGAGTAAATAAGTTGTGATGAATTTAATACCCATAACCGGGTCGGTGACAAAAGGTCGATACGGGAACATAAGTGGAGTTAAAGTAATGGTGATCCGACTGTGAGACTTTTTAAAAAAAGCAAATTGATGATGGAATCTTCACAAGATGGTGATGATAATAACTAGGACCCTGCGTGGTTATTAAAAGATCAACAGACTCACTAATGAAATTGAGTGTGTATCGTCAAAGAAGGAGGATTAGTGTAGTTCGTTGAAGGATGCGGCATAATTTCAAAAGTAACTATACCCAATTGTTAATGGTAAGAGATAAATTAAAAGACTTGCGAAATAAAAATTTTAGAAACAACAAAATAAATTTTAAAGTTTACTAATAAAATTTGGTAATATTCTGAAAGAACTGAGAAAAGTATGGTGATATTAATTGTTGGTTTAAGACCTTTAGCCTCATTTTAAAAGATATATGTTATGCCAGTTAATCATACCTATACTAATCAGAATGATATAGTTCGAGCTATGGTGGATGGATAAATTTGGTTGATGGAAATGGATGGATGTGATTGTAGATGATTCGGTAGATTGATGGTGTCGGCTTGAGTCCGACTGGTAGTCGATGGTATAGGGGAGGTGCTGCCCAAATTTTTAGAAATTACTCTACATGTAAGGATAAAGGAGTATATTCTCATTCCAAGGTGTACTCCAAATGGTTGTGATTTCAGTTCTTGAGAAAGAATGTTATGATCGAACTAACTTTATATAATTGGTCTTTGATTCTAGTTAGCTAGTCTTCACTTGGTTTAAGTGATCAGTTAAAAGAGTTAATTGATCAACTTTACCAACTAATGGTTAGCTAAATGGAGATCGATTCCAATTAGATTGAGTTAAGCTCTAACATGATTTTCAGATCCGAAATCAAAGCGGTTAGCAAGTTGAAAGAAGTGATGGCATTAGTAGGAATCGAAAGTTTAGTAGAATTAGTGTGATATTACTGCAGACATGTACGAGATTTTATCTAGATGAATCGCCCTTTTCGATAAATAAGAGGAACATAAAGTAATTGGTACATGCTCGTAAGAAGAATATTTTCAAGAACTGAAGGTTCAAGATAAAGCGAATATATTCTATCATCTGTAATAGCGTTCCAGGAAAGACTTGAAAGTATACCCCTATCGAATGGCGATCGAATAAAAGTTTTCGAAAGCTCGCAAATCCAAGTATCCGATGTAAGACGAAGACTAACGAAATACGCATGTGAACTCGAGAAGAAGAAATGTTGATCAATTGGAAAAAAAGCCAAATATGCGATCAAGGATAATTTAAGTGAAGCTAAGAAAATAACTATCGATGAATTTGATAATTCTGTCAATAAGAACTTAAATATTATAAATAAAAGCCTTTTATGAACTTTAGAACTGGTTTATCTAATAATGCACATATTAATATTATCAAGAAAGAGACATTCCTTATGTTAGAAAAGTTAATGAGTAATGAGAATGAAGAACTAAATAAGAAAAGAAGTGGAATCAAAAGGATGATAAAGAAATTTTATAAAATAGTCCAAGGTATAAGCAAGTTGTGAACGTCAGCTGTGTCAGAAATGATAGGAGAATGAAGTGAAACACCGATAATTGAAGATAAAAATTTTATTCAAAGAATGCGCGTAAGCAGGAAAAATTAAACAACAGTATTCATGGCAAACTATTAGAGAGGAATGATACAATGAATCTCATATCAGAATTCTCCATAATTAAAGTGAAGTCCCGAAGATTCTACCGAATGATTTACCAAGGTTACCTCGGGAAATGAGGTAAGAATTTTCATCAGTTACTGCACATAATCGAGTTGGTGTCAAAAGCCCTGTATCGTGTAACCCAGTAGGAATGAGATGTTGAGTGAAGGAAAACTTCAGAAATATGGAATGAAAAGAATAATGAAATAAAGAGTACTTCGCGCTATACACAAAAGTAATCATGGAGAAAAAAGAAGGGAGGTATGAAGTCACGCTTCGGTTATCAGAAATTGTAAGTCTGAAGATTAAATGAACATAGTGTATGAGGAATAATTGGATAGTGTAATTGTATTTATTAATAACATCCTCGCCCATTCAAGAACTAAGGAAGACAAAGTTGAACACCTGAAGATATGCATAGATCAGCAACTGCGTTCTAAGCTTCAAATGTATGATTTCTGGTAATAATTGATTATGAGCTCCAGTTGTACCAAACAGGAAAGGTCCATTTAAGGACATATGTCTTGAGTAGAAAAGAAAGAGTGAATATCATTAGGATTACCGAGGAATGAGTAAAGGAATTTGAAAAGTTAGAAATTGAAGAATAGGTTTCGATCCGGCTTCTGGATTTTACCGATACTTACTCTGTTGTTCACTATCAAAGGTGGTATTAATATAGATGATTGATGTTGACTTCAGTATGGAATGTTGTGAGCATCAAAGTTCATAATAATATCTAATTTGAGATGACAACAAAATGAGTATTAGTACCAAGAATTCGGTTTTGAATAAAGTTGTGATTCATCCCATTCCAAACTAATATTTCCTTTCCGATAGTAAAGGATTCTCGCTCAATGAATATACTTGATAGTGATTGAAAAGAAATTGAAAAATACTACAAAGTGGTGAATTAAATACAATTGTCGAGATCTTCCTTTAATTTTTAGTTTAAATAGATTTAGAATATTTTGAAGCATCAGGCGCCATGGGTTCAGTATATCGGGCGCAGACGGATTGAAAGTACAAGAGACCAGCTAAAGGTTCTCGAATATGATTGAAAGCGATCATAAGCCAGACTAACCGAACAAAAGGAGACGTGAAAAGTAAAGTAGAACAGCCAGAGAAAATGGAAGGTTCATAAACACGAATTATTAGAATTGGAAAGAGAAGTAGATTAGTATAAATTAAGTTAGTCTATTGAGACAATGAGATAGATAGAACGATTACGAATTAGTTGGCCTTGTTGTTACAGGCATGACGAATTCATAAGATATTCAAATGTATATGATTAAGAAGGGTAATTTAGCTCCCTAGGTATAAAATAAAGATTGATTCAGTTTACGTGAGTAACTGATAGATTTAATATCGATAAGAGACTGTTGGGTTGTGATTAAAGTGATGAGACTTGAGGAATTATAGGAAAGATACTTGGAAAATATCATAGTCAATGTCAGAAAGCAAATACGCCCTGGTCTCAGTGCATCATTTATAAATGAAGAAGATTACAGGAATGGTTAAAGAGCCTCGAATGCGATGGGAAGCGATTACCAATTAGGTTATTTGAACGAAGAAACATATGAGGACGAAGTTCAACACCGAGTAACAGTGGGAAACGCACATAAGCACGAGTTACTAGAGTTAGAAAGAAAAAGAGAATTAAGATGTGTTATGCTGGTCCCTCCTAGAAAATAAAATAGACAGAATAAATAAAAGTGAGCTAGCTTCACCGCTATCCGTATAGCGGATTCATAGAGTGTTTATATGTATATACCCAGAAAGAGTAAGTTAGCTCTATTAAATATAGAAGATGGAGATTTGAATTGAGTTATACAAGCAATAAATAGAATATGATGTTAGCAAGAAGCTGTTAAGGAAAGATTGATATTATAAAAAAAATTATAAGGTTGAAAGATTCACCTGAGAAAATGAAATTGATATACTTGAAAAGTATCAGTACTATTCCTTAGTGTGATTCTGAGGACATAATCCTTTTAAGGGGGGAAGGATGTAATATCCGAGAAATATCGTGTAATTATTTGTATCAATATATGATTATTATGTGAATATTATATAATTTTTTTTATGAATTATCTGATGATTGATAATAATATTTGGATGTTTGTATATAATAAAATGCGAGTATATTAATTTTAATATGTCCAGAATAAAATATAGATAATTAAGGTATTTTTCTGGTAATTTATGGAGTGTTATATGATTTTTTAATGATTTATGAATTTATTAATTATTTTCTGAATAATTATAAAAAAATTATTTTATAAAGCCGGAAATCATCCCACTTCAACCGTTTTTACGTTTTTACAACCCGAAAATCTTCCGAAAACTCCTTCCTAACCTAATCTGATAATTTTGAACACTTTTCATGTTTTGACTTTTTCGATCCGGGGTACGGTTTGACTTGTACGAGTCCCTGCGTGAAATTTTCAATACGCTAATCATTTTATGGATCGATAACAAAATTCTTATTCTCAAAAGGCGATATATTATTATCTTATTTTCGTACAAAGTGTTTTATATGAAGCTCTGTTTTGATAATTATCCAAATCTGGTATTAAAATCGTATCATCTTTTTAGTTACTTAGCGGCTAAGTAACCTATTTTCGGATCTGATATGTAATTTTAATTATTGAATTATTAAATAAATAAAGTATGTGATGGTTATGTCAGTTATGCGCTGCTGTATTATTAATTGTGTGTGATTGGTTGAGTATGGAGATTAATTGTATAATTAATTATCGAGCTGTATGAATTTAATTTGTTTTTAAAGTGATTTTCATTGAACATTTATTCTTATAAATGCTAAAATTGTTTCTAAAATTATTTTTGTTGTTCTATAATTTTATTTATTATTTTTAGGGGTTTATAAAATTTAGAAATCAATATTTTATCAATAATTTAACCTAAAATAATTTTCTGATTTCATTAAACTATAAAATCAGTATTTAATTTCAGAATGCTTCAAAAATCATGAAAATTTTATTTTATTAATTCTTGAATATTTCGAGAATTTTAAAATTATTTCGGAAATTTTTCGGCTTTTATTTAACCGCCTGTCTGTTCGTTAATTTGCAAAACGTGGGCCCGTTGTGTGACATAAAAATGATTCAAAAGTCACGAGAATTTTATATTAATAGTTTTATATTAACCTGAGATTTTAAAAATTATATTCGCAAATTTTTGAGCTATCCTTACTCGTGAGTTATTCGTTAAAACGCAAAATATCGGTGTTGAATTTGGATAATTACAATGAAATCTATCCTTTCGTCTCCCAATTCAACCCTTTTCTTTTTCTTTTCCAATCGACCTCCAATCTCTCTCTTACAGTTCTCTCATCTCTCACTCTCTTATATTTTCTCTTAAACTCTCATTCTCAACCTCTCACCAATCTCTTCTCTCGCCCATATATATTCTTTCCCTTCCTCTATTGTTTCTCTCTCGACTGATTCATGGTAAGTTCTGCTGCCGGGTTTATTTTCCGGCCACCTGTTGACGCCGGTCCTCCGGCGAGGTGATAGTGGTGGGCGAGTGACGTTGGTTTTCTGTGTTGCTGTCTGTGGTGCATACGCGTGTGTGTATGTGTGCTCGTGTGTGTGTGTGTGTTTTCAATTGAGTGTGTGTGTATCTGTGTGGGTGGTACTGTTGTGTGTTTTGTGGCGGTGAAGTATTGCCGCCATGTTTCCTCTGTTTTCCGGTGTCAACCTGTTTCTGCTATTTGGTGTTGTGCACGCGCGTTCGTGTACTGCCGGGAATTGATTCTTTATTATTATTATTATTTTCTTTTGCAGGGAATAAATTGAGTAATTTCGCGAAATATAATAAATTTTGTGCAAGGAAATATTAGTTTAATCGGTGAAGACTCGCATTGGAAACCCGATTATTCGGGTACCGCAAATTTTTGCCGCCGTCGGTGATGAGCCTCGGCGAGCCGACGGTGGACGATGATGATTTTAATCTGAGTCCTATATCATACATAAATAAAATTAGTTTTAAAAGTAACCTCGAAATGAATGAATAAAATATTGTTATTATAAATCGTACCGGTGATTGGGATTGCGAATTATGGATGATTGCGATTTTTGTTGATTATGATTGACGTCGAATTGATTCGACGGGTAGGCCGATAAACAAAGGAGACGCTGCCCGATTTTCGGGAAAATTAATTCCGAAAATACGGGGGCGTACCCTATAATTATCGGAGACGTCGAACGAAGATATATAATCATATTATACAGAACCTAATTATATGTTGTGACATGATATTTTATAAATAATCAATTACCTTACTATTTTCAAACCAACGAGTATACGTACTTTCCGAAATCGAACACCGAACCGAGTTTCAAAGATGTGGACCATAATTGCTATGTGTATTTCAATAATACATATAAATACGAGTCGGGTTATGCAATCGTATGGGTAGAAGTAATAATGATACCATGTTAAGCTTAAATGATTATCTAAATTAGAGTATCTCAACCCTGTAGGTCCTAGTCGGAAGACCCGAGGATTGACATCGGATTAAGAACGATCTAGTGGTTAGTTGTCAAGCTAGCAAGATTCCAATCGAAGGATATAAAGGGATAGAATTCTGTCCAGGATAGGCTAGTGGTTTGACGATAAAGCCGAACGTTCAGGTCGGACCGAAGTCAACCTATTACAGTGATTATAGCTTATCAAGGCAAGTATTCCTAACCTTTCTCCTAAAATACTGTAAATATTTATTCGCTCCTATTCTAAGTTCAGAATAGTTAACTATTTTATATATCGCTGTAATTACTCTTATTATGCCAGTTCTTTTCATTATTGTTCCTATATTATCGATTGCTCTCTTGAGCAAATACCCATTCGTTCGGGTTATTTGCGAACCCTGATTTGGGATATTTTGAAATCAAAATAATTTGACATCAAAATACTCTACGGGCTGGACGATTCTTATGAGGACCAGTGATGAGCTGGATCCTATGGGCCGGAGATGGACCGGACCCTTAGGCCATAGTTGCCTGGGTACCCCATATGTTGGTTGGGTCTATGCAGTTGGGTATAGATCCGTACTATCTCCTGACTGATCAGCAGGGTATAGTTCATATATTGGTTTCTAGTGTCTAGTCTAATTTATTGTTGATCGCCATTAATGACATTCCTTTTCGAGTAGTTCATAATTACAAATTCACATAAAGATTTAATTCAAAAGGATGAAATATTGATACGATTATTGTCCTTTTACGGAAAAATGTGATTTATGATTAAAGGCCAATGAGGGCCGATGTTTTAGTCGCTCAACTATTTAAATATGAAAGACATTTTTAAAATCATTCAACAATCATTTCCAGGAGTTTTCTGATCTGATACCTGGAAACCATTTCCGACTTGCTGGGCATTTTTGGCTCACTCTTGCTTTGTGAACTCTTATTTCTTTCAATATCAAATGAGGGCAAAGTAAATAGCTTTTAATAGACAGCAAAAGTGGTGAGATTCCAGCTGAAGAAATTTGGAGATGTCGAAGTGATCAATACAAGGAAATTAGTAATGAGGTAATGAAATTGTATTTAGACAATGTGAATTTTAGAAGGTTAGATTCTTGTTTCATACTATAACCTGTAAGCGATCCTGAATATGAGGGGTTATCTGTATATTTATTTTAATATACAGGTTTTTATTATTATTTAAAGTTATGTAATGACACCCAATCCTGACTCGGATTTGGGGGTGTCACACCCATGGCCACTGCAACTAAGCTTGAGTTAAACACTACTGAAAAGTCTGTGAATATTTCAAGTTATAGGGGCATGGTTGGCTCACTTCTGTACTTAACAGCTAGTAGGCCAGATATAATGTTTGCTACATGTTTGTGTGCTAGATTTCAGGCTGATCCTAGAGAATCTCACTTAGTAGCTATTAAGAGAATTTTCAGATATCTCAAGGGAACACCAAAACTTGGCATTTGGTACCCTAGAGATTCTGGTTTTGATCTAACTGGTTATTCAGATGCAGATTATGCAGGTTGTAGAATTGATAGAAAAAGTACAACAGGAACCTATCAATTTCTAGGAAACAAGCTTGTGTCCTGGTTCAGTGAAAAGCAAAATTCAGTTTCTACTTCCACAGCTGAAGCTGAATATATTGTTGCTGGTAGTTGCTGTGCACACATTTTGTGGATGAAAAATCAATTGCTAGACTATGGTCTGCAAGTTGAGAGGATTCCTATTTTCTGTGATAACACAAGTGCAATTGCCATCACTGAAAATCCAGTACAACATTCAAGGACAAGGCACATAGACATCAAGTACCACTTCATAAGGGAACATGTAATGAATGGTACTGTGGAACTACATTTTGTTCAAAGTGAGAAGCAGCTTACAGATATTTTTACCAAGCCACTGGATGAATCCACCTTTTCAAAGATGGTAAGTGAGTTAGGTATGCTCAATTATTCTTAAATCTTTTCAGATAATGTGCAAGTTGAAAAGAAGCCATAAATTTAATTGATTTTTAAGTCTTAGATGTAATTTTGGCTAAGTCAAAATTTACATATCGACGGATGATCTTTATCCATCGAGTTTGATCATCCGTCGGAATAATATTTGTAAATAAAAATCAATTATTTTTCTGGAATAGTTTATAATTCGACGGATAACACTTTATCCTCATCCGTCGAATTGTCTTAATCTTAGTCGTTAATTTCTTGAACATTATCTATCAAGTATACTTACAGTTTGTAAGCATAACACGACGGATAATTGAAGGAATTTTTACAGTTTATTTTTTAAACGGCTATTTTGGGCAATTTTCATTGGTTACTTTATTTTCCTTTATTATTTTTGACAGTTATTGTTGAGACAGTATAAAAGCTTATTTCATTTCCATTGCTTTTCTTTTATCATTCTCTAAAACATTTGCTCTAAATTCTCTCTTTCTCAAAAGAAATTATCATCTCTATCTATGCTATTTCCACTCTCTAACAATGGCACCAGTAGTCAAGATCATGTCACAAACTGGATATATCTTTGAGAAGAACAACTTCACGGCTCTAGTAAACAAGGGGATTCAACATTCAAGTGACTACCACAAAATGATGGATTTTGTGAAGAACTGCAAACTCAACTATGCAATGCTAGAATCACCGACCATCTTCTGTGAGGTTGTTGAAGAGATGTGGACTACTGTCACATACAACTCTACTGATAAGACCATCACACTCACCATTAAAGGTAAAGAATTATGTATCAATAGTGATGTTATTAAAGCATGTTTCAAAATTCCTGATAATACTGTGAACTCACCACACACAGATACTGATATTGTTAATAGGCTTAATTCCATGAACTATGCACTCTCTACTTCTAAGTTAAGTGATATTAGGAGGTTGAGTCTTAGGAAAGAATGGAGTTTCATGTGTGATGTAGTTACCAAGGTCTTTTCTGGTAAAATCAGTAATTTTGATTCTGTCAATATTTCTATGCTTAACATGCTTTACATGATAGTTATAGATTAGTTCTTTAATTTCAGTGATCTTGTTTTGTTTGAGTTGGGGTTTAAATTAGGGGAGTTAAATAAGAGAGGTAAAAATATTTATTATGCTAGATTTTTCATGATGCTAGCTAACCACCTCTCTGAGGAAATTGTACTTGAGAACCCAAACAACAAATTAGATTGTTGGGTTCAAGAGAGAAGAATTATTGCAGATTTGAACAGGGCAAATCATCATAGAGAGGTACCACTCTTCTATTTCCCTGTAATGGAAGCACCTCAGGTAAGTGAGGTAAGTTCATCTGTCTCTACTATTCCAACCTCACAAATTTCTTTGCAATCAAGTGTAGCTATGGCAACTGTGTCAATGAACCAACAGTTTCCTACCCAAGCTGCCAAATCCAAAATTTCTAAATCCAAGTCAAAGAAAGCCCCCTCTGGTATCTCTCAAAAGTTGCCAGTTGCAAAATCCACCAAAACCAAAGAGGGGAGTGTGAAGGTGGGAAAGGTAGGTAAGGGACAGGGTGAACATAAAAAAAACCCTAAGGATAAAGATGGAGAGTTGAGTGGTTCCCAGCCTAGCCACACTGCAGTTTCCCAACAAACTGTAATGATTAATAAGGATAAAAGCTCATTTCTAGATGCATCATCCCAAAAGGATGTGACTATTGAACAAATCTCTCAACCAAGAGCACAGGTCAAAAGGGTAAGGGACACTAGCTCACCCCAAACTTATGCCAGAAAGAAGAAATCCAAAACCTTTGGGGATGCACAGGGTTCACACACTGTGCAAATTGGTGTTAAAGACACAGTCACCGCACCTTCACAAATTCAACTTGATGTGGCTCCAATAAATGTGGAGTCACAGCCAAAATCATTAGTTATAGAAGCACCTTAAACACCAAATTCTCCCACAAACTCTCTGAATGTAGATATGATCAACACATCAATTCCTGATTCCCTTTCTTTAACTTTGTTGGGGAAGCCAAAATCTAGTGCAAGTGAGCATCGTCTTTTGGATGATTTGTTGGCTCACTTGCCAATTCTTTCAGGAACTGTTGAAACATCTGTGCCCAAAATCTCATCAATCAGCACAGAGTCCACAATAGTTTTAATTTCAAGTTCATTCATTTCTACTCTCTCGATAGATATTGCTCATCCGTCGAGTAGTGATTGTATCCCGACGGATAAGCTTAACAACATTTATCCGTCGGATAGTCAAACTGCTAACCCGATGGATATTCCTCATCCATCGGGTGTCTTTGCACAACTTCAAATTTTATCCATTATCTCTAGCATAGAAGACTTAGTGGTTGTACAGTCACTCTTAGGATTGAGGGAAGATAGTGTTATGAGTGAGAGTCTGGGTTGCTCCCAGGAAAAAGGAGAGGAAAAGAGTGAAAATATACAATCCATTTCTTCAGGATTGGCAAAAGAGAGTGAGAGGAGTCCCACCTTAGATGGTGAAGGTGAGGGTGTGAGGGTGGTGAGCCAGGGTGAGACCCTGATGCAATAAAAGAGAGAACAAGAGAGAAATGCAGGTACAGGAGCCATAAGGATGGATGTCATTGCTAGTGAGTTAATGAATATCCAGGATGCAGACAGGGAGGGACTATCTCAGCAACCTCAAGCTGTTATAGAATCCACTTCCCTTGATGCTGAGGCATTTACTCACCCTGTTCCAGCTTATCAACTTCTAGCTGAACAGGGCAATGACAATGCAGAAAGGATGCTCAATTTGGTGCATACCACTCAGTCAATGCTAAGAGCTAAGGATGCCATCACAACTTTGCCCTCTACAACTGGTGATGTTGATTATGAGACTGGTGGTTCAGCAGATTTCTTTAGAGATGAAGGTGGAGATAGTGAAGAAGAGCCATTGGACATAGGGGAAGAAGTAGGTTCCAGTTCAAGATCTGGCATGCCATCATGGGCATTTTCCAAACATTGTGATGAACACTACTTCAAGACAACCCTGATCTAACTCATAAATCAGACAAATTCTGCTCTTCAAACCACTACAAATGCCAACACCAAGAAGCTCCTTTAAGCACATCTTGCTTCTCTGCAACTACAACAAATTTAAGGCTTTTAACATGCTAGAGATGTCAACACCATCAAAGGAGATATTGATGAGATGAAGAAGGCTAATTCTGACAAGATGGACTCTAAGCTTCCATAAGCTACAATGCTTGACATCAAGAGACAACTCAGGAAAAATTCTGATATTGCCACAAAGATAGATGCCTTGGATACAAGAATGTCAGCTATGAAAGCATCTCTAACAGCCATTCATCTGCATCAAGCTCAACAAACAGACTTGCTTCAGAAACTGGTGGCTGCACAAACCTCCTCCTCTACTCAACTTGATGATACCAAAAAGGGGGAGAAAGGACCAAGTGAGGGGGGGAAACAGCTCAACATTCAAATCAGTAAAGTAATTATGCCTAAAATTGCTTTCACCAAGCCACCAGTAACATACAACATTGATCTGATAAATGAAGCAGTAGCAAGTTTAAGAGCAGCTGAAAAGGAGTAGTTGAAGCCAATCAACTGGGAGAAAATTGATGAGGACATTCAGAAGAAGTTTCGGCTAGTAAAGAAGCCAGAAAAGTCAGCCATTCATCACTCTCAAGTCAGACAAATCTCTGTGAATGAAATGAGCATGAAATATCTGGAAAGGGGACAGCCATCCTGCATCAAATCTCCAAAGGCTGAAATAATTCTGAAGCCAAGGGTGAACTATCCAAAATCATCATTAAAGAACCCTTTGGATACAGTGTATGAGACACCTAAGCCTGATGAGAAGAAGCTTCTGTCAAGATCAATTGCCTTCTACAAAGATCCAGCTGATTTAGCTTTAAAAAGGAGGATTGATAAAGTTTTCAGGAATGGGAAAGAAATTTATGTGGTGGCTGGACATCCTCAATTTGCTCAAGCAAAGAGAGAAGAAAAGGCAAGATTGAAGTAGGAAAAGAAGCAAACTATTCTAGATGCCAAAAAGGCTAAGCAAAAGAAAGAGCAAGCTGCTATCTTGGCCAAGCTACAAGCTGTGAAACCAACACAACAAATTCCTGCTCAGCCATATGAAATCACTGAATCTCAAGATCCAAAGAAGCAAGCTGAACCACAACAGAAGAAATCTCAAAGATACAAGGAATTGGCCAAAATAACCAAAAGGAAATTGTACTTTGTTGGTAAGGAATTGGAGGATCAGTTTCCCAAGGAATCCACTCCAACTACAACTCAAGCATCAAAACCCTCTGTGGCATTTGACGACATTAAAGTGGTGGATCCTTACAGGAACATCCATGGTGAACCTATCGTGCCTAAGGATGAACCAATAGACTAGGAGAGTCTACCAATTCTTGACTTCGATTTTCCAATCCTTAGCAAGCCAAAAAGAACAAAGTCAAGAGCAGTCAAGAAAGTGAAGTTGTCACCTCTCAAATTCAAATCTCTAACTAAAGCTCAATCCAAAGTCAACAAGGGAGATTACATGTGCTTATGTGACATCAAGGAATTCTCTGATCTAAATCTCTATCAAGATGAACTAGAAGAAGTGAGAGGAATTAATGCCCACAGGAATCTACCTGAAAGGTTGGTTTTCAAGTACAAGGGAGGAAATGAGATTCATTGGCCACTTCACAGGATCCTTCAAGAAAGCCAAGCTGTACTGATAAAGGTTTATTCATCTTTCAAGAAGAACTTTGGGTTTAATGTAACTGCAAGAAGACTGGTTTTAAAGAAGATTGAAGAACTGGGGAGTATTAGAGCTAAAGATGCACTCTCAAAGACTCTAATCATTCCCTACATAGGGAAAAGAGTGCATCTAAGGCCCTACTGGCTGGTGGAGTTCATGGATGACAAAGGAGTAAGAAGATTTTTCAGATTAGAAGACCAATTGAGCATCTCTAGCAATGAAACTCTTTTGGAAATACAAGAAAAGCTAAATCTCTCAGAATCTGATGAACTAAAATTCCACAGACAGCTCCAAAATCAGATAGAAGAAAACAACCGAAAGCTTGGAAAGAGATCCAGATCTTCAAGGAAATAGATTAATCTACTCAGGCTAGAGGATCACCTTGAAAATGACTGAGCAAAACTTTGTACATTTTGTTATTTGAAGCACTTTACAATATTATCTACTTTCTTTTAAAGTTGTATTTTTAGGGTGTTTTGTTATCATCAAGTTTCTCTTAATTTATGGCTACAATTCCAGTAGACATAAATTGGGGGAGATTGTTATGAATATGTTGTGAACTTGATGATTTCATTAACAAAACACCTCAGTATATTTTACTAAGTGAAAAATGTAGCACTCGACGGATAAGGATTATAGTCCCGACGGATGATGATTTATTATCCATCGAGTGAGTAGTTGTGTAACAATAAGTCTGTAGCACATTTCTGCATACACATTGTTTAGATTCTATAAGTAGTACTAAAGTCATGTTGACTTTACCTAGATATGCAGAATTGGTTGATTAATTGTACATAGATGATGTCTTGTAATTCTGCATAAATGAAACGAAGTCAAGTGCCAGATTGCTACCCGACGGATAAACAACAATGCCACTCGACGGATGATCAACTAGGCAACCCGATGGATGATCATGAACCCGACGGATAAAGAATTCAAAAATCTGTTGACAGTGACAACACAGTCACATGCGTCGAGTGTATGTAAATAGAATGTGGAAGCCTATTCAATTGGGTTTTAGAGAACAAAGAAGCATTGCCATTTTCATGCTATTTTGAAGATATTCAAAGATGCTGGAAAAGTATAATGAAGTAGTATAGTATTAGATTTGATAGTTTTTATTTTATTATCCTGTCTTATTACTTTGTAATCTTGGTGTTATATAAACCAAGAAGTAGCAAATAGAACAACTAACTAAGCAACCAAGAGAGAAACATTTGTAAGCTGTATTCTTAGCATTTCTATGCAATCTTAGTTGTTAAAAATTTGTAAGCAGTTGTGAGCTAATTACTACACAGAGTTCTCTTGATATATTATATATCTATGGTGGACATATTCAAATCCACCAGAAAGTTTTTAAAGACTTGTGTTTATAATTACTTGTATATTGATTCATTCCAAGTTATTATTCCGCAGTTTGCAAATCAATTCACACAGCTATATATTATTAAGATAGAACATTTTAAATCTTTGTGAAAATTTTTCAAGAATTCCATTCAACCCCCCTTCTGTAATTCTTGTTGCATTGTTAGGGACTAACAAAGACCTACCCTTACCCCATGCTTGATATGAAGTGTCATTGCTAGTATATTTATGGCTCCTGGTCATGTATAAGTACAAATATAGGCATACTCACAGGAGCCTACCACAACTGCAACCATTTCTTCTCAACCCCTAGATAGTAGTAAACCAACTGCTTCATCCTCTCAAAAGGGTGGAACTACTACAAAGAAGAGAAAGCAAGTGAACCAAGCTGTGATTAATGAGAGTGAAGAAACTCAGGGTGAGGATGTGAGTCACCTGGTCAAGAAAACAAGGAGAAAGAAAACAGAGTTGACCATTCAATTGACCACCTCTGCATCTTCTCAACAAGGTGCAGTTGTAAACAGGGACATTAAACAGAATCTAGTGGCATCTTCTCAACAAGATGTCACTATTGAACCAAGCACTCTCTCAAATACATCTTGTATGAAGTCTGCACCCCCTCTTGATCACTCTCAAGAGGGTGAAAGAAATCAACAGGTTGGCACAGACAATATTGAGAGCACATCTCTTGAAACTCCCTCATCTATTCAAGGGGAGTTGTCAACACTCAACACTAAACTCACTCATCTCATTTCCTAAATTTCTTCCTCATGCAATGGATGACTTGAATTCACTTCTCAATTCTTGCCAACATTAAGTGACATAGTTCATGAAACTGTGCTCACCACCCAATAACTAATTTTAGATGGTGAGAGGCCAAATGCTGAGTTAGACCTTGATGACACCATAAAAACCACAGGGGTTTCATCAGCTTTTACTGAAGACTCTAGGCATACTAATGCGCCTTAATGTGCACTATATCATTCACAGGATTTTAGGTTTGAGGGTAGTACTCTTGAGGGGAAACTACTCAAACCCTTTCCAATTCAATTGGAGTTTCCTTTTGAAGGAATAACTCCACCTCAAAACCCTAGTTAAAATTGCACTCACAATTGAAGCTAGAAGTCTAATTTCCAAAGATCCACTCACTAGAGAGGCAAGTACCCAAGCATATTCAGGTGCCAGTTCTTTGCAAGAAGAGCATGATTTTGAGGTCATGGTACATGACAGTAACTTGGTCAACTTCCCTCCAATTCAAATGGAGGTTCACTGACAAGGTGAACAACACACTGTCAAAACCACAGTTTCAACTGTGACTCCAATCACATGAATACAATACAAACCTTCCCATCCACATCAACCATAAATAGTGAACAACCTTCTACCTCAACCATACAGATAAATCCACCATCTACCTCTACACAACAACCCTATCATCTCTTAGCACAATGGTTGCAAGACACTCAAGCTCATCCTATCACTGTCAATGATTTAGTGGTAGATCAACTTGAAGGCCTAGCCAGTGTAACTCAACAGTTACTCACCACAAATATGTTAAATCAATATTATCATGCCATTCTACTCCCATATAAGAAAAATGTTGAAGATCAACAGGTGAAGATAGTGGAGGAAGCTGAACAAGATGGTAATATTGATGCCTGGCTATCCAAGAACTTTAATATTGATATAGAGGAGGCATTGGCCAGATTCAGGGAGGATTATGTCACCATAATAGGTAGCAATTCCAAGATGCTTACTCCTTAGGAGGTGTATGATATATCAATAGAGGTCTACAAAGCTCAACTAAAAGCTTTCCACTTTATTGGTAAAATACTAGAAAAGACTCTGAATGATCATCAATGAGGGATCAAGGAATTAGTAGGGAAGAAGATTGATGAGCTTGTTCCTTCTCAGATAGAAATAAAAAACAATTTAACAAGTTTTATGAGAAGATGGATACTTTGAGTCTCACTGGGGTAGAGACGAACATCAAGAACCTGAAGGAGTCATTTCTGGCCTTGCACAGTGTCATCCAAACTCAAATCTCCAACAACAATGTTACTAAGGTCAAATTGGATCAACTCCACAAGGCTAGATATTAGCCTTCAGCTTTAATGATGGAATAAATTAGAAGAGTATTGGAGGACACCTTTGGAACTGCAACTTCTACTAGTGCACCTTCCACTTCATCATCTGCAGAAATTAGAGATCTTAAAAACCAGGTGGCTAAACTTCAAGCTACTAATTCAGCTCTTGTATATCAAGTAAATTAGCTCACTGCACAAGTGCAAAGTCAACAAATTAGGGGTGTAATTCGAACCGCACGGCTCGAACTCGACTCGATAAAATGGGCTTGGCTCGAACTCGTTTTCGAGCTCGAGCTCGAACATAATTTCGGGCTCGATAAATAACTCAAGTCGAGTTGAGTTTTTTTTTTAGCTCGACTCGAAAAACTCAAAAAACTCGAACTCGACTCAGCTCGAACTCAATTATTTTTTCCTACTTTTCAAAATATTCATGTATTAGGTAATATATTTGTTATCCGATTATTTATTAATATTAATTTTATAAACTAATTTTCTAGATTTTCATATATTTACAATAATTATTAGCGAAATTACAACTTCTCAAATGGTTGTTTTGTCATTGACGATCAAATTACATTGGCTTCTTTCGCCAAATTATGTATATGATATAATTCTCACATAAAATATTTATATATAATAATTAATAAGATGAAAGAGAGACTTTACATACTTAAATTCAAAAATTCATCATCTAACATTAATGTTATTACTATTTGTGAAATGTACGTATATGATATCTCAATTATCACTTTAGTTAATCTTTCAACCTGTCGTTGCATCGATCACTTTGTTAAATTCGATTTCTAATTTTTAGATCCATGTAAATTGACGATTGTATAATTATAAACTACAATAATGAGATGGTAACATTGTCGTATACAATTTGTAATATTACTTTTAAATTATAAACCCAATTTATAAGTCGTAGCCTCCCTTGCACTTCGTGAGAAATCATACTAATAGATATATTATATAACTACTAAAGATACTTGGTCTATGGTTCCTGTTTTTGAAGAAGCAAAATCAAATGTGTTCAAGATAAAAAAATTATATTTAGTTATTACTATTATTGTATATTATTTAAGATGTATAGTACGTAATGAAAATAAAATGCACCCGTAAAATATTTATGAATATTAGAATATTGTTTAATTAGATCGGAAAAAGTTTAGTATTAAAAATATTAAGTATTGTATTCAAAAAAATTTTTGTTCCATATTGAATCAATCAAAAAAAGAAATATTTTAGGTTGAACTTCAAATTAACATAGTATATTCAAATATTTTTGTGAAAGCGAAGTCAAAATCGAAAACTCGAGTACTCGAAAATAACCATAAAAAGCTCGAAAAGTCTAAAATTCGGTAAGCTCGACTCGAAAACTCGTTTAAAAACTCGATAAGTTAGAGCTCATGAAACTGGGATAAGCTCGAAGACTCAATAAAAATTTGAAAACTCAAAAACTCATGAACAGCTCGAACTCGACTCATTTAATTTGCGGGTCGATTCTGAGCACAATTTCCAAGCTCGATTTTTTTGGGCTCCAATCGGCTCGATAAAAAAGCTCGAACTCGAATTTAATAAAGCACAAACTCGACTCGACTGGACTTGAATTACACCCCTACAATAGATAGACATCAAGACCTTAATAGATTCCCAGAATTACTTTAACAAGAGTGTCACTGGGAGCTATTATGGGTGTTATGAAGGTCCCTCTTCAAGAAACTCCTCAAGTTGTAAACGCTCAGCTATCTCGGCACGCCACTAAACCTGATAACAAGCTTAAAGGGGAGATGAAAGAAGCCATGCTTAAATCTAAAAGTCAAGAGCTCTGATCTACAAGTCAGGCTGAGATTGGTATGGAAGTGAGACTTACGAAGGTAGCTGAAGGTCCTTCTCTTGACAGGGAATTTAGTGATTTCTTGGAGTGCCCGAGAGTCTTAGTGAACCATAACCATCACACATACAAAAGAGCAATTGCAGAAGTATCAACTTCTTGAAGGTACTTATGGTCACCAGGGAAATGTTGAGGGAGAAAAGAATAGTGGTCAACATTAATGATTCTGGAGTTGACAGATGTAAGGAGGTCTCACTGGCATTTCTTAAATTTAGGATAGCCTCAAAACTGGATGTCTTAATTAAAAAATTTAAATAATGACCCAAGAGGACACTCAATTGCTGATAGAACTCAAAATATGCCAAGAAAGAGCTTTTCCTGAGGCATATCTTCAACCAAGCAAAGGAGTGGCCTACATCTGTTCACCTACCAAGAAGTACAGACACATTCTGATCCCAAAGCACTGTATAATGAAAAATAAAAAGATAATGATGGTGATTGAGACTGAGCTAAAAACTAAGAAGAACAAGACTGCTGAGGATCTTGAGATGATCACCCTTTTTGGAAGATATCTTAGAAATGCTGATCATATGCTTCCTAAAACAGCTATTAATGAAACAAAAGATGACAATGATGATGATGAGCAAAAGTAAGATGAACACAAATCTTTTGGCTCAAATACAAGTCAATCTAGCAAGAGCAGTGGTAGTTAGAAAGATGTTGTGAATAAGAAAGATAAGAAGAAGGGGAGAGATGAAGACAAGAAGAAGAAGAATAAGAAGAAGAAGAATGGAGGAAATGGGAAAGATAGTAAGTAAACACCAGTAAGCCATAAGTCTACAACTTTGCAAACCTCAAACATATTCCCTAGCCAACCAAAAGCTCAAACCTTTCAAAACTCCAAGCCTAAATACCTTTACAAACTCACAACCAACTCTCTACTTAAAATACCTATCTTTGCCAACCAAACCGCCTTGAAGAAATTGACTAAACCTCCATCATTCAAACCACCATCCAAAACAAACTTCAAGTCTATTGGAAGAAAGTCAAAAAAAACAATGGTTAAAATGGGTGCACTATGGAACTGCTTTAATCAAGAAGATTTTCTACCAATTTCAGAAGAAATCTCAAAAGATGACTACAACAATTAACTAGCTAAAGAAATAGTCAAAGTCTGTGTGGAAACTCTGGAAGAGGTGAAAATTTACTTCAAAGATGGCACATACAACTTACTCAATAAAAAACTAAATAAAAATTACTCAACATTCGAACTTAAAAGAGTGATTACTCTGATAACTGATAAGGATGCTTCTACAAGAATGAGGAAGGTTGAGCTAGCTAGAAGGTTGAGAGAAAGAGATGAAAGAAAAACAAGGGAGAAGGCTGAGAGTGAAGAGAATGTTATTAAAAAGGCAATGTAATTAGAAAGATTTGAGAAAAGACCAAATGAGCTGAAGGCTAAAGGTTTGAGTAGAATTTCTAAAGATAGTGTATTTCTAAATATCAAGACTTACAGATTCTCAAAGTTTAGAGTCAAGTACCTTGACAGTTACTCAGAAAATGAATGACTAAAACTTGTGAAAACACTCAGAGGTAATGTGATCATTGAAGATCTATAGTGTCATGTTAGACTCAAGGACTTAATCAGGTCTCAGCCTGGTTATGAAGACTTTAGCAAATTCTGTAAACTCGAATCTCATTGTAACTGTTAAGTGACATCCATATATAAAAGTCTATATCTTTGTACTACTGTTGGTCTTTTAATTTTTTAGATTGGGATTAGTCTTGTTATCAGGCATGAATTTGTGACAAGTAATCTTTTCACAAATTGCGGGAGATTATTGTGCAAGACATGCCTTCACATAAAAAGACTAAGTTGTTTTGACAATCCCCAGATTTAGTTGACTTGTAATTTTATATATTATGTAATGATATTTCTTGAGTCTGAAAAATTGCTAAATAGACTAGACGGGAGTATTATTCAGTAAACAGCCAATAAGCTAGGAATAAGTTTCTGGAAGAGGATCAAGCCTGATCATTCCTCAGAATGAAGATAAACTGCTTGTAAAGAGTAATGTTGTAGTTTGAAAAAAATTCTAAGTCGTGTCAAGAAGTAATATATCAAATGACGTCGAGAAGTCAAATTAGCTTAAAGAGAAGTCATTATACTTGTAAAGATGTCACTCTACTTGTAAAAAAGTAAAAAATATATGTAGAGAAGTGGAGATATCGACAAGTCAAAATTTATGTAGAGAAGTGGAGATATCGACAAGTCAAAACTGCATGTAAAGAAGTAGAGATATCGACAAGTCAAAACTGTATATAGAGAAGTGGAAATATCGATAAGTTAAACTGTTTATAGAGAACTGGAGATATCGACAATTTAAACTGTATATAGAGAACTGGAGATATCGGCAAGTCATAACACTTGAAGAGAAATGGAGATATAGATAAGTTATTCTACATGTCGATATGAGACATCTCTATACAGTAATGCAGATCTCGATAACATCTTCAATTACAGAATACAATCAACTTGAAGACCCAAGATTATTGGTCAAGAAACTATTTTATCACTAAAATAAAAAGTCTAAAAATGCAGCTTGAAGAGTGCAAGATCAAAGGCCAAGATGAATTGGACAAAGAAGTGTAACAAACCTGAAAGATTCTACACATATATGTAGCACTTGATATAGAATTAGAAAAATTAGATTTAAAAACTGTGTTAGTCTATTTTAATGCAAGTTTTGTAAACTGTGTATATTGATCTATAATCACGGGTCATTAGTTCAGGTGTAACAAAACATATCTAGAAATTCTTATATTTTCTCAAGAGAAGTAGCTGAGTTCTTATTATTCAAGAACGCATATCTATAGCACAACTAATTTAATTTTTAATAAAATATCAAGTAAGTTTTGATAATTGCTTATGTGTCTTTTACATTGAGTCAATTATCACTGAAAATGATATCTAGCTGTTAAGTTCCATAGCCTAAACACCAAACTTGATTTTAAATAAGAAAAATCAAGAAACACACATTCACCCCTCCCCCTGTGTGTGCATTTCACACCTAACATCCAATTTAATAGGGATTTTGGTTTGTTATACAATAATATTTTAAGTATAAATCTTGTTTGTTTCACATAGTAGTTATCATATTTTTCAAAACATATCTTGTACACCTTGTGACACACAATCTATCATTTGTTTCACATCTTTAATTATAAATTAATACTAACTTTACGAAAATAATACTTACATTTATTTTTTATCATTTCAAATTATGAAAAAAATATTAATAGAGAAAACTAATATAATTTTTCAATTTTAAAAATAATACGTTAGAAAGTACAATAATTTTATTTAACAAAACTATTTAATTTTATTTCATGTAAATATAACATTTCTTATTGATCTTAATTAAATAAAAATTATAATTATTTAGTTATAAATATGGACTAAATTAAATATTTACAAAAATAAATAGATTATAACATATTTTGTTTAAATATAAATAAATTTTGCATAGTTACTTGACAAAATATTAAGTTTTAAAATATGTTATATATCAATAAAAAATATTTAAATAAAATTAAAAAAGATACAACATCACCCCAGTTTTTTCACTTCTTCCCGAGTAAATGTATGTTGGTGCTAACATTTTCCTACTTAATTTCATAGCAAAACTTAGTTGTTATCTGAATTGTTATTAGTATATATATTTTCAAATTTTGAAATACTACTTATTTTTATTAGATACAATTATACAGAGAAAATACATCAATGATAGATTTAAATGAGTTTCTGAGTAAAATTATGAGCAATGATTTTAATAGATATGGGGAAGAACATGATGAACAAGCATCATTTTTTTTGTTTAAGCCTTTTGTTGGCGAGACATTTATTTTCAAGTGAGGAAGAAGCTTGTAAATTATATGAAAATTTTGTTAAAAGAAATGATTTTTCTATCCATAAAGGCCGCTTCACCAAGAACAAAAATACAGGAGAACTGAATAGGTGAGACTTTTGTTGTCATCGTGAAGGATTTCGCGATAAAAAAGTTGTTGATCCACAAAAAAAATCAAAAAAAAAATATAGAATCTGCCAGATGTGGATGTCAAACATCAATATGGATTATTCTAAAGAAAATATTTGAGATCTTTCCGGAAGACTGGCACATTACTCTACTTGTGAAGATGGATAACAAATTTTGTTATACATAAAAGGAGGTCTTTCGGTTCGACAAATAATGTGTGTTATGGAGTTGGAGAAAAATGTAAAACATGGAGATCTTTCTTTCCTTCGTATGGATTTTCATAAATTTTTGAGTAAAGATCGTCAGAAAAATGGCCAAAATGATGTTATGAGCTTCTCGAGACATTGTAAAGTGATAAAAGATGAGAATCCTAATTGATAGGTCCCGTGTAGGGGTAAGATAAGCTAGAAGAGGGTTGAATAATTTATCATTTTAAAAAAAAATTACAGCATAGCTTTTTGAAAATATCTTTTCTCCTCTTTTAATTTAACTACTTGTATACAAGTACGTTAAGTGCGGAATATAAAGATACGGAAAGAAGATAGATGACACATTCAATTTTATCCTGTTTCGCGGTGGCTAACTTCTCAATCGGAGTCCACTCATCCCTAGTCCATTCCCCGAACTCCTCCCTGGACTCGATATTTTCTCCATTATAAAGTTACTGCTTTATAGCAGGTGGAAAAGCATTTACAACTAACCACTATCTATTTATCTTAGAGCGTTACACACACGTAAGCTACTCAAAATAAAATAGTTGAACTATAATACAAGTACTATCTCGGAGCAAAACAACATAGTCACCTCCTCAAGCGCTTGTAATCCCTTTTGCATCCTAAGTACTTCTTCTTCTTTGCTAGTCTCGGGTCTTAGGTCTTAGATCTTGGGTCTTTCCTTTTCCTCACCTTTCAAAGGCTTCTAACTCCCTGTTAGCACGCCTAAGACCCGGGTCTTAGAATAAGGATCACCTCATCACTACCACCTCACAACAATGAAAAAAATACAAGCTATTTCCTTAACATGTTTAAGTTAAAAAAGAATATGACGCTATTATGCATTTAAACTATTCGGCGTTCGCCACATTAATATGGGTTAGAGTAGTGCGTAAAATATTATAAGCATTTTCGGGATGTGTCACACTAAGGACAAATCACACAAACAAATGCAAGATAAGTACATAAATATCAACGCACTACTAAGTTCTACTCGGCCGAATATGAACAAGGAAAAACCGAATGGAACTACTAACTCGAATGCTTAAATCGAGTTACTATAATCTTGCTCTTCATGTCCTTCAAGATAGGAACTCTTATACGAGTTCAGGACTATGATATATAAGACTAAAACTTGATATATGCACTTGGTAAATAGATTTAAACTTAAATAAATCCGACCAAGGCGACTAGCACTCTTATTCGACCAAATGGGTTAAATCGAATGCTTTTCCATCTCGTTTCTTTAAGTCCTTTTAAAATAAAAATTTGAAAAAGGTCAAGGACTTAATAACACAAGAATATAGCTAGCTAAGTTCATTTTCCAAGTTAATCAAAAAGGAAAGGAGAAGCCAAGGCACCTAACTTTTATTCAGTCGAGTATAGCTCGGTTTGGTCGATCAAGTTTCGAACTTGTTTTGATCAAGTTCGAGTGGTCAGACTTGTTAGATTCTTGTTTAAGGTACTCACTTGATAATAAAGAATAAATTAACAAATACAAGACTAAGCTTAAACTATATTTTGATTTACAAAACCCAAGATTATAACCACTTAAGTTAGATACGAGTTTTAGGGATGTTGGTTTGAATCAAAAATCGTTTAGTTGCCTTTTACACTTCGATCTTCGTGAGTCGATTGCAAGGACTTATAAATTTAGTAGATCCAAGCTAAAAAACTCTTCTCAAGCTTCAACTAAGGCTCCAAAATGTACTAAACAAATAGATCTAGAACAGTATGTTTTTATGTCAAAGTATACGAAACTTGTAACAATAAAGTGTAAAAAGGATATATCTAACAAGGATGGGTTCAAATACACTTAATACACTCAAAATAACCAACTTATGAATCTTTACCTTACAAAGGCTCAAGTCCCTCAAATAATCGAGTGGACTACAAGAGATACGAGAAGGTTTTGAAGCCGAAAACACACAAAAAGGGTCGCCGGAAAAGTCACTAGAAATTGCCGAAAAAGGGGGGTTGGCTACTGAATTTTAAAGGCTTTAATGGACACAAATAGGCAGCAAGATGATGGTCTAGAGAATGGTCAAAGAAGGGTCCAAGTGGGTATGTGTTTAGGTGATAAAAGGTGATGAAAACTAAGCCAAAATAAAGTTAAAATCATGAACAAAAGATGGCTTGAACTCAAGAAATGTTGTTGTTATAAAGGAGCGGATAAGAGAGTGTTTCAAGAGTGGTTTTTATCATCAAGAAGTTGGATCAACAAGAGCTTATGAAATGAGGGGATTTAGGTGCCTTTTCATAGCAAAAAAAAGTAGTACTTTTTAGCTTAATAACTAAGCACATCAATTCAAAAATAAAAAACAAGGGCTGAGTTTCTAGGCTAAGTCAGGTGTAGGGAATTCAAATTTGAGGTCTACAAGTGGCTGGGACGTTTTTATCAAATTTGGTATTTTGGGATAAAATCTATTTGTGTCTATCAGTAAGGCTTTTGACACTATACAATTGAACATAAATATTCACTAGATATATTTAACATATTGTAGAGTAAAAAATTTGAGTATGACCCGCTTTTAAATAATTTGATCATTCTTGGCTCGGAAAAGTGGTGTTTGTATTTTCTCAAAAAATGTGTCTTTAGTCATTGCCTCTGTTTATTTGACACAAACAATGTAGTATATAATATATCCTTAGGTTGATATATCTATCCCAAGTAATGTCTAATATAATGTGTCGGAAAAATATTTTTGAGAGTAAAATATTTGAGTATGACTCGCTTTTAAATAATTTGATCAGTCTTGGCTCATAAAAACGGTATTTGTATTTTCTCCGAAAAGGTGTCTTTAGTCGTTGCCTCTGTTTATTTGACATAAACAACCTAGTACAAAATATATCTATAGGTTGATATATCTATCACAAGTCATGTCTAATAAAATATGTCGGAAAAATATTTTTTGAATGGTTTATCCTGAATATCTCAGTTCGACTCGATTCCGATTAATGTCACACAGGAGACCCTAAGGGAGGATTCTAAATGTAAATGACTTAAAATCTAATTTAATTCTCACTTTTATTTTGACAAATCACCAAAACCTAAAGGTAAAAGTATTGACCTCTCACTAATTTTCAATATGACCATATAATTGATGGGCAAAATCAACTGGAACATATATTTTAGTCACCGGCCCATTATTTTGAATGGTATCATAAATCTGGAGATAATGTTGCTTTTGATACAACTTATAAGGTAAATTACTATGACATTAATTTTGGTATATTTGTTGGTATTGACAATTATGAAAGAACAATATTGTTCGGGTGTGCTCTTCTTCATAATAAAGCAGTAGATACATTCAAATGACTGATGAATGTAATATAAATATAAATATGTTAACTCTCTGTTTTTATACTATCTACATTTATGTTTGCATAAAATTAAGAAATGTGATATGTTGATGATTTTCAGACTTATACTAAACTTATGAGGAAACCGCCACAAACTTTAATTACTGATCAATTTGCATGTATAAAGCAAGCAATCAAAAGAGAAATGCCTTCCACCAAACATGCATTTTATATGTGGCACATATTTTCTAAATTTAATAGCCGGTTCACCTCCCATCTCAGAGATAAGTATTTTTCTTGGTGTGTTGATTTTTACAAGATTTATAAGTTAGATAGTATTGAAGATTTTAAGTGTAGATTGAACCGTACAATTTCAAAGTATGATCTGGAGGACAATAAATAAAAAAATTTAGGTGTCATCTCATATCCGTGGTTATTTTTTTGGTGGCATGATAACAACAATGAGATCTGAAAATATAAACAGTTTTGTGAAATGTTTTACAAATTCACGATTCTGCTTGGCTCAACTTATTAATCAGGCATAATTGTATACCATAAATTATAAAGTCTAAATTTAATCTTAACGTGCATAAATGTTAATATGTTTATCAAATTCAAATTTGTTAGGTGGACCTTGTTGTTGAAGATATTGGACAGACAAAGTTACACCACACTATGTTGGACACCTACATAAATTCTTCACTAAAAACATTATCACCGCTAGAGGAGCAAGTCCATAATATATTTACAAAATATTCTTTTTAAAAGTTTCAACGGGAATGCTCAATACACTATTTTTAAGTTAGATTATTGGTCGTTTGTGGTGAAGTATTACAAGAATTTACAACTACAAAGGCATCAAGTTAAATTGCAGGATGATGTTAGTTGTAGTTGCAAGAACTTTGTGTTATCAATCTTGTACGATAAAGACATTATTATATATATATTGAATATATAACTAATTCATAAGAACATTGCTAATTCTTAAATCACATAAGTATATAAGAATTAACAATTAAATTAGGAGAAGGGTTTGAGAAAACAAACAGAGATTGGATTTAATCTCGAGTCTAGAAAACTGTCTCCTTAAAGCAGTTTCGCCCCGCACCATCCATGTTTAGCGACCTGTTTCCCAGGATAAAACGAGATACTAGTATAATCGATAGATCGAATATACTCTCAGCGAACTTGAACTGAGCCCGAGAAATATCACTGGAATATTGGAAAAATTTAAGACTAAAGAGACCGAGAATGAAAGAGATGGCTCTTATTTCCTCGACCTAATAAAACTGGTTCCCTAAGACTCTATTTATAAAGAGAGGCTTGAAAGGACTTGATTTTCTTTTCGATGTGGTACATGATATTTATAAGAAAAACTAAGGAATAGGTTTGTACTACCCTCGATGTGGTACAAAACCACTTTTCATATTAAAAGGTAAAACTTTGGAACATCAGTTCTCATTCACCTTTTACTCATTTTGAGCGTGTAAATATGCATTGGAATCCCCTCAAAGAGGAGAATACGTTCCAATAAATACACACCACTAACACATAATGTGTCTCACTCATATAGAGTCTCAAAATAATTCACAACTTAGTCTAAAATACTAAGTTTATCCAACAATCCCCCATAAATGAGATTGATGGTCCAGTAGCACGCACCACATAGACAGACAAACGCGGAGCTTGACTTGGTGATAGTTCCGGCGGTCAGATATAGCATACGATAGGTAGAGAATGCTCCTTGAACCTTCGCTCGAATAAGTATATCGACTTTACTGGTAGAAAGTATGACGCGATGTCCTTGAACTATTCGACCGTTTGTGTAAACGATGACATACTCATCACTATATCTTTCCTGACTCATTCAGTTCTCATGATTATGTCCATTTTGGCACTGGAACATCGTCCTGGTTCTGCAAGAGTTTCTAAAGAATTGTGCCTCACAATTCTCCTTTAAAGCGGCCATACTTCTCTCTTACATAGGTGATCTTTATCTTATAGAGTAACCCGCGTTTACTCAACCGAATATTATGTATTCAAACTTGAAATCCTTGTATTCGTCAAAGATCATTAAAAGCATAAAGCTTAACCTCGTACCTTATGGGTCTCACTGTTTCATCATCATAGAAATAGGCCAGGGGTTACCCCCACAATGATTTGGTCATCATGATTTAGTTGTCCCATATAACCAAGTTCTTGGGATCTGCAGTCAGCAAGGTTGGGTGTCCACCATGACACCGTTAAGCAATAGGCAAGGCTCATTCCTCTCGATGATTTGACAACTATCTCTCGGTCTAACTAGATTCCCTTGGCTTAAACAGATGCGCTCAGTTTAACCATCTGGTTAGTGGATCCAAACATTATCATTTGACTTTACATAGTCAATCATGATAATTCTCGTTGAGAATAGTTGTTTAATGGTATTATGTCCTCATCATAGATGTGAGACATACCATTTCATACACAATAATGTGATCTCCCAATTTGCATATTGATTACACGATATATGCATATTGAAGACACATTTTCCTTGTCATTTAGGAATATCCTTACAAAGTGGCTACTCATCCTTTTAACTGCATTTATTTTATGCACCAGACTCGTATTCCATCATGAATCGAGCTAAGTTTAGGATTTCCATGACACGGCTGCTAAGTGTGAAATGTATTCTCGAATGACTTTTAAGTTCTTATAGTCAAATATCTAATTTACATACTATATTCACATAGTACAATTAGATATCTTTCGTATTGCAGTCCATGCTCACGAGCACATATCATACACCTTAAATCTCATTGCAATCACTTCCAAGTGACCAATTTCCATTGTACTCGTGCATCTACCCAGTTTACCAATTGTGTAGCCTATGTCTAATTTTGTACAATTTTAAAAAGTACAACAGACTTGCAATCCTTCTTGAGAGATCCTTGTTCATCTACGCTTGGATAAATATAAATTCATTCTAGCTATGACAACTTTAGCTTCGTTGATCCCTTCAAAATTCACATCACCAACATGTGACATGTATCATTTAAGACTTTTAAAGTCACGAAGATTGTAATCTTCAAATCAACACTTTTCAATCTCATCAAGATTTTCAGAGATGATCCTCTTGTCATTACTTCTCGTAATGATCAGATCACTCACATGCAATCAATTATGACTTGCATATCATGTGTAAATTGAAAGAGATATATCCTAAGTCCAATCAATTATGAGGATTTAGGAATAACTTTTATGTAATCTGTTTTGATTTCATTGATATTAATAAAAGACTTGTTTTTGTTTTTTATTGCGGGCTCTATCTATTTAAATGTTTAAATAAGATATACCACAGTTTAGAGTAAAGCTTTTTATAGATTGTGATGAGATCATAATAATGAGACCTAAAATATGATAACTCTAAACTTAAATAGTTCCTGGTCGTAGGATTACTAACTGGTAATTAATAATCCGCAAAGATCGGTACATACTATGCTTGCTACATTATGAAGGATGTCTGTTCTCATAGACATTTGTGTGGTGACACTATAGCTAGTATGTAGGTGCTTATTATAGAATAAGTTCACTGAACATGACTCACATAGCTGAACAACTGATGGAGTTCACTCACGTGTCAGCAGTTGTTCACATAGTGATAGTTGTACAAGTATCCTTAGACTTGAGGTCATCATAGTCATCTTGTGTACACTGAACTATGCTTTGGTTTAGTTCTTAGTCTCAAGGGACAATTATAAGGGCTCTACTGGGAATAGGAATTTGTACACGAAGATAGTGTATGATCAATAAAGGATCTACCCCTTCCAGTGTAGGAAGAGAATATTCAATGTTGATCCACTTATGTTAGTTCAGGAATCTCTGGCCAGAGTGAATGAAATTAGAAAGGAGTTTCTAATTTACATTAAATAGAACTAAGCATAGTGACTGGGAAAGCAAGTGATTAAATAAGATAGGCTTGACACAAGTTCCATGCCTTGTATTTAATCGTGACATTGCAGGGTAGAAGGAATTAATTGTACGGTAACTACTCACTGAATAGGTTCTTGGTATTCTAAGCAGTGAATTCGTATTATCCGGATAGTCGCGATATGCTGAGAAGTATCCCTCACGATGTAGAATAAATATGATTAATTAATTAATCATATTTAATGAATTAAAGAATTTATATAAATAATGATAAAATAGTTTTATTATTATTTATTTCTACTACCAGCTTAATATTGAACCTACAAGGTCACACCATAAAAGAGAATGATTTAATGGTGGAGGAATTAATTAATAATGGCTGATAATTATTTATTTATGAAATAAATAATTAATTGGCAAATTTAATAATTGATTATTTGAGATTTAATTGATTATAAATTAATTAAGAAAAGGTTCTTAATATTATTAATTAAGAATTTAATTTTTGGAAATTAAATCAAGTGAGAGAATTATTTCTAAAGAGTTTAGAAAAAGGATTAATAATTAAAAGGTGTTTTAATTATTAATGAGAATAATAAAAGGGTTAATAATAATAATATTTTATGGGAAAATTTTCAGCTGAAAATTTTGCCTATAAATATACTATTATAGACCCTATTTTTGCCTCAACCAAAAAGATTTACAAAACTCTAATTCTCTCCATCTCCTCCTCCTTCATTACATCGTTTTCTTGGTGGATACCGGTGGAATGCTTCACACTTGAGGAGCAGCTGCTAAGGTTCTCCGTTCATCATTTTTGGATCGCCATTAAAGACCTCCATCTTTCCATTAATGTAAAGCTTCTTAAGGTAAACATACTGAACTACGAATTAAATATTATTTTTCGCATGGATCCTGCAGAGGGTTTCGGTTTTTTTAAGATTTAAATTTACGTTTTCGCTGTTTATGTGCTAAAAACCCTTCAATGGCATCAGAGCTACTTGCGAAAAGTTTTTAATTCGTTTATGTGTTTAACTGTTTTCGATATATGAGCATGTACGTGATTCGCCATGATTTGATGTTGATATAATATGCTTATATATGTATGGTTTTGAATATAAGATATTCATGTGAGTTGTATAATCATAAGATGATTATGTAATTTGTATATATACTGATATATACATGATTTATGTTTGTTCTAATTATGAGAATCATATTAGATACGGATTCTGAATTGGCTGCTGCAGATTTGCTGAAATCTGGGTCTGGTATCCGATTTACGCAAACGAATACCCTATGGAGGTAAACGAGCGTCTGAACAAAACTGATAGCTAAAGCTATCAACGACTCGTCTGTAAGGCGTTTGATGTCGTTTACTGCCCGTAAACAGTGATTCTTGTTTTTCTGATTTGATTCTGATTTTTTTGATTTTTGTCATATTTTCTTTTTATGATTAGAGCATGGATAATATGATATGTTAAGATCAGATTATGTGTTTTAACATGCTTATATGTGTTGTATGAGCATGGTGGATGGTTATGGCCTTTCGACCTTAGTGTAATGGTTTTGGTTTTGGTTTTAAATACGACTTGCATGTCGTCAATCTTTGTAATCATAAATCTCGAATGTAACTCGAGTTATTCTTGTAAGTTCATTAGATTAGTTTTACTTTAAATCATGTAATGTAATTGAAGACTCAAGAAGGCTATCCAATGGGGGTGATACAAAGAAGAAGACGAGGCATACAAGAAGTCTAAACAAAGAAGAAGACTTATATAATAAGTACTTGTATTTATTTCCATCACCATATTAGATTGACCTTGATCTTTATCATGAGCTTGATAAAGATCACATAGGATGGGGCCATAACCAAACACATTTACTTTATTGCACTTTATATTTACTTGTTTATTTAATTTTATATATGAGATGTATGCCTATGTTTACCATGCGATGATAGATTTAGGTGAACTTAAATCAATATAAGGCATGCTCTAGAAAATCTAGAATAGGAATCGTTTCTTGCCTTAACAATAAATATTATGAATACGATCATGAGATTCTTGTGTTTATGAAACACGTAATTGAATATGAATTTTCAATATTGAGAGAAAGGATGATTCTGTCAACAACAGATTTCTATATGTAAGAAAGGATTATTAAGTGACGCCTCTTGACAATGCTCCACCCGATCTGGGAATCATCTGATTATCGATAATTGATTTGAAATATTTAATTTAAAAGGAAGAATCTCTTTATAATATGATTATGATTGTAACATAATATAATCCCTCTAAAATTAAATAATATCAAGTAGTAATTGGCCAATGATACAACGGGCTTGTGTCGGTCATAGCCTTCCAACATGGTAGAAAGTGGTCAAAAGTGTTGGCCAATGCACACTTGTCAATTCTCTGATTTTGAATCAGTTTGACATCTCATACTGACATATTTCACATTTATGAAATAACTTTACTAGTTATTACTTAAGGCTTCACTTGTTATTGATATTACCAGCTTTTAGCATCCCAAAAACCAGCAATTTCAGTTTGCATCATTACCGAGTTAAACGTCCTTAAAATGGCAATCCTTATTCATATAGCAACCAATTTTGAGCGTCCTCAAAATGGAAACCATGTCATTTATTTGAAGCCATTGCTTATCGTAGCAATATCAAATTTAATATGCCATTTTTTCGTGTCAATGTTGTTTCACTCAACATGATCACCGAAAATACAGATTTTCTACTCTTGCTTTATCTAGAGCAACCCTCAGGTTCATGTATATAGATATTTTTCCAAATATCTATTTAGAAAGTCCGTCTCAATGTTTATTGATGCACTTTTAAATTTCACAATACGATAATTTTAGTATCATCTTAATGAACCTTATTCTCAAAACTCGATAATATTTCATAAATTATATAAGGTCATCATTTTTTACTGTAATATTTTATTATCAGTCTGACCTTATACTTCCTTCAGACCCACATATATTTTCCGAATTTGAAAATTTATTTGGGTCCTAATGCTTCTATCTCGTAAGAAGATCTATATATTTTTTAAACAAGATTCTGTCAAACAGAACCACTCTCTCTATTTCTTAACATCCTTTCCCCCACAAAGGACATAGAGAGAACATGCACAATCCATTTTCTAGTACACGTGCTAGAAAATCTTGATTTATTGACTCTCAGTAATAATCAAATTTTCTCTTGATATATTCACTTATCAAGGAATTATACGAGAAGCGCATTGCTTCTATTAAATTTACGAGTTCACCTTCAAGCAAATTATCAAGACATTCGGGACTAGCAATTATCCAAGTCTTTTTCTCTCTGCAGGTTCATCCTCACATTCATCCAATAACTCGTAAGTTCATTTAGATGACTTTTAATTACAGATCTACTATGATCTACTAGCTTATCGCATAAGCATTCCTAAACTCTGTAATAGTATTCTTACGAATCTCAAAAATTAGATTCATATATCAGATATTATTAGACTCAACTATTGTCTATGTATCCATCCAAAAAATCTCAATTGATTTTGGATCTCATGCTACCAACAGAGGTATTGGTATCAAGTTTCGAGATACCCCCATATTTCAATTATTTTCAAGAATGTTTCATTAGATTCCACTATTCATAGAAAATTCAATAAATTTCTATTCTAGATACCCCCACAATTTTAATATTTTACAGAATGTCAGAAAACACTCCAAAACTAATAGGAAATTTAATTATTTCCTTCTGTGGTATCATGTTTAAGGAATGATTAGCCCTTCGTAACTAATATCCTCAAATTCAGTGATAGTCTGAGCTGATCACAATCGCTTTGCATCTCTCTCAGAGCGCAACTCAAGCCTGCATCTACTCCATTTATTTAATGCGAGTAAGGTGCAACGACCTCATGAATATTCACGTTGCAAACAGAATTTGCCTGGTGATTATTCATCATCAAATTTATTCACTACCATCTTAATTATCTATATTAAGTTGGATTTACCCTTGAGTTTATAGAGCACACATCTCTATATTTAGCTTCAATATTGACTCGACTGCGAGTACGAATGACAAATGTTTTACTATCAAACCAGACAGTAAACACGTATCGTGTCACTACCTCTCATCTGAGCAGGTTTTACGTCATTCATTAAAACCTATAAGATTTTAATATCATGTTTAAAGAACTTCCCGTGGTTCTTATCATTAAAAATTCAATTACTGAATTTCTCTAAAATATTTACATGGTTCACACGAACCTACATTTCTGGCTCACCTACTGGTACAACCAGAAAAGGCCAAAGGAAGAACATAAATCTTCAATAAACCCACATTCAGTGATCCTTGATCAACTGATGCGTTAGGGTTAACAACTTTTCGGATTATCTCCGAAGTTCAGCATAAATATTGATATCAATATTCGCCGTATTAAGTATCACATGGATCACTATAATAGGCTCGTGTGTTACTGCCGCAACAGACCGACACCAACACGTGAAATTACTATTTAACTGGAGGAAAAAACCCAACCAGAAAAATATAATTTATGTGCCGACCCATAACCTGTACTCTAGGCCTATTAGGTTTTTAATGTGGAGAGTCCTGAGCAATTGTAAATCTGGTTCACTTTAACTGCACAACTCGTCACATTGTTTAACAACAAACATATTACTGCATTATATCCAGTGCAACACAAGTGAAAATACTAGAACAAATTTTTCCAGTCAAACTAATGTTAACTAACGAGACACGTTACATAATAAAGTAACTTATGCCTCCTTTAATAGCTTTCCAAAGCCTCCATATAGACTATTAGCATTTTGTTAACAAATAAATCTATTAAAATAAGATGTTTAGAACTACATAGTTTGCATCACATTTATTGTCACCAACCTATGCTTGTAATCTATTTTCTCCAATTAAATAGATGCGCGGTAAGGCCTCTATTTATCCAGTATTACAAGTTTGTGATATAACTCCATTATTAAAGATTAAACAATAATAATTGATGCCTTATCATCACTCAACAATGATTAAAAATTAATCACCAAACAATCAAGTTCCATCATGAAAGGTCACATTTATGTAGCCATATCATTTAATTGCATAGCAATATCATGTTATGAACTTGCAAACACGTATGTAAACTATAACATATACAATTCTTGTATCAGAATACTAATAATTCTGAAATCAATTCAGAATTAAGAAACTCTAGCTCATATATATTATCAATCACCATGTTAATTAAACAAAACATAATAAGCTATCCATTAATAGTGAAAATATGGACAAATTATAAATTTGGGTTTAATCTACCAATATATAATGATCAACCCGAGAGAGATGTCACCAAATATGTCCACTTGAATATAAGTTGATGATAAATCAATAACCATTAAAGGATCAATAGCCTTATAAGAAACCAATTATCAAACAACTTTGTGCTTGTTATGGATAAAAAACTAAGGTTATTATTTGCTGTATTTATTACTAAGATTCGGGAGCTCAATGCCTTTAATGGCTGCTCTCGTGTATCGTAGCTTAATTCTGCCTTTACGAGATGCCTACGTATCTCTGTGAATTAGAGAATCAAGCCAAAAAACATAGTTCTGATTTGTGGGGTGAGGCCCCTTATATAGATGTTGGGAGTCCTTGAATTGGACTTGGTATAGGAGACTTGGTGGGCAAGTCTCATAATTAGAATGGACTTTGGAGTCCTAGATAATAGGAAACTGATTCCTTATCCTTTTAGGTCCCCTTGAGGCTAATCTATAAGGATTTATATCCTTATCGGGACTCTTCTCAATAGCTGATTTTTCCCTTATTAATTAATTACGAAATTAATTAATAATCAGGGCTTTTGGGCCTTCTTTATTCCATCAGACCTGATCTGGTCCATCAGGCTTAACCTTTCTGGTCTGAGTATCATATATTATTGGGCCTAGCAGCCCACACCTTGCAGTATTTAATTATACTATCATAATTTATTTATCCCTATCATTTGCCCCCCAACTTTTGGGAAACATTGATTAGGTTTCGCAGAAGTTAAGTCTGTTTATTCCCTTACAGGGTTTCGTTTTCGCGTAAAGTGTGGAGCGACCTACATATTTACAATGAATTTTCCTTTTATTCAGGAATTATCTTAATTTCCAGGAATTTTTCCCTTATTTCCGGGATTTTTCCCTAATTTTCGGGATTTTTCCCTATTTTTCTGGATTTTTCCATTAATTTCTGGATTTTTCCCTAATTTTCTGGGATGTTTCCTTAATTTCTGGATTTTCCCTAATTTTCTGGGATTTTTCCTTTAATTTCTGGATTTTTCAGATTTCCAGCCCTTTTTCGACCAGGATCCTAGTCGAAATTTCGACCTGGATCCTAGTCGAAATAAGGGTCAGCCTTGCCATCCTGGTCGAAGAAATTCGACTAGGATCCACGACCTGGAATTCGACCAGGATCCTAGTCGAAATTTTGACCTGGATCTAGGACCTGGAATTCGACCAGGATTCTAGTCGAAAATTCGACTTGGATCTAGGTCGAAAATTCCCCCACCCTTTTAGCTTTTTGTCATGAGCCTATCGACTAGGATTTCGACTAGGATTCTAGTTGACATTTCGACCTGAATCCTGTTCAAAAATTCTTTGGTTTTCTTGCTTTGTGGTCGAAGGATTTCGACTAGAATCCACGACCTGGAATTCGACTAAGATCCTAGTCGAACTTCGACCTGGGTTTTTATCCCCCATTTTTGAAAGATGCTTGGTTTATTCGACCTCATTCCTGGTCGAAGCTTCGACCTCAATTCAGTCCCGTCATTCCAGCTATTTTCGGGTGTCTGCTCGAAAGATTTCGGGTAGGATTCACGACCTGGAATTCGACCTGGATTCTGGTCTTTTTTACCCGTTATTTTCGGGTGTCTGCTCGAAAGATTTTGGGCAGGATTCACGACCTAGATTTCGACCTGGTTTCTGGTCTTCCACTAGCCTTCTTCATTTAGGTTTATTTTAGGGTATTATATTTTCCAAATCCTAATTGGATTTGGGCCTGGCCTTTTTTATTGGGCCTTATTCAAATCTTATTGGGCCTCTTTTATTGGGCTTTTTCAAATCTTATTGGGCCTCTTTTATTGGGCTTTTTCAAATCTTATTGGGCCTCTTTTATTGGGCTTTTTCAAATCTTATTGGTCCTCTTTTATTGGGCTTTTTCAAATCTTATTGGGCCTCTTTTATTGGGCTTTTTCAAATCTTATTGGGCCTCTTTTATTGGTCTGGGCTTAATACACCCTGTTTAGAATGCTCTAGAATTCCTAGGAATATTCTGGAATATTCCTTTTTCTGGGCTTTTTTCCTATGGGCCTTTGTCCTTAATGGGCTTTCGTCC
Source organism: Apium graveolens (assembly GCF_009905375.1). NCBI lineage: Eukaryota > Viridiplantae > Streptophyta > Magnoliopsida > Apiales > Apiaceae > Apium > Apium graveolens. Next base: position 59,657,470 of record NC_133653.1, read on the forward strand.
CTTCAACTTCCTTTTCCTCTTATATAAAGGAATGAGGAAAGGCTACTACTCCTCACCTTCTCATTTCTAAGTTTTCTTCTTTCTCCTCCTGCTAAGATTTTCAGAGCAATAACAGCAAGTCGGAGCTCAAAGCCTTTTTTAGGAGTGCTTCTTCAGGTAAAATTCCCCCCTTCGCTTTTCGTATCTATTTTTCCATTGTGTGCCATTTTAAGACAGCCTGTTTACGTGCCCCCCCTTTTTTTTAGATGGCTGACAAAAAAATGACTCGCCTGGCCAAGATGAACGTGGCTAGAAAGTCCAACGAGTTCCCTATTCGATCGAGGTACACTTCTTTAATCGATATGATAAACACTCGAGGGGACGAGTACCCGACTGATGCGCATCTGGACGCGCACGATCATATCAGTGCCTTGCGAGACCCCAAGGAGCTGGAAAAGTTGAGCAGCTGCTTCAGAATCAAGTAACCTTTTAAGCTGGTTCTTGCAGGTCCGGCCGACAGGGCCTGTCAGTGGAAGAAGGACGCGCTATGCGTCAATAGGGATACTCTAAGGGCAGGTATCATACTCCCTGTTCATCCATTCATTCCTTTGCTACTGGCTGATGTGGGCATCAGCCCTTGCCAACTTCCCCCTAATTCTTGGAGGCTGATTCTGTGCTATCTGTCGCAATGCGCCAAGCACAATGTCCCCACATCTGTTGCTGTCTTCAGAAAGATTTTTCAGTTCAAGAATAGCCCTGACAAAAGTCCGGGTTGGGTTTCTATAAATCAGCGCCCCACTATCCCCCATATCGTGAATGGGAAGTCCATCCCTGACAACAACTTGGGGTGGAAGAAAGATTTCTTGTTCATTGTTTGGGAAGGTGGAGATTGGGGCTCCCTGTTTCGATCATCCTTTGGGCTGGCCGTGGACGGGAGCCCAAATGATATAACTTTGTCTGAGGAGGAGGCTAGAGCTTTCAACCTCCTTACAAAAGACAACGGTACTTCCCATTCTTGGGATCTTATCCGGGAGACCGTCTTGGTAGAACGCGGCCTCTCGCCCGTTCATAAGAAAAGTAAGTTCCCTTTCTTACCTCCTTTATTTCCTTCATTTTTATTCCATTGATCTTCAACTGACTTCGTTTGTTGCAGTGGCTGAGAAGATTGAGGAGGCTACTAAGCCTAAGGACCTGGAGACAACCAGGATGAAGAGGGCTGGGAAGGTCTTTAAAGACCCTCGACTTGGTGATCGCTTCCCTGAGTTCCTCCTTCAGGCAATGGAGCCAAGCGAGGAAGGCCCCAGCCAAGTTTTGCGCACCAAGCAGAGGCCAGGGGCCTATTTTCAACCTGCTTGGGGAATCCGGGGCAAGGACTCAATCGTGGGCAGCACGGCGCTGTCCAAGGAATGGTCTAAGCATTCCATCTCCCCAATGGACTATCAAGATTTTGTCCTTCAACAGGACTTAGAGGGGAATGAGCTATTTGGAGCCCAGGCTCTGGCGACGGTACGTCCTTTACCTATGCCCTTCATACTTATCTTTCCATGTTTCTTTTATAAACTTCTGCTGTTTCTCTTGCAGGCTAACGCCCATTTCCAAGGGGCAATTCACCAAGCTAAGGCTTGGAAGGTTGGCCTGGAAGATGCCAACAAGAAGTTGGAGGAGGCCAACCAAAAAATAGAGGCCCTTGAAGCTCAACTGGCCTCTTCCACTTCTGACCTGGAAACGGCCCGGGCAGAAAATGTCATTCTGAAGGCGTAGAAGGACAAAGCTTTTGATGGCTGGATGGACACCCAGGAATTCAAAGACCTGATGGTGGAGCATGATGCCCTTCTTCACCCAGTTAGCTACAAAGAGGGCTGGGACGCTGCTGTGAAGGCCATCCAGGATGATTTTCCAGAGATCCTCGAGCAGTCCTCCTTTCCTTTCCCTGTGCGAGTTCCAGAGCTTGGAGGTGTTACTGAAAAGCTTGCTGATATGATTAAGGATGGAGAGGAGGAAGATTCTTCCGAAGCGGAGCTTGAGCCTGTCGCTAAGAAGGCCAGGGTGGAAGAGCCTCTAAGAGCAGCGCCTCAACATCCAGCATCTCCCACAGAGGGAACCTCTACAGGGACTTCGGAGGGGACGACCGAGACGTCCGAAGGAACGACTGAGACATCCGAGGAGACTTCGGATAGTGGTTCCGAGGAATCTCAGCCTTCCAAGGCCTAAGTTTTTTTTGTATATCTTCTTTTTGAACTTCATCCATATCAGAACTTGTTACCCTCCGGGGTTATATTTCATATGTTGCTTTTCTTGCCTCTTTCTATTTTTACTTCACAATCTTAATACGCATTTGAACTTTAAACATCCTTAGATTGAAATAATTTCAAACTCTTTAATATGAAGTCTGGTTTTCCAAAACCTTACACAGTATGGGTTCGACCCTAATCAACAATAACTAGACAATGTAAATTCTACTGGAATATAAAATCCTACGCAAGCAAAGCTTCGAGGTGCTTTTAAACCTACTTGTCACAATGACAAGTGAGAATCGTACTTTGCCTATCTTATATGTAGTAAACCTTCAAGTTTTGTGCGTGCCAGGTCCTCGGGACTTCAAAACCATCCATAGTTTCCAGCTTGTAGGTTCTTCTACCCTGAACGCTCTTGACTATGTACGGCCCTTCCCAATTCGGGGCAAGCTTTCCTTTCTGTACGACACCAGAAGCCTCTATTTTTCTCAAGACTAGATCACCTTGTTTAAAAAACCTCTCTTTAACCCTTAGGTTGTAGTAGAATGAAGTCTTTTTCTGATATTCTACTATCTTTGCATGTGCTTCATCTCGCACTTCATCGATTAAATCCAGGGCTAACCTCTGCCCTTCCTCATTTTCTTCCTCATCGAAAGCCTGAATCCTTGGAGAGGAATGTGATATCTCTACTGGAACTACTGCTTCTGCCCCATATGCCAACATGAAGGGAGTTGCTCCTGTCGTGACTCTACAGGTAGTCCTGTAGCCCCATAATATTGGAAGTATTTCATCCATCCAATTATTTCTTGACTTCTCGATCCTCTTCTTTAGTCCATCCAGGATTATCCGATTTGCTACCTCTGCTTGCCCATTGGCTTGCGGGTGAGCCACAGAGGTGAATCGTAACTCAATTTCATTTTCTTCACAATACTTCTTGAATTCCTCATTGTTGAATTGTGTTCCATTGTCAGTGACAAGGATACGGGGAATTCCATATCGGCACATAATGTTTTCCCACAGGAATTGTGCAACCTGCTTAGTTGTGATCTTGGCCAAGGGTTTGGCTTCGATCCACTTGGTGAAATAATCAATGGCTACAATCAGAAATTTCCTTTGTGCTGTGGCCATGGGAAAAGGCCCCAAAATATCCATTTCCCACATAGTAAAAGGAATGGGCGAGTTGATAGAGGTCAGCATCTCGGGGGGTTGTCTAACAACAGGTGCATGCTTCTGACAGCGGTCACATTTCTTCACGTATTCTTTGGCATCAGCCATCATTTCTGGCCAATAAAAACCTAAATGAGTTATCGTATGAGTCAAGGCCCTGCCCCCCAAGTGTTGTCCACAAATACCTTCATGCACTTCTTCAAGAGCCAAGCGTGCCTCATCGGGCCTGAGACACCTCAAGTAGGGAACCACAAAAGATCTTTTGTAAAGAATCCCATCTATCAAAGAGTACCTTAGTGCCCGAACAGTTAACTTCCGTGCTTCAGTTGCATCGCTTGGCAACCAACCGGCCTGAATGTGAGCCTTGATAGGATCAATCCATGACGTCCCCAAGCCTATGGGAGCCACTAGCTTAACATCTATGCTTCGTGTCTTCAAAACACGGAAGTACACACTTCCTGAACTTTCTTCAATCTCAGACGAAGCAAACTTTGATAGCGCATCTGCCTTAACATTTTCTTCCCTTGGAATGTGTTCAATATGGCATTCATTAAATTTGGTCATCACAGCCCTTACTAGGCGGACATACTTAGCCATCGTATCATCCCTTGCCTCAAATTCTCCCTTTACCTGGGATATGATCAACTTCGAGTCTCCACGGACCTTTAAGTTTTTGACTCTAAGTGTCCCAGCTAGACCAAGGCCAGCTATCAGGGCTTCATACTCTGCCTCATTGTTTGTGGTTGGAAAGTCTAGCTTCATAACATACTCAATTAAGAACCCATCAGGGCTTTGCAAAACTAATCTTGCTCCACTGGAGTTTGTTTTTGATGCCCCATCAAAATAGAGAACCCAATACTCTTTATCATCCTTCTCTTTGCCCCCATCATCGACTTTCTTGTCTTGAGGTACGACATCTTCCCGCCCCCCGGCTTCTTGGTTGGGTATGGTACATTCCACCACGAAGTCAGCTAGTGCCTGGGCTTTTATTGCCGTACGTGGCTTATACTTGAGATCAAACTCTCCCAGCTCTATTGCCCACTTAATCAATCTCCCACTTGCCTTGGGACTGTGAATGATATTTCTCAGGGGCTGATTTGTTAGCACCTCAATCTGGTGAGCCTGAAAATAAGGACGCAGTTTTCTCGAAGCCATTACCAAGGCTAAAGCGAATTTCTCAATAGCTGAATAATTCAACTCAGCACCATGCAAAATTTTGCTGACATAGTAAACGGGTTTCTGGACTTTCAATTCCTCCTTAACCAACACCGCGCTCAAGGCGCTCTCTGAAACAGCCAAGTACAAAAATAAAACTTCACTCAGAACTGGCTTAGCCAACAACGGGGCCTGGGCCATATACTTCTTTAATTCTTCAAATGCCTTCTGGTTTTCCTCACTCCATACAAAGTCTTTGATGTTCTTTAGTGATTTGAAGAATGTCAGGCACTTGTCTCCTGACTTGGAGATGAATCGTCCTAGCGCCGTAACCCTTCCTGTGAGCTTCTGAACATCCTTGACAGTTTTTGGTGGTTCCATATCCAGTATTGCCTTTATTTTATCGGGGTTAGCCTCAATTCCCCTCTTTGAGACCATCAATCCCAAGAATTTTCCAGATCCTACTCCGAATGCACACTTCGTAGGATTCAACATCATCTTGTGGTACCTTAGGACCTCAAAAGCTTCCCTCAAATGGGTTATATGATCAGTCTTTACTAGACTCTTGACTAGCATGTCATCAACATAGACTTCCATAGTCTTTCCAATAAGATCCTTAAAAAATTTATTCACCAACCTTTGATAGGTGGCTCCTGCATTCTTGAGACCAAACGCCATAACAAGATAACAATAAACACCAAAGTCAGTGATAAATGATACCTTTGGAATTTCATCCTTATGCATTTTGATCTGGTTGTATCCGCTAAATCCATCCATGAAACTCAGCATCTCATGTCCAGCAGTGGCATCAATCAAAGTATCAATTCTACGCAGCGGAAAACAGTCTTTGGGGCATGCATCATTCAGATCAGTGAAGTCTATACACATCCTCCACTTTCCATTAGCCTTCTTCACCATTACAGGGTTTGCTAACCACTCCGGAAATTGAATCTCCTCAATGAAACCAGCCTCTAAGAGCTTTTCTACTTCCTGTTTTATAGCCTCTTGTCTTTCCGGGGCAAAATTTCTTTTCTTTTGTTTCACTGTCTTCCGGCTTGGATCCACGTTTAGCTTGTGAGTAATTAACTCCGGGTCTATGCCTGGCATATCAGCTGCTGACCATGCAAACACATCACTATTTTCTTGCAAAAATTTCACTAACTTCCCTCTAAGGGGCTCCTCTAATGTGGCTCCAATGAAAGTCATCCTCTCAGGATTCTCGGGGTCTAAAGGAACCGAAACCAATTCTTCTGCTGGCCTTCATCTATTCTCATCATTTTCTCGAACATCCATATCTTCAATAGGAAGAACCTGCCCCCCGACTCCATCTGCCCTCAAAGAGGCCACATAACAGCTTCTAGCCATTTTTTGATCTCCTCTCTCTTCTCCAATCCCGTTTCGGGTGGGAAACTTCATGACTGAATGGTAGGAAGAGGGGACTGCCTTGAAGGCATGTATCCCTGTTCTCCCCATGATAGCATTATAAGTTGAACTAGCCTTTACCACCACGAAATCCAGCATCTGCGTTGCTTGCCTTGGCTCCGTACCTATGGTGGTCGGCAATTTGATTATCCCTTCCACAGGACATTCTACTCCAGCAAATCCATATATCGGCATGTCGGTTGGTGTCAACTGGGAGTCGTTATACCCCATCCTTAGAAAGGTGTCGTGGAGAAAGATATCCACAGAAGCACCATTATCCACAAGGACCCTCTTAACCGGGCTATTTCCTATTATCGGTGTTATGACGAGCGGGTCGTCATGGGGAAACTTCACACCCTCTAGGTCGGAATCATCAAAAGCCAATGTTACTTCTGTCCTGGCCCTCTTCGGGGCTTCGACAACAATATGCATAACCTCCCTGGTGTATGCCTTTCTGGAATTTTTGGACAATCCAGCAGCAGTTGGACCTCCAAAGATCGTGTTTATCACAGGTCCTCGAGAGCGTCGTGGTCCTCCAAAAATTGCATTTATAACCGGCCCTCTAGGTTGGGGATTCCGCCCCTGATCGTCTTGGTCCCTCCTACGATCTTCAAAGTTCTTCCTTCCATTATTGTTTCTGTCCCCTCCATCTCCAGTATACTTGTTCAACCTTCCTTTTCGAATCAAAAACTCAATTTCATCCTTCAATTGCCTACACTCATCGGTGTCATGGCCAACATCCTTGTGAAACCTGCAATACTTGCTCTTATCTAGCTTGGAGGGATCAGCCTTCAAGGGCTTAGGCCAGCGAATATCTCTATCTTTCTCAATCTCCATCAAAATCTGACTTCTAGGAGCACTCAGCTTAGCGTATTCAGTGAACTTTTGCCCAGGTCCTCCCTTCTTGGGGGTTGAATCTGGGTTTTGTTCGGTTCTAGGATATTTTTCCTTAGCGATATACTCCAGATCAGTTTTTCGCTTCTTGCCTCCAGTGGGCTCATTACTTACTACGGTCTTCCTCATGCTTTCTTCAACCTTGATATACTTCCCTGCCCTCTCTTGGAGTTGCAATATGTTTTCAGGGGGACGTTTGGCCAAGGACATCTTGAAAAACTCATCCCTAGTTCCTTGTTGCAGTGCTATCATGGCTACCTTATCATCAAGGTCTGGGACTTTTAAAGCCTCCTTTGTAAAACGATTCAGGTAATCTCTCAAGGATTCCTTAACTCCCTGCACAAGACTCATAAGAGATGCTGAACTTTTCTCATGGACTCTTCCACTGATGAATTGCTTAATAAAAGCCTGACTTAATTCTCTGAACGATCCAATAGAATTTGGGGGCAGATGACTGTACCATCTTTGAGCCATACCCGACAGGGTTTGAGGGAAGGCCCGACACTTTATAGCATCATTCACGGGTTGCAGCAGCAGTGCATTAGAGAATGTCCTAACATGATTAGCGGGGTCTCCCGTGCCATCATAGGCTTTGATAGTGGGCATCTTGAATTTCCTTGAGATATGGGCATTCATTATCTCTTCTGTGAAGGGTGGAGTTGGATCATCAGGATCTCCAAGGGGAAGGAGATTGCTTGGATCAGTTCTTGGGACAGCAGCCCTTCTTCTTACCGGACCATCCAGGTCTATGACAGGAGGAGGATTTCTCCCCCTAGGAGGTATCTGGGGTCTGGTGGCCTGGTGAGCCTCCAAATCACGCCTCAGCCTTTGGATTTCAGCCTCATGAGCCCTGATCCTTTCTTGCACTTCTTGGGGATTCGCCCCTGGGGTGCTTTGGGGGCGTTGCCTTCCATCAGCCATTGGCTCTTTTCCAGGACGCCTCCTTCTCGGGGCCACTTCATCATCCGAAGATTCGGAGTCTCTCTCAGTGTAAGGACCAGAAAATTCCCGATCCTCAGGGATAGGACCCAAACCTCGTATATAGGGGGCGACTGCCCTCGTGCTTCGCTTCACCCAGCATATCCGCTTCCTCCAACCTCAGGGTGAAGGGGCATCCCATAAGGGGGGTTAGTAGTAACAATAGTTGAATATTCATACCCGACGGGTCGAGAATTCATAGGTATATGTACTTGTTGAACTTGAGGATTCGTACCTTGAATAGTCGGGGGAGTTGTCCTTTGTAGCTGAGGTTGAGTTGCCCCTGTCTGGGCTTCCCCCTGGGTAGATGCATAAGTTGAATGGGGAGGAACCTCCACGGTTGATGAAATCACCTGGGTTGTCTATGATGGTGTTCCTTCCTCTAGAGCTCCAATTTTTCTCCGTGTTCTCGCCATGGTTGTTGTTGTTTTCCCACAGACGGCGTCAAATGTTATGGATAAAAAACTAAGGTTATTATTTGCTGTATTTATTACTAAGATTCGGGAGCTCAAGGCCTTTAATGGCTGCTCTCGTGTATCGTAGCTTAATTCTGCCTTTACGAGATGCCTACGTATCTCTGTGAATTAGAGAATCAAGCCAAAAAACGTAGTTCAGATTTGTGGTGTGAGGCCCCTTATATAGATGTTGGGAGTCCTTGAATTGGACTTGGTATAGGAGACTTGGTGGGCAAGTCTCATAATTAGAATGGACTTTGGAGTCCTAGATAGTAGGAAACTGATTCCTTATCCTTTTAGGTCCCCTTGAGGCTAATCTATAAGGATTTATATCCTTATCGGGACTCTTCTCAATAGCTGATTTTTCCCTTATTAATTAATTACAAAATTAATTAATAATCAGGGGTTTTGGGCCTTCTTTATTCCATCAGACCTGATCTGGTCCATCAGGCTTAACCTTTCTGGTCTGAGTATCATATATTATTGGGCCTAGCAGCCCACACCTTGCAGTATTTAATTATACTATCATAATTTATTTATCCCTATCAGTGCTTATTTTTTCCTCGTACCTGTTATGCTTAAATAAAGCACCACTTAAAATCAAATTTATATTAATTTCAAGCACATGGCAACAAGTTATCAAAGAAATTAACGCACTAAATTTAATTTAATTAATGAGGAAAATAATGGTCACTCATATACCCATAAATAAATCCAATTTAAACAATCAAATTGATTTTTGCGTCTACTCACAAGAAAGTATGAAAATTGAAGAAAACTGCTTTAAGATTGTTATCAATCTTGTACGATAAAGACATTATTATATATATATTGAATATATAACTAATTCACAAGAACATTGCTAATTCTTAAATCACATAAGCATATAAGAATTAACAATTAAATTAGGAGAAGTGTTTGAGAAAACAAACAGAGATTGAATTTAATCTCGAGTCCAGAAAACTGTCTCCTTAAAGCAGTTTCGCCCCGCACCATCCGTGTTTAGCGACCTGCTTCCCAGGATAAAACGAGATACTAGTATAATCGATAGATCGAATATACTCTCGGCGAACTTGAACTGGGCCCGAGAACTATCACCGGAATATTGGAAAAATTTAAGACTATAGAGACCGAGAATGAAAGAGATGACTCTTATTTCCTCGACTTAATAAAACTGGTGCCCTAAGACTCTATTTATAAAGAGAGGCTTGAAAGGACTTGATTTTCTTTTCGATGTGGTACATGGTATTTATAAGAAAAACTAAGAAATATGTTTGTACTACTCTCGATGTGGTACAAAACCATTTTTCATATTAAAAGGTAAAACTTTGGAACATCAGTTCTCATTCACCTTTTACTCATTTTGAGCGTGTAAATATGCGTTGGAATCCTCTCGAAGAGGAGAATACATTCCAATAAGTACACACAACTAACACATAATGTGTCTGACTCATATAGAGTCTCAAAATGATTCACAACTTAGTCTAAAATATTAAGTTTGTCCAACACTTTGAGCTTTGTGGAATTATTCGTGGTCATATCTTAAGTGTGTTTTTGTATCAATATTGCTTTCAAATTTCAGGTACATATTTGCCTTAACATTGAGAGCTTGATGAATTTCCAGAAAATAAAGTAGCAAGACGTCCCACGAACACAAGATTGAAGGGCACAAAGAATTGGCCAAAAAATCAAAACATTCCAAATTTGTAAGTTCGGTGGTCACAACATTACAACTTATTCAGAAAAAGAAGAAAACTCTAGCTTGCATGAAGTTGCCAAGAAAAGAAAAAAGTTATCAAAAGTAACATGACAAGAACACAGAGTGCACCAACAACACAATTCCAATTTTGTTGTAAAAGTTATAATTATTCAATTATTTATCTTTCTTGTATAATTTATTTAAAAAATTTAAATTTGTATTTGATTTTATTTGTGTAATGGAATTTAATTTCATTTTTAAAGTAATTTATTTTGAATATGTTTTAGCTCAATGTTTTAAAATTCTTGCTTCAATTTTTTTAGTGTCAAGGTTCTGATTAATGTAAAATTTTTAGGTGTTGTAAAACTAATTTATTAACTTAAAAATTTAATTATTGTTAATGATAGAAGTAGTTTTTTAAATAAATGTCTTGCAATATACATTTTAATATATTTTAGATTATTTTAACATAATACATTTTACAGTTATGTAATTTTTAGTAGATTATAGATCATATTTTAACATTTAGATTTTTTTGAATATAATACAATTTAGATATACATGTTAAAATAAAAAATTTGGTTAGACAAAGATACCCATTTTAAACTGTATTATATACTAGTATATAACTAATAAAAGCTTAAAATACATAATATTTTCTAAAAAATATTTTAGACCTACATACTAGAGAAAGGAATCTACAACAATATTAATAATTAAATAAAAATATTACAAACAAAAGCTACAAATTAAAGATAATATTAAATTAAACTTCTTCATTGATAAAAATTATTAAAAAATGATTAGTGGGTAAAATATTAGCAATATTGTATTGTTAAAACGAATGAGTATAAAAAGATAAGGGGAAAATAAAATCTAAATAATGCTATAATGCTAGATTGTTAGTTATTATGTAAAATAGATGGAAAAAGAATGAAACATGCGGTGAAATCTATTATTTAATAAAGTAGGGAAAAAATGGATTAAATATCAAATTGACCACTCAACTAAAGGTCATATATATAAGTTTAATTATCAAACTTAACGGGGTATATTTGAATCACTAAAGTCATAATAAATATCAAACAGATATCTCAAAATATTTGTTATTCCCAGTGGACTAACAATGAGATTTACAGAAGGGGGGTTGAATGTAAATCTCAAAACTTTTTCAAGTTTTGAGCAGTTTGTAAGACTAAGTGTTTGAGTGATCAAATGTGTGTGAATTGCTTGGAGCTGATGCAGACAGATATATATTCAAACACAAATGTAATGAACACAAAGAACTTAAAAACTTTTCTGGTGGATTTGTTGTTCCACCAGAGATGTGTTATTTCAGAAAATCTGTGATTCAAAATTAAATCACAGCTGCTTCCTAGTACAAACTAGATGATTTTCTCTCTTGATATTTCTAAACAGCTTAGGGAAAATTCATATCTAATTACTAGCTACTACTTGGTTTTTATATCCCAAGTTTACAAGTGAAGACAAAGATAAAGTACAATAAGACAATAGTTCTCCACTTGTTTCTGTTCCATTTTTATCCAGTGTAATATGGAATTATCTGTTGACTTTCCATTATGAACCAGACTAAAAATGGTTGCTTTTTCTGCTGTTCCTGAAATAGGCTACCACATCTCTGTCAATCCATGTGCCTCTGTCAGCTTTGTTAACTGTCACTATCAACTGCTATGAGACTGAGCATCCGTTGAAGCTTTCATCCGTTGATGACTTTATCCGTTGATGCTCTAGCAGTGCATCCGTTGAAGCTTTCATCCGTTGATGGCTTTATCCGTTGATGCTCTAGCAGTTTAAGCTTTATCCGTTGAAGCACTTATCCGTTGATGGATATTATCCGTTGAAGCATTAGAGGCATCCGTTGAAGCTTAGTTTCTCATCCGTTGAAGGTCTTCAATATCCGTTGACACTTCTTCACTTATACAAAATTACAAGGCATGAAATATTTACAATTAGCCCTCCTATTTGTACATCCATTAGTAGTCAACATGACTGATTATCTCCTAACAACATCTAAGAATTACAGCTTGAAATCAGAGAGTGAGATGTGCTACAATACCAAACTTATTGCTAAGTAAGGCTACTCCTTCAACGGATAGCCAAGATGGTCTTATCCGTTGAGGCTACAAATACTAGATTTCTACTTAAGTGTTTTGCTGAACTTATCATCAAACTAATACACATATTCCTAACAATCTCCCCCTATTTATGTCTACTAGAACTGTAGGCATAAATTTGGGTTTAGCTTGATGATAACAAAACACTTGACAAATATATTAACTGTAACAAAGCAGAAATTCAAAAGTGCTGCAAAAGTGTATATGCTGAGATGAAATTGAAGAAGTACATTGTTTCCAAGGGTGCTCCTTTAGCCTGAGCAAATTACTTTCTTTTCCTTTGATCCCTGGTTTTCTTTCCTAGCCTCCTGTCATTCTCCTCTATTTGAAGTTGAAGTTGTCTGTAGAATTCAGCTTCATCTTCTTCATTGATATCTAACTTAGATTGCATATCCTTGAGAGTTTCATTACTGGCAATCTTTAGCTGATCTTCAATTCTGAAAAATCTTCTGACTCCTTTGTTGTCTCTGAACTCCATCAACCAATGAGGTGATTTGTGAATTGTAATACCTCTCTCTGGAATGAGTAAGGTTCTAGGCAAAACATTGGGCTCCCTCCAAGTTTTACTTATGTTGGCAATCTTGTTGAGAATCTCAGTCCTGGCAGTTCTGGTAAAGCCAGAATCCTTATGTATGGCTGAGTAGACTCTAACCAAGGTAGTGTAGCCTTCATTCAGAATTCTGTGAAGAGGCCATGTTCTTTCCCCAGCTCCTTTGTATTTGAACACTAGTCTTTCTGGTAGCTGTCTGTAGGCAGCTATTCCCCTTACATCCTCCAGCTCGTCCAGATAGAGTTCAATGTCTGAAAATTCTTTTATGTCACAGATGTGAACATAATCATCTTTAGAGTTTTGAGGTTTGGACTTAGGCTTCTGTGTGAATTTGATTGAGGCTTTAGAGGGTGTAGATTTGATTCTTCTTTTCTGCTTCTTTGATGGTGGGTAAGAGGTTAGGAAGGTGGGCAATTTGATGGTGTCCCAATCAATTGGTTCCTCCTTGGGAATGATTGTTTCACCATGAATGTTCATGAAGGGGTCAGGTACAATGGGTTCAGGAATGGAGGGTAGTGGTTTGGATATTGATTGGGTTTCTTCAGTCTTATCTACCTTCTTTCTCTTTGCATTGACCTTCTTTCTTTTCCCTTTCTGCCATTCTTCCTTACTTCTTTCCTCCATCTCAGTACCAACCATGTCCCCCATAGCTTCATCTTCACCTTTGTCTTCAATTACTTTCTGATCATCAGCCTGACTTGACTCTAGCTGTTTTTCAAGCTTTGCTTGTGCTCTTTTGTCAGCCTTTAGCTGTTTAGCTTCTTCCTTCAACCTTTTGGTTTCTTCCTTCTTGGCTATTGAGAATTTGGGATGTCCTTGCATCACACATATGCTCTTTCCCTCTCTGAAGATAATAGCCATGTTTCTCCTTACAGCCTCATCCATGGTCTCTTTGAGATATGCAATACTTCTTCCTAAAAGCTTGTCCTCATCTGCTTTTGGAAGAGGAAAATCCACCTCTTTTAGAGGATTCTTTGTAGAGTCCTTATTGGATCTGTTGTTGGGCTTGAGAACCATAGGTTGCAGATCTTTGGAAGAAGTTTCTCCATCCTTATGCCTCCCTACTGGCTTGAGTTCCATAATAATTAATTCCACTTTTGTGCTATGCTTCACAGATTGTTATTGAGAAGTTGTAGAACCAAATATTAGTTGCATCTTTTCATCAATCTTCTTCCTTTGCTCTTTGACTTGCAATTCAGCTGCTGCTATAGGGATTAGATCAATTCCATCTAGCTTTCCTTTGACTTGAATTGGTGGAGAAGTTGTGATGACAGGAACTAGCACTTGAGAAATCTGAACTGTTGTAGATGGCTCTCCTTCCCCTTTCCCTTTATTCTCCCCCTTTTTGTTATCATCAAGGGTAGGGGTCAAGCCTTGTGCTTGTGCCAGCTGCATGAGTAGATTTGTTTGAGTTTGTTGATTCTGAAGAATGGTGACCATAGAGTCTTCAATGATTTGAACCCTATCTTCCAATCTGGCCAGCCTCTTGTCAGCATCAGAGGCCTTCCTTAGTCTCCCCAACAAATCTTGCATAGTACCATAGGGTATAACTGAATCCAATTTCTCAGCATTGTAGGATTTCAGATCAGCAATGTCCAGCTTGAGCTCATCCACACTTAGATTTTGCTGGTAATGCTGCAACTGCAAGAGATGCATAGATTCCAGATGAGCTTGAAGAATTGCCTTGGTACCAGCATCCTGAGTCTCCTGAATGGCCTGCTAAATTGTCATGACTTGTTTGACCAAAGTGACACCAAACTCTTCTGGTGTTGATGGTTTTGCCCATGCCCATGCAGGAAGATTAGGAACAGAACTTGGGCCTGCTACTCCCCCTAAGTTTATGCTCTCATTCAAATAATTAGAGTCATCATCATTAGAATTTACTCCAAATTCTTCAGATGGCTCACCAGCTTGAGAAGGCAGCCTGTTGACAGCAGCTTTGTCTCTTAGAAGAGATTCTGAAGTATGTACAATGTGTAGTGTCTGTTCTGCCTCCACATTGCCCTGTGCAGTCAATAATTGATAGGCTGAAACAGGGTGAGTAAAAGTGTCAGCATCCAAGGAAATGTTATCAATGACAGCTTTGTAGAGTTGCCGAAATTGTCTTCCCTTATCTGCATCATCCACTTTGATTAACTCACTAGCAATGGCTGGATCCACCCTTATAGCTTCTGTACCTGCCTTTCTCTCAATTTCTCTCTTTTCTTGTATCAGGGGCTCCCCCTGGCTCACACACACCCTCACACCCTCACCTTCACCTTCTAAGGTGGCACTCCTCTCACTTACTTTTGCCATGCTGGAAGAAATAGCATGCATTTGGTGACTCTCATCCTCTCCTTTTGCCTGGGAGCAACCCAGCCTCTCACTCAAAAAATCACTCCCTTCCCTCAAGCCTAAAAGTGATTGTACAGTTGCCATGTCCTCTACAGTTGGAGTTGTTTCTGTTAAGTGTGTAGAGGCCATCAACGGATAGGGAGTATCCGTTGAAGTGAAAACTGATGGTATCAACGGATAACTGCTGTTAAGCTTATCCGTTGAAGAACAACCACTTGTCAACGGATGAGAGATATCCGTTGAAGAAGGAAATGATGTAGAGATAGAAAGTGATATAATTGTTGAATCTGTGTGGATTGATTTTAAGTGAGGTGACACAGATTCTGCAACTACATCTGAAAGAATTGGCTGATGATCCAACAAATCATCTAAAAGATGATGATCACCAGGTTTTGAGTGGGGCTCCTCCCTGAGTTTTAATGAGGGAGAATCAGGAATTGATGAGAATATCATATCCACATCCAGAGAGGGAGTAGGAGAGTTTGAGGAACGGTGTGTGTCTATATTGAGAGAATGGGGCTGTGATTCCATATTTGCTGGAATCACATCAAGCTGAATTTGAGAAGGCACATATACTGGTGGGTGTATCTGTGCTGTGTGTGCCCCTTGTGTGGAAACTAGGGTTTTGGCCTTCTTCTTCCTTGAAAAGGCTTGAATTGGTGAATGTGTAGCTTCAGTGTCCCTCCCTCTTTTGTTCTGTGTCCCTGGATGGGGACTATTTTCAATAGTTACATCCTTTTGGGAGGATGCAACTAGGGATGTGCTGGACTCCTTTTGAACCACCACAATCTTTTGAGAGACTGTGGCTTGGCTGGTTTGGGTACCACTCACCTCTCCCACCTTATCCTGGGGGGCTTTTTGATGTTCACCCCTCCCCTCACCACTCACACCCTGTTCACTCCCTTCAGGGTTTATGGTAGTTGTTACAACTGTTGTCTTTTGAGAAACAACAGAGGTAGGTTTCTTTGACTTGACTTTGGAAATTTTAGATTTGGTGGCTTTGGTAGGAGCCTGTTTGGACAATGACACAGGTTCCATAGCCACACTAGAAGGCAAAGAAACATTGGGGTTGGAAAAAGTAGGAGTTATAGAAACATTTACCTCACTTACCTGTGGTGCATTCATGATTGGCAAGTATACCAATAGAACCTGGCTGTTGAGGTTCATTCTCAAAAGGTCTGCAAGGACCCTTTTCTCTTGTGCCCAACATTTGAGTTTATTATTCTCATTGGATATAACCAAACCTTCAGCAACATGGTTAGCCAATAACATAAAGAATCTAGCAAAGTAGATGTTATGTGGTCTATTAGCTTTGTTACCTAATCTGGAACCTAATTCTAGCATAACACAGTTGCTAAAATTAAAGTACCTATCAGAAACTAGCATATAGAGCATATTAACAAGAGATGAAGTGATAGCATCAAAATTGCTAATCTTCCCAGAGAAAACCTTAATGAAGGCATCTCCAAGAAAACTCCATTCTTTCCTAAGGCCTTTCCTTCTAATACTACCTAAACTAGCAGAATCAAAAGCATAGCCTATGGAATCTAGCATAGCAGAGACATCTTTATCAGTGTGTGGTGTCATGGCATTGTTCTCAGGCAACTTAAAGCAAGATTGTAAATCATCACAATTAATGCAATAGTCCTTACCTTTGAGAGAGAAGGCAATGGTCATATCTGTGGAGTTGAACTCTGCAGTTGTCCAAATCTCCTCAATCACTTCACAGTAGATGGTTGGGGCTTCCAGCATTGCATAGCTTAGTTTGCAGTTCTTGATGAAGTCCATCATCTTGTGATAATCAGAATGGGCTTCCTTCTTTTCAACCAAGACTATGAAATTATTCTTTTCATAAACAAATCCTGTTTGAGACATAATTTTGACTACTGGTGCCATTTTTGTGAGTAGAGGTTGCAGAGAAGAACTTGAGAATTGAGAGAAAAAGAGAATGATAATTACAAGAAAGCGTAAAGTGAAAATAAGAATTCAATTAGGCTTTTATACTTTCTTGAATTAAAACACAAATTAAAACAATTAAATGATACTTTTAAGTAAGTGAAAGCCGTTCAGGAATAAAAGAAACTGTAGAAATTCTGAAAACTACCGTAAATACAAATACATACAACACTGTATATCTGTATCAACGGTTGAGTAAAAGAATCAACGGCTGTGACTCACTGACGTGACACATCAACGGATAAGGTAAATAGTTATCCGTTGATGAACAACACTATTTTATCCGTTGAAGGATAAAATTACCAGAAATGTATTTGTCTTTCAACGGATAATGAATATCCGTTGATAGAACAATTTTGGCTTTCAACGGATAGGGAATATCCGTTGATAGGATAAGTCTTGATTAAAGCCAACCTTGTTCTTGCAGCAAATTCATTTCAGGCTACAAGACAGATTACATAGATGACATAGATTATGAATAGTTAAGCATACATAACTCACTTACTAATCTTGTGAATGTTGATTCATCAAGTGGCTTGGTAAATATGTCTGCAATCTGCTTTTCACTTGGAACAAAATGAAGTTCCACTGTACCTTTCATCACATGTTCCCTAATGAAGTGGTACTTTATATCAATGTGCTTGGTTCTTGAGTGCTACACTGGATTTTCAGTAATGGCAATGGCACTTGTGTTGTCACAAAATATTGGAATTTTGTCAACAGTCATACCATAGTCAAATAACTGATTCCTCATCCACAGTATTTGTGCACAGCAACTACCAGCTGCAATGTATTCAGCTTCAGCTGTTGATGTGGAAACAGAATTCTGCTTCTTGCTGAACCATGATACAAGCTTGTTTCCTAGAAATTGACAGGTGCCTGTTGTGCTTTTCCTGTCTAATTTGCAACCTGCATAATCTGCATCTGAGTAGCCAATTAGATCAAAACCAGACTCTCTAGGGTACCAAATTCCTAGATTTGGAGTCCCTTTGAGATATCTGAAAATTCTTTTAATAGCCACTAAGTGAGATTCTTTAGGGTCAGCTTGAAATCTAGCACAGAGACATGTAGAAAACATAATATCTGGTCTACTGGCAGTTAAATATAAAAGTGAGCCAACCATGCCTCTATAACTTGTAATATCCACAGACTTTTCAGCCTTGTTTAATTCAAGCTTGGTGGCAGTGGCCATGGGAGTTTTTGCAGGTGAACAATCCATTAAGTCAAACTTCTTTAAAAGATCATAAATATATTTAGTTTGACTAATGAAAATTCCACCACTAACTTGTTTAACTTGTAAACCAAGAAAGTAAGTTAGCTCTCCCATCATGCTCATTTCATATTTACTTTGCATTAATTTAGCAAACTTTTTACAAAGTTTATCATCTGTAGATCCAAATATAATATCATCTACTTAAATTTGTACAAGTATCTTAGAGCCATTAACATTTCTAAAGAAGAGAGTTTTGTCAACAGTACCTCTTGTGAAGTGATTATCTAGAAGGAACTTTGATAAAGTCTCATACCAGGCTCTAGGTGCTTGCTTTAGTCCATAGAGTGCTTTCAACAAATAATACACATTGTCTGGAAAATTTGGATCTTCAAAACCAGGAGGTTGGGTTACATAAACTTCTTCCTCCAATTCCCCATTTAGAAATGCACTCTTGACATCCATCTGATAGACTTTGAAATTGGCATTAGCTGCATAGGCTAGAAAGATTCTGATGGCTTCAAGTCTTGCAACTGGAGCAAATGTTTCATCAAAATCTATTCCCTCTTGTTGAGAATAGCCTTTGGCAACCAATCTGGCTTTATTCCTTATGACAATGCCATTTTCATCCATCTTGTTTCTGAATACCCATTTTGTGTCAATAGAACTCTTGTTCTTTGGCTTGGATACCAGCTTCCATACTTTGTTCCTCTCAAATTGGTTTAGCTCCTCTTGCATTGCTAAAATCCAATCTGGATCCAATAGAGCTTCTTCCACTATCTTAGGTTCCTCCTTTGATAGAAAGCTACTATACATACATTCATCTTGAGTAGCCCTTCTAGTTTGTACTTTTGATGTAGCATTCCCAATGATCAGTTCAAAAGGGTGATTCTTGGTCCATTTCCTTTGAGGTGGTAGATTAGCCCTTGATGAGGTTGCCTCAGTATTGTCATGATGTGAGATAAAATGTTGATTTGTTGAAACTCCCCCTGAGTTGCTGATCCTTTGAAAGGAATTGGGAGTTCTATCAACTAATGAGGTGAAGTGATTATCCGTTGACAGACTGTGATCAACGGATGCTTCGTTATGAACTTCAACGGATGATGCACTTTGTCTTTCAACGGATGCTGCATTGCTTCTTTCAACGGAAGCTGAATTTTGACTTTCAACGGATGCAGCATTCTGTGCATTATCCAAAGGCAGACTCTGGTTTCTTCTTGAGATGCCTTCTTCATCAATCTCATCTTCACTATCATCACAATATATCTCAATATTGTCAAATTTGAGTCCTTCATGATGTCCCTCATCTGTTAATCCATCAATCTTTTTATCATCAAACACAACATGTACAGATTCCATGACAATGTTGGTTCTTAGATTGTAGACCCTATATGATTTTCCAGCAGAATAACCAACAAATATTCCTTCATCAGCCTTTGCATCAAACTTTCCTTTGTGATCAGATTGATTCCTTAAGATGTAACATTTGCAACCAAAGACATGTAGAAAGTTTAAAGTTGGTTTTCTTCTCTTGAATAATTGATAGGGAGTCATGCATTTTGCTTGATTGATTAGAGAAATATTCTGAGTGTAACATGCACAGTTAACAGCCTCAGCCCAAAAATAAGTTGGGAGCTTTGACTCCTCAAGCATTGTCCTTGCAGCTTCAATTAGTGATCTGTTCTTCCTTTCCACCACACCATTTTGTTGTGGAGTTCTTGGAGCTGAGAACTCATGCATGATCCCATTTACTCCACAGAACATCTTCATGGTTGAATTTTTGAACTCAGTTCCATTGTCACTCCTAATATTCCTTACTTTGAAATCAGGATGATTGTTGACTTGCTTGATATGATTGATGATGATTTCACTAGCTTCATCCTTTGATCCAAGAAAATAAACCCATGAAAACTTTGAGAAATCATCTACAATCACTAGGCAGTATCTTTTCCTTGAAATTGACAATACATTGACTGGTCCAAAAAGATCCATGTGTAGAAGTTGCAGTGGTTCATCAATTGCAGATTCAAGCTTCTTACTGAATGATACTTTCTTTTGCTTTCCTTTCTGACAAGCATCACACAGTCCATCCCTTGTGAATTCCACTAGAGGCATTCCTCTAACTAAGTCCTTTTTGACTAGATCATTCATTGTCTTGAAATTCAAATGAGACAGCTTCTTGTGCCATAGCCAACTTTCAACTGGACTTGCTTTGCTGAGAAGACAAGTAATGGATTCTGCATCTGTAGAGTTGAAATCAGCTAAGTACACATTTCCTTTTCTAACTCCAGTTAGAACCACTTTATTGTCCTTTTTACTTGTGACAATACAGGCTTCAGAATTGAAGGAAACAATATTCCCTCTGTCACATAGTTGACTGATGCTCAATAAATTGTGTTTGAGACCATCAACCAATGCAACTTCATCAATGATGACATTTTCTTTTGAAATCAAGCCATATCCCATAGTGAATCCTTTGCTATCATCTCCAAAGGTTATGCTAGGGCCAGCTCTCTCCTTAAATTCTGTGAGCAGGGTGAAATCTCCTGTCATGTGTCTTGAACAACCACTGTCCAAGTACCATAGATTCCTTCTTTGTCCCTGCACACAACAAAATCAATCAAGTTGATTTTGGTACCCAAGTTTCCTTGGGTCCAGCCTTGTTAGTCTTTTTCCTAGACTTCATTCCTCCTGCATCTTTTGACTTAGGTAACTTTGGGTCAACCTTGGTCTCAGATGTGGTTGGTTGAAGTGTAGGGTTAGTCACAGAATCATTTAACACATTTGATTGAATTTGATAAGGCATAGGTTGTGCAAACATGTTATTCCATATAGGCATATTGTATGGCATTTGAGGCATACTAAATGCAGTAAAGTAAGGATTGTTAATGTATGGCATGTTTGCAAAATATGCATGGGGATTCTGGTGAGACATAACAGACATAGCATGCAGAGGTGACATAGACATGTTAGGCATGGAGGGATTTGAAGGTATGGGAGCACTTTTAACAGATTTGCAATTAACAGATAGGTGATTAACACTTTTACAATGTACACAGCTTTTTCTGGGAGCATACCTATCAGGTGAGTAATTGTTATGTTTATTAATCCCTACCTTCCCATTTCTTTTAGATTTTCTTTTAGTTTCCTTCTTATCCTCAACCAACTTAAGCCTATCTTTCAGCTGATCTAAAGTCATGTGTCCTATATTCACCTTACTGACATCTCCGGATGTACTAGCTCCTTCTCTGACAAAGTTCTTGAGAGTTGAATCATTCTTTTTATTTTTAAAAGAACTTGCCTGTTTTAATTGATGAGCCTTCAACGAATGCTCCTTTTCTTCCTTCAACGGATAACTTTCATCATCCGTTGATTCCACATCCGTTGACAATCCATCAATTAATTCTAACTCCTTTTTGTTTTTCTTCCAGGCATCCTCACAGAATGATTCAATTCCCTGAACCTTGGCAATTTGAACACCAACATCTCTAGATGTTTTCCAGGCCTTGATTACCTCTTGCTCACTTTCTAACTGTTTAGAAAGAATTTCTACTTTCTTAACAGCTTCTTCTAGTTCACTCTCGACAGTCAAGCATTTAAGTTTAATCTTTTCAAGCTCAATTACCTGACTCTCTAACACAGCATTCCTATCACTTAAAAACACATTATTTTCTTTGATCCTAGTGTTTTCTTTAGCTAGTGATTTAAGAGAAACACGCAAATGATATAATTCATTGGACATATCATTTATGGCTTCATTGCATTCATGTTTAGAAAGCTGAGAGAGATCAGTAGTAATTACCTGGTTGCTTGATGAACTAGTTTCATTTTCATCAGAATTAGCCATCAGGGCTAGGTTGACATATTCCACATCATCATCTTCATTTACCCCATCTGCTGCCCAATCATCTTGAGTGAGAAAAGCTCTTTCCTTTTGTTTGAGCAAATCAAAATACTTCCTTTTGTAATCAACTTGCTCAAATTTCTTTTTCTCAGAATTTGGTTTCCTACACTCACTTGCAAAGTGTCCACTAATGCCACAGTTGTAACATTTGAACTTTGATTTGTCCACCATGTTTTTGTTTGGCTTAGTGAACTTTGTGTTTTTCCTGAACTTCATCTTTGCAAACCTCCTGGACAGGAAGGCCAGATGTTCATCAATATCATCAGATTCATCCTGACTGGAATTGTCTTCATCCTCGGCAACTTGCTCTTTACCCTTGCTTGATTCTGATTTGCTTATGCCAATTTTGAGACTTGGCATTGTCTTTTCCTCATTTCT
This sequence comes from Apium graveolens, assembly GCF_009905375.1. Classification (NCBI taxonomy): domain Eukaryota; kingdom Viridiplantae; phylum Streptophyta; class Magnoliopsida; order Apiales; family Apiaceae; genus Apium; species Apium graveolens. Next base: position 59,679,920 of record NC_133653.1, read on the forward strand.
GGCTTCAACTTTTTCACTGTCAGCTACAAGTGCAACTGATCCTTCTTTTCTCTTTCCCTTTTCCAACAGCTCATCTTGCTCCATCTCAAGTTCATAAGTCTTCAAAATTCCATATAATCTTTCAAGTATGAAGTCCTTATAATCTTGAGAATTTCTTAGAGAAACAGTCATAGGCTTCCATTCCTTTGGTAGAGACCTTAGAAATTTTAGATTGGAGTCCTTGACTTGGTACATTCTCCCATACATCTTTAATCCATTCAATAGTTTCTGAAATCTGTTGAATGTGTCATTCAATGATTCTCCTTCTTCAATGTGGAAATATTCATATTGTTGAATGAGAAGCTGTATTTTGTTTTCTCTAACTTGCTCCGTGCCTTCACAGATAAGCTGCACAGTATCCCAAATTTCCTTAGCAGTTTGGCTATTGATGACATTGTCAAACATATCTTGATCCAGGCCATTAAACAAAATGTTCATGGCTTTCTTGTCTTTGTGGACTTCTTCAATATCTTCAACAGTCCATTCTGCCTTTGGCTTGGAAATAGACTGTCCAACAGCAACTGTAGCATTAGCAGCTGTGGCCACCTTGTGTGGGATGTGAGGACCATTCTCAATGCAGTTGATGTAGCTTTCATCTTGAGAGAGAAGATGTAAATGCATCTTCACCTTCCAGTGATGATAGTTATCTCTTTCCAGGATTGGAATCTTTATACCAATATCCTTCTTACTCATGATATTAGCAGAATAGATCTTTAAACTCTCTGTATGTTAAGAGCTTGCTCTGATACCAATTGTTATTCCCAGTGGACTAACAATGAGATTTACAGAAGGGGGGTTGAATGTAAATCTCAAAACTTTTTCAAGTTTTGAGCAGTTTGTAAGACTAAGTGTTTGAGTGATCAAATGTGTGTGAATTGCTTGGAGCTGATGCAGACAGATATATATTCAAACACAAATGTAATGAACACAAAGAACTTAAAAACTTTTCTGGTGGATTTGTTGTTCCACCAGAGATGTGTTATTTCAGAAAATCTGTGATTCAAAATTAAATCACAGCTGCTTCCTAGTACAAACTAGATGATTTTCTCTCTTGATATTTCTAAACAGCTTAGGGAAAATTCATATCTAATTACTAGCTACTACTTGGTTTTTATATCCCAAGTTTACAAGTGAAGACAAAGATAAAGTACAATAAGACAATAGTTCTCCACTTGTTTTTGTTCCATTTTTATCCAGTGTAATATGGAATTATCTGTTGACTTTCCATTATGAACCAGACTAAAAATGGCTGCTTTTTCTGCTGTTCCTGAAATAGGCTACCACATCTCTGTCAATCCATGTGCCTCTGTCAGCTTTGTTAACTGTCACTATCAACTGCTATGAGACTGAGCATCCGTTAAAACTTTCATCCGTTGATGGCTTTATCCGTTGATGCTCTAGCAGTGCATCTGTTGAAGCTTTCATCCGTTGATGGCTTTATCCGTTGATGCTCTAGCAGTTTAAGCTTTATCCGTTGAAGCACTTATCCGTTGATGGATATTATCCGTTGAAGCATTAGAGGCATCCGTTGAAGCTTAGTTTCTCATCCGTTGAAGGTCTTCAATATCCGTTGACACTTCTTCACTTATACAAAATTATAAGGCATGAAATATTTACAATTAGCCCTCCTATTTGTACATCCATTAGTAGTCAACATGACTGATTATCTCCTAACAACATCTAAGAATTACAGCTTGAAATCAGAGAGTGAGATGTGCTACAATACCAAACTTATTGCTAAGTAAGGCTACTCCTTCAACGGATAGCCAAGATGGTCTTATCCGTTGAGGCTACAAACACTAGATTTCTACTTAAGTGTTTTGCTGAACTTATCATCAAACTAATACACATATTCCTAATTAGTTATTATGTAAAATAGATGGAAAAAGAATGAAACATGCGGTGAAATCTATTATTTAATAAAGTAGGGAAAAAATGGATTAAATATCAAATTGACCACTCAAGTAAAGGTCATATATATAAGTTTAATTATCAAACTTAACGGGGTATAATTTGAATCACTAAAGTCATAATAAATATCAAACAGATATCTCAAAATATTTTCTCAAAAACTAAAAATTATTTTTTATGGAGTTCTATACATTTTTTTGAATAATTTTACAATCAAATGAAAAGTTATGAATTTCTAGTATTTAGATGATATAGTGAGATTTTTAAAAATTAATCTATTAATTATTACTATTTAAATTATAAAAAACAACTACAAAATTAAAAAACTAGTTGATAAATTTTTAAAATTTCACTATGTTATCTAAAATATCAGAATTCATAGATTTTCATTTGATTGTGGTATGATTCAAGAAAATTGTATGGAATTTCATAAAAATAATTTTTAGTTGTCGAGCACATATTTTGAGGAATTTGTTTGATATTTATTATGAACTAGCTTTACAACCGTGCGATGCACAAGTTTACATTAATATTTTTCTAATATTTTAAATTATAAAAAATTTCTTTTGGTTAAATTAAATAGTATAAAATTGATAAACTTTGAATCATTAACCTTAATCATATGTTTATAAATAATAATATTAATATTTGTTATTGGCGGAATTCAAACTTGAAACTTGAATAGTCTATAAGTAATAATAAAAATATTTGTTAATGGTGGGTTCGAACCTGGGAGTTTGATTAGTGTAAAATAGTAATATAAATCTTTGTTGTTAACGGAATTCGAACCTGGAAACTTGAGTATTGTATATTCTTTTAGTATTTTGATCTAGCGGTCCTCATCACTTAATTAAAAAGATCCGACGGTTATAAATGAGGATAACCAAACTAACAATAAAGGCCTATCAAATTATACACATTCTGTTATTGTATTATAGTATAGATTTAGAGCATATTTTAGAGGATTTGTAATAATCCATTGCTTTTGAATGATTGTTGCTGATTTTGGCTGATTTTAATTGTACGCGGATTTTAACGGAGTTGTTGAATAAATCTCGTAGAGTCTTGCTGATTTGAGGGGGTGTATTAATTTCATATTTTAAAGAATTATTAATAATCTATGGATTTTAAAATATTTTCGTTGATTTTAATTGTTTGCGGATTTTAATGGAGTTGATCCAAAAATCTTGTAGAGTCTTGCAGATTTTGTGGAGTTATTCACAAATCCATCAAAATCTCATGTATTTTGAAGTTATTTCAAAATATTAAAAGTGTATTAAAAAATCCATCAAAATCCACAACTTTTTTTAAATAAAAAAAATTCATGAACTTTTGAATACCATCAGATTTTGATGAATTTTTTAAAATCCAAATCGAATACCACCAAATTTTGATTGACTTTTTATATCTAAATTGAATAAACTCATATTTTAAAAGACTTTTTTCAATCCTTGTTGAATACCATCATATTTTAAAAAATTATTTTAAAACCAAATTGAATACCCCATGATTTTCAAAATCCGTAAAAATCTTTCAAAATCCCAATTAAATACATCCCTTTGAGTAGTAATTTCTACAAATTTATCAAAATCTCTTGGATTTTGCTAAGATTTCTGAAAATATAAAATATACTAACAAATCTACCAAAATCTACAATTTTATAAAATAAAAAAAAATCCTTGGAATTTTAAATACCACCATATTTTAATGGATTTTTTAAAATCCAAATTGAATATCACTAGATTTTAATAGGCTTTTTAAAATTTAAATTGAATACTTCAAGATTTTAAAAGACTTTTGTCAATCCATATCGAATATCATCGGATTTTAAAGAATTTTTTAGAATCAAAATTGAATGTCATGAAATTTTTAAAATTCAAAAAAATCTTTTAAAATTTCAATTGAAACTCCTGGTGATTTATATAACTGTCCAACAATAGAGTAGGACATCTAGGACAACGTCCACGCCATGGGTGATCGAATATGATTTGATTGGTGTAAAATAATAATGTAAATATTTGTTGTTGACGGTATTCGTGCATTCAACTTGAGTATTATATATTTTTTTAGTATTTTGATCTAATAGTCTTGATCACTTAATTAAAAAGATCTGACGGTTATAAATAGGGATAACCAAACTAACCAAAAAACATTCTTGTTATTATATTATAGTATAGGTTTAGAGGGTCTATTCAATTCAGATTTTAGAGGATTTGTAATAATTCATTGATTTTGAATGATTGTTGTTGATTTTGGCTGCTTTTAATTATATGCGGATTTTAGCAGAGTAGTTGAATAAATCTCGTAGAGTCTTGCCGATTTGATAAGTAGTGATTTCTACAAATCCATAAAAATCTTTTGGAGTTTGCCAAGATTTCTGAATACATAAAATACACAAGTAAATCCACCAAAATTTACAATTTTATAAAATACAAAAAAATCGTGGGATGTTTAAATACCATCATATTTTAATGGATTTTTTAAAATCTAAATTAAATACCAGATTTTGATGGATTTTTTAAAATTTAAATTGAATAATCCAAAATTTTAAAAGACTTCTTTTCTCGATCCATATTGATATCATCGGATTTTAAAAAACTTTTTAGAATTCAAATTGAATCAAACTCCAGAAAAAATTAAAATCTGAATCGAAACTCCTACCGATTTATATAACTGTCCAGCAATAGATTAGGACATCTAGGGCAACATCCACGCCCTGGCTGATCGAATATGGCTGGAAGTGATCAAAGTAGAAGACAGAATTAGTAGTTTGCCAAGTGATGTAATTCATAACATTCTCTCACTCTTGGATATACGATCAGCGGTACAAACATGCGTTCTTTCGAAACGATGGAGGCGTATTTGGACTAGTCTCCCTTTTCTCACGTTCACAAGGTACCAGAATTATGGAGATGGTATGTTTATTTACAAGTTTTTCACTAACAGAAACAACAATTCTCCTATATTCAAATTGAAGCTCTCTTTTCAATGTTCCCCTGATCCATTCATGAGTACTTGTTTGTTTGGAGGATAGAATATGCAATTGCACATAATGTTCAAGACCTAACTGTGAATATTAAAGGTTATGAATTAAGTCCTGCCTGGTTAAGTTCTACTCACTTGAAGAAACTCATACTGAAGCTAGAATTTTGCGAATTCTCGGAATCAGATTGTTGGCACATACCTGCTTTAGAAAGTCTAGAATTGAAACAGCTAGGTAGTATAACCTACAAGTTACCTGAATCATATTTGATCTCTTTTCATTTCCTGAAAAACCTTTTTCTTGATGGTTTCGACTTGCCAATATCGGTTAGTTTGCCTGCTTTAACAACTCTGCTTCTGTCACGTTGTAAATTGCCTCCCTATTTTTGGGATTTTCCAGCTTTATTGACCCTCACACTGGATAAAATAGTGTTTCCGGATGATACGAGCGAGTTCTTCATTGCACTTCTCAATCTACGGAAACTTGCCATGTTTTTGCCAAATAAAATGATGATAGATTGTTATATAAATTGTCCCCAGTTGGTGAACCTGGACGGTTAATACTTGCATGAGTAGTTGAGTACTATCACTAAGCATCAGGGTAAGATCATTGTTTTGTCGCACAAAATCTGCAGTTTTAGATCGGTGGGTTTTTTTACAATTACATTTGAAGATTCTGAGTTAGAGAACGTCAATATGAAATTAAGGGACTGGAGATACAGGACCATTGCATTATGGAAGAAGATGAAAGACTGTCATAGCCGAGCTACTCCAATGTTTCCGGAAATATTAATTCATCAACACAATCACCCTCTTATTAATTCATCTCAAATTCATGCATTTGATATTATGTTACATAATTTGTTTCAAAAAGTTAGGATATATCTTTGGAATTCATGTATTCAAGATACACAATAATAGATACTTTTTAATTAATTTTAAAATTCAAAATTAATTTTATGTCAGCGACTTCTCTATAATATATTTGTTCTCGATTTCAACAATATACTGTATATGAACCGTAAAAACTGAATGTGTAACAGTGGCATGCCTTCCTTCTCCCTCACCTGGGCACCAAAAAAACTTTTGTACCTTAATTGTAACTTCTGTCAGTCACTTGGTCATTCATATAGATCCGATTATCCAATACATGCACTTTAATCCAATTTGTCTCACATTGCTTGAAAATATTTCTTATGTACCAACCTTTTAACAAGAGAGTGCGTTAATTTTATAGTACTAGATCACTTACAATTGACTAAATCCCTCCAACCATTTAGCAGAAAAGTCCATTCCCTCCCGGTAAATTTGTGGGAATTGAATCTAAGTCTTTCCATTAACATGCACATCTTATTACTATTACACCACATTTTTATTAGTGTTTTTAGTCATACACATAATACGTGACTGTCGTAAATAGAAAATTTATTTAAATTTAAACATAATTACTGGTTTTGTTTAAAAACATAATTATTGAAATATTTGTAAAGTTAGTTTTAGAGAATTGAATTTAAAATATAAAGTTAAGCATAATATACAAATGGATCATTACCTTATTTATTAAATAATATTTAGTTTAAAAAGTATTCGTCATATACATTTCATATATATTTTTTAATAAAATAAATAAATTATACATATAATTAATTTATTTTTAAATTTTGAAAATAGATACACTTATATATAAAGAATATATAATCAGTGTATTTCGGTTTATTTCGAATTCGAAATCAGAACTTCACCCATTATGACTACATGAACCGATCAAAAATAATATCACTATCTAGATTAAAATTTAATTATGAGTTTGACGAGAAAATCTTACCAATAAGAGAAAATTTTGTAAAACCTTATTCCAATAAAAATTAATATTTTCAGGTTTTTATCGAATCAAGTCAATTGATAATATGTATCTGTTATTCCCAGTGGACTAACAATGGGATTTACAGAAGGGGGGTTGAATGTAAATCTCAAAATTTTTTCAAGTTTTGAGCAGTTTGTAAGACTAAGTGTTTGGGTGATCAAATGTGTGTGAATTGCTTGGAGCTGATGCAGACAGATATATATTCAAACACAAATGTTATGAACACAAGGAACTTAAAAACTTTTCTGGTGGATTTGTTGTTCCACCAGAGATGTGTTATTTCAGAAAATCTGTGATTCAAAACTAAATCACAGCTGCTTCCTAGTACAAACTAGATGATTTTCTCTCTTGATATTTCTAAACAGCTCAGAGAAAATTCACATCTAATTACTAGCTACTACTTGGTTTATATAACACCAAGTTTACAAGTGAAGACAGAGATAAAGTACAATAAGATAATAGTTCTCCACTTGTTTCTGTTCCATTTTTATCTAGTGTAATATGGAATTATCTGTTGACTTTCCATTATGAACCAGACTAAAAACGGCTGCTTTTTCTGCTGTTCCTGAAATAGGCTACCACATCTCTGTCAATCCATGTGCCTCTGTCAGCTTTGTTAACTGTCACTATCAACTGCTATGAGACTGAGCATCCGTTGAAGCTTTCATCCGTTGATGCTCTAGCAGTGCATCTGTTGAAGCTTTCATCCGTTGATGGCTTTATCCGTTGATGCTCTAGCAGTTGAAGCTTTATCCGTTGAAGCACTTATCCGTTGATGGATATTATCCGTTGAAGCGTTAGAGACATCCGTTGAAGCTTAGTTTCTTATCCGTTGAAGGTCTTCAATATCCGTTGACACTTCTTCACTTATACAAAATTACAAGGCATGAAATATTTACAATTAGCCCTCCTATTTGTACATCCATTAGTAGTCAACATGACTGATTATCTCCTAACAACATCTAAGAATTACAGCTTAAAACCAGAGAGTGAGATGTGCTACAATACCAAACTTATTGCTAAGTAAGGCTACTCCTTCAACGGATAGCCAAGATGGTCTTATCCGTTGAGGCTACAAATACTAGATTTCTACTTAAGTGTTTTGCTGAACTTATCATCAAACTAATACACATAGTCCTAACAATCTCCCCCTATTTATGTCTACTAGAACTGTAGGCATAAATTTGGGTTTAGCTTGATGATAACAAAACACTTAACAAATATATTAACTGTAACAAAGCAGAAATTCAAAAGTGCTACAAAAGTGTATATGCTGAGATGAAATTGAAGAAATACATTGTTTCCAAGGGTGCTCCTTTAGCCTGAGCAAATTACTTTCTTTTCCTTTGATCCCTGGTTTTCTTTCCTAGCCTCCTGTCATTCTCCTCTATTTGAAGTTGAAGTTGTCTGTAGAATTCAGCTTCATCTTCTTCATTGATATCTAACTTAGATTGCATATCCTTGAGAGTTTCATTACTGGCAATCTTTAGCTGATCTTCAATTCTGAAAAATCTTCTGACTCCTTTGTTGTCTCTGAACTCCATCAACCAATGAGGTGATTTGTGAATTGTAATACCTCTCTCTTGAATGAGTAAAGTCCTAGGCAAGGCATTGGGCTCCCTCCAAGTTTTCCTTATGTTGGCAATCTTGTTGAGAATCTCAGTCCTGGCAGTTCTGGTAAAGCCAGAATCCTTATGTATGGCTGAGTAGACTCTAATCAAGGTAGAGTAGCCTTCATTCAGAATTTTGTGAAGAGGCCATGTTCTTTCCCCAGCTCCTTTGTATTTGAACACTAGTCTTTCTGGTAGCTGTCTGTAGGCAGCTATTCCCCTTACATCCTCCAACTCATCCAGATAGAGTTCAATGTCTGAAAATTCTTTTATATCACAGATGTGAACATAATCATCTTTAGAGGTTTGAGGTTTAGGCTTAGGCTTCTGTGTGAATTTGATTGAGGCTTTAGAGGGTGTTGATTTGATTCTTCTTTTCTGCTTCTTTGATGGTGGAGAAGAGGTTAGGAAGGTGGGTAATTTGATGGTGTCCCAATCAATTGGTTCCTCCTTGGGAATGATTGTTTCACCATGAATGTTCATGAAGGGGTCAGGTACAATGGGTTCAGGAATAGAGGATAGTGGTTTGGATATTGATTGGGTTTCTTCAGTCTTATCTACCTTCTTTCTCTTTGCACTGACCTTCTTTCTTTTCCCTTTCTGCCATTCTTCCTTACTTCTTTCCTCCATCTCAGTGCCAACCATGTCCCCCATAGCTTCATCTTCACCTTTGTCTTCAATTTCTTTCTGTTCTTCAGCCTGACTTGACTTTAGTTGTTTTTCAAGCTTTGCTTGTGCTCTTTTGTCAGCCTTTAGCTGTTTGGCTTCTTCCTTCAACCTTTTGGTTTCTTCCCCCTTGGCTATTGAGAATTTGGGATGTCCTTGCATCACACATATGCTCTTTCCCTCTCTGAAGATAATAGCCATGTTTCTCCTTACAGCCTCATCTATGGTCTCTTTGAGATATGCAATACTTCTTCCTAAAAGCTTGTCCTCATCTGCTTTTGGAAGAGGAAAATCCACCTCTTTTAGAGGATTCTTTGTAGAGTCCTTATTGGATCTGTTGTTGGGCTTGAGAATCATAGGTTGTAGATCTTTGGAAGAAGTTTCTCCATCCTTATGCCTCCCTACTGGCTTGAGTTCCATAATAATTGATTCCACTTTTGTGTTATGCTTCACAGATTGTGATTGAGAAGCTGTAGAACCAAATATTAGTTGCATCTTTTCATCAATCTTCTTCCTTTGCTCTTTGACTTGCAATTCAGCTGCTGCTATCTGGATTAGATCAATTCCATCTAGCTTTCCTTTGACTTGAATTGGTGGAGAAGTTGTGATGACAGGAACTAGCACTTGAGAAATCTGAACTGTTGTAGATGGCTCTCCTTCCCCTTTCCCTTTATTCTCCCCCTTTTGTTATCATCAAGGGTAGGGGTCAAGCCTTGTGCTTGTGCCAGCTGCATGAGTAGATTTGTTTGAGTTTGTTGATTCTGAAGAATGGTGACCATAGAGTCTTCAATGATTTGAACCCTATCTTCCAATCTGGCCAGCCTCTTGTCAGCATCAGATGCCTTCCTCAGTCTCCCCAACAAATCTTGCATAGTACCATAGGGTATAACTGAATCCAATTTCTCAGCATTGTAGGATTTCAGATCAGCAATGTCCAGCTTGAGCTCATCCACACTTAGATTTTGTTGGTAATGCTGCAACTGCAAGAGATGCAGAGATTCCAGATGAGCTTGAAGAATTGCCTTGGTACCAGCATCCTGAGTCCCCTGAATGGCCTGCTGAATTGTCATGACTTGTTTGACCAAAGTGACACCAAACTCTCCTGGTGTTGATGGTTTTGCCCATGCCCATGCAGGAAGAGTAGGAACAGAACTTGGGCCTGCTACTCCCCCTAAGTTCATGCTCTCATTCAAAGAATTAGAGTCATCATCATTAGAATTTACTCCAAATTCTTCAGATGGCTCACGAGCTTGAGAAGGCAGCCTGTTGACAGCAGCTTTGTCTCTGAGAAGAGATTCTGAAGTGTGTACAATGTGTAGTGTCTGTTCTGCCTCCACATTGCCTTGTGCAGCCAATAATTGATAGGCTGAAACAGGGTGAGTAAAAGTGTCAGCATCCAAGGAAATGTTATCAATGACAGCTTTGTAATGTTACTGAAATTGTCTTCCCTTATCTGCATCATCCACTTTCATTAACTCACTAGCAATGGCTGGATCCACCCTTATAGCTTCTGTACCTGCCTTTCTCTCAATTTCTCTCTTTTCTTGCATCAGGGGCTCCCCCTGGCTCACACACACCCTCACACCCTCACCTTCACCTTCTAAGGTGGCACTCCTCTCACTTACTTTTGCCATGCTGGAAGAAATAGCATGCATTTGGTGACTCTCAACCTCTCCTTTTGCTTGGGAGCAACCCAGCCTCTCACTCAAAAAATCACTCCCTTCCCTCAAGCCTAAAAGTGATTGTACAGTTGCCATGTCCTCTACAGTTGGAGTTGTTTCGGTTAAGCGTGTAGAGGCCATCAACGGATAGGGAGTATCCGTTGAAGTAGAAACTGATGGTATCAACGGATAACTGCTGTTAAGCTTATTCGTTGAAGAACAACCACTTGTCAACGGATGAGAGATATCCGTTGAAGAAGGAAATGATGTAGAGATAGAAAGTGATATAATTATTGAATCTGTGTGGATTGATTTTAAGTGTGGTGACACAGATTCTGCAACTGTATCTGAAAGAATTGGCTGATGATCCAACAAATCATCTAAAAGATGATGATCACCAGGTTTTGAGTGGGGCTCCTCCCTGAGTTTTAATGAGGGAGAATCAGGAATTGATGTGAATATCATATCCACATCCAGAGAGGGTGTTGGAGAGTTTGAGGAATGGTGTATTTCTATATTGAGAGAATGGGGCTGTGATTCCACATTTGCTGGAATCACATCAAGCTGAATTTGAGAAGGCACAGATACTGGTGGATGTATCTGTGCTGTGTGTGTCCCTTCTATGGAAACTAGGGTTTTGGCCTTCTTCTTCCTTAAAAAGGCTTGAATTGGTAAATATGTAGCTTCAGTGTCCCTCCCTCTTTTGTTCTGTGTCCCTGGTTGGGGACTATTTTCAATAGTTGCATCCTTTTGGGAGGATGGAACTAGGGATGTGCTGGACTCCTTTTGAACCACTACAGTCTTTTGAGAGACTGTGGCTTGGCTGGTTTGGGTACCACTCACCTCTCCCACCTTATCCTGGGGGGCTTTTTGATGTTCACCCCTCCCCTCACAACTCACACCCTGTTCACTCCCTTCAGGGTTTATGGTAGTTGTTACAACTGTTGTCTTTTGAGAAACAACAGAGGTAGGTTTCTTTGACTTGACTTTGGAAATTTTAGATTTGGTGGCTTTGGTAGGAGCCTGTTTGGACAATGACACAGGCACACTAGAAGGCAAAGAAACATTGGGGTTGGAAAAAGTAGGAGTTATAGAAACATTTACCTCACTTACCTGTGGTGCATTCATGATTGGCAAGTATACCAATAGAACCTGGCTGTTGAGGTTCATTCTCAAAAGGTCTGCAAGGACCCTTTTCTCTTGTGCCCAACATTTGAGTTTATTATTCTCATTGGATATAACCAAACCTTCAGCAACATGGTTAGCCAATAACATAAAGAATCTAGCAAAGTAGATGTTATGTGGTCTATTAGCTTTGTTACCTAATCTGGAACCTAATTCTAGCATAACACAGTTGCTAAAATTAAAGTACCTATCAGAAACTAGCATATAGAGCATATTAACAAGAGATGAAGTGATAGCATCAAAATTGCTAATCTTCGCAGAGAAAACCTTAATAAAGGCATCTCCAAGAAAACTCCATTCTTTCCTAAGGCCTTTCCTTCTAATACTACCTAAACTAGCAGAATCAAAAGCATAGCCTATGGAATCTAGCATTGCAGAGACATCTTTATCAGTATGTGGTGTCATGGCATTATTTTCAGGCAACTTAAAGCAAGATTGTATATCATCACAATTAATGCAATAGTCATTACCTTTGAGAGAGAAGGCAATAGTCATATCTGTGGAGTTGAACTCTGTAGTTGTCCAAATCTCCTCAATCACTTCACAGTAGATGGTTGGGGCTTCCAGCATTGCATAGCTCAGTTTGCAGTTCTTGATGAAGTCCATCATCTTGTGATAATCAGAATGGGCTTCATTCTTTTCAACCAAGACTATGAAATTATTCTTTTCATAAACAAATCCTGTTTGAGACATAATTTTGACTACTGGTGCCATTGTTGTGAGTAGAGGTTGCAGAGAAAAACTTGAGAATTGAGAGAGAAAAAGAATGATAATTGCAAGAAAGCGTAAAGTGAAAATAAGAATTCAATTGGGCTTTTATACTTTCTTGAATTAAAACACAAATAAAATTATTAAATGATACTTTTAAGTAAGTGATAGCCGTTCAGGAATAACTGAAACTGTAGAAATTCTGAAAACTACCGTAAATACAAACACTGTATATCTGTATTAACGGTTGAGTAAAAGAATCAACGGCTGTGACTCACTGACGTGACACATCAACGGATAAGGTAAATAGTTATCCGTTGATGAACAACACTATTTTATCCGTTGAAGGATAAAATTACCAGAAATGTATTTGTCTTTCAACGGATAATGAATATCCGTTGATAGAACAATTTTGGCTTTCAACGGATAGGGAATATCCGTTGATAGGATAAGTCTTGATTAAAGCCAACTTTGTTCTTGCAGCAAATTCATTTCAGGCTACAAGACAGATTATATAGATGACATAGATTATGAATTGTTAAGCATACCTAACTCACTTACTAGTCTTGTGAATGTTGATTCATCAAGTGGCTTGGTAAATATGTCTGCAATCTGCTTTTCACTTGGAACAAAATGAAGTTCCACTGTACCTTTCATCACATGTTCCCTAATGAAGTGGTACTTGATATCAATGTGCTTGGTTCTTGAGTGCTGCACTGGATTTTCAGTAATGGCAATGGCACTTGTGTTGTCACAAAATATTGGAATTTTGTCAACAGTTATACCATAGTCAAATAACTGGTTCCTCATCCACAGTATTTGTGCACAGCAACTACCAGCTGCAATGTATTCAGCTTCAGCTGTTGATGTGGAAACAGAATTCTGCTTCTTGATGAACCATGATACAAGCTTGTTTCCTAGAAATTGACAGGTGCCTGTTGTGCTTTTCCTGTCTATTTTGCAACCTGCATAATCTGCATCTGAGTAGCCAATTAGATCAAAACCAGACTCTCTAGGGTACCAAATTCCTAGATTTGGAGTCCCCTTGAGATATCTGAAAATTCTTTTAATAGCCACTAAGTGAGATTCTTTAGGGTCAGCTTGAAATCTAGCACAGAGACATGTAGAAAACATAATATCAGGTCTACTGGCAGTTAAATATAAAAGTGAGCCAACCATGCCTCTATAACTTGTAATATTCACAGACTTTTCAGCCTTGTTTAATTCAAGCTTGGTGGCAGTGGCCATGGGAGTTTTTGCAGGTGAACAATCCATTAAGTCAAACTTCTTTAAAAGATCATAAATATATTTAGTTTGACTAATGAAAATTCCACCACTAACTTGTTTAACTTGTAAACCAAGAAAGTAAGTTAGCTCTCCCATCATGCTCATTTCATATTTACTTTGCATTAATTTAGCAAACTTTTTACAAAGTTTATCATCTGTAGATCCAAATATAATATCATCTACATAAATTTGTACAAGTATCTTAGAGCCATTAACATTTCTAAAGAAGAGATTTTTGTCAACAGTACCTCTTGTGAAGTGATTATCTAGAAGGAACTTTGATAAAGTCTCATACCAGGCTCTAGGTGCTTGCTTTAGTCCATAGAGTGCTTTCAACAAATAATACACATGGTCTGGAAAATTTGGAACTTCAAAACCTGGAGGTTGGCTTACATAAACCTCTTCCTCCAATTCCCCATTTAGAAATGCACTCTTGACATCCATCTGATAGACTTTGAAATTGGCATTAGCTGCATAGGCTAGAAAGATTCTGATGGCTTCAAGTCTTGCAACTGGAGCAAATGTTTCATCAAAATCTATTCCCTCTTGTTGAGAATAGCCTTTGGCAACCAATCTGGCTTTATTCCTTATGACAATGCCATTTTCATCTATCTTGTTTCTGAATACCCATTTTGTGTCAATAGAACTCTTGTTCTTTGGCTTGGGTACCAGCTTCCACACTTTGTTCCTCTCAAATTGGTTTAGCTCCTCTTGTATTGCTAAAATCCAATCTGGATCCAAAAGAGCTTCTTCCACTCGTTTAGATTCCTCCTGTGATAAAAAGCTACTATACAGACATTCATCTTGAGTAGCCCTTCTAGTTTGTACTTTAGATGTAGCATCACCAATGATCAGTTCAAAAGGGTGATTCTTGGTCCATTTCCTTTGAGGTGGTAGATTAGCCCTTGATGAGGTTGTCTCAGTATTGTCATGATGTGAGATAGAATGTTGATTTGTTGAAACTCCCCCTGAGTTGCTGATCCTTTGAAAGGAATTGGGAGTTCTATCAACTGATGAGGTGAATTGATTATCCGTTGACAGACTGTGATCAACGGATGCTTCGTTATGAACTTCAACGGATGATGCACTTTGTCTTTCAACGGATGCTGCATTGCTTCTTTCAACAGAAGCTGAATTATGACTTTCAACGGATGCAGCATTCTGTGCATTATCCAAAGGCAGACTCTGGTTTCTTCTTGAGATGCCTTCTTCATCATTCTCATCTTCACTATGATCACAATATATCTCAATATTGTCAAATTTGAGTCCTTCATGATGTCCCTCATCTGTTAGTCCATCAATCTTTTTATCATCAAACACAACATGTACAGATTCCATGACAATGTTGGTTCTTAGATTGTAGACCCTATATGATTTTCCAGCAGAATAACCAACAAATATTCCTTCATCAGCCTTTGTATCAAACTTTCCTTTGTGATCAGATTGATTCCTTAAGATGTAACATTTGCAACCAAAGACATGTAGAAAGTTTAAAGTTGGTTTTCTTCTCTTGAATAATTGATAGGGAGTCATGCATTTTGCTTGATTAATTAGAGAAATATTCTGAGTGTAACATGCACAGTTAACAGCCTCAGCCCAAAAATAAGTTGGGAGTTTTGACTCCTCAAGCATTGTCCTTGCAGCTTCAATTAGTGATCTGTTCTTCCACGTTCACCGCACCATTTTGTTGTGGAGTTCTTGGTGCTGAGAACTCATGCATGATCCCATTTTCTTCACAGAACATCTTTATGGTTGAATTCTTGAACTCAGTTCCATTGTCACTCCTAATATTCCTTACTTTGAAATCAGGATGATTGTTGACTTGCTTGATATGATTGATGATGATTTCACTAGCTTCATCCTTTGATCTAAGAAAATAAACCCATGAAAACTTTGAGAAATCATCTACAATCACTAGGCAGTATCTTTTCCTTGAAATTGATAATACATTGACTGGTCCAAAAAGATCCATGTGTAGAAGTTGCAGTGGTTCATCAATTGCAGATTCAAGCTTCTTACTGAATGATACTTTCTTTTGCTTTCCTTTCTGACAAGCATCACACAGTCCATCCCTTGTGAATTCCACTAGAGGCATTCCTCTAACTAAGTCCTTTTTGACTAGTTCATTCATTGTCTTGAAATTCAAATGGGACAGCTTCTTGTGCCATAGCCGACTTTCAACTGGACTTGCTTTGCTGAGAAGACAAGTAATGGATTCTGCATCTGTAGAGTTGAAATCAGCTAAGTACACATTCCCTTTTCTAACTCCAGTTAGAACCACTTTATTGTCCGTTTTACTTGTGACAATACAGGCTTCAGAATTGAAGGAAACAGTATTCCCTCTGTCACATAGTTGACTGATGCTCAATAAATTGTGTTTGAGACCATCAACCAATGCAACTTCATCAATGATGACATTTTCTTTTGAAATCAAGCCATATCCCATAGTGAATCCTTTGCTGTCATCTCCAAAGGTTATGCTAGGGCCAGCTCTCTCCTTAAACTCTGTGAGCAGGGTGAAATCTCCTGTCATGTGTCTTGAACAACCACTGTCCAAGTACCATAGATTCCTTTTTTGTCCCTGCACACAACAAAATCAATCAAGTTGATTTTGGTACCCAAGTGTCCTTGGGTCCAGCCTTGTTAGTCTTTTTCCTAGACTTCATTCCTCCTGCATCTTTTGACTTAGGTAACTTTGGGTCAACCTTGGTCTCAGATGTGGTTGGTTGAAGTGTAGGGTTAGTCACAGAATCATTTAACACATTTGATTGAATTTGATAAGGCATAGGTTGTGCAAACATGTTATTCCACATAGGCATATTGTATGGCATTTGAGGCATACTAAATGCAGTAAAGTAAGGATTGTTAATGTATGGCATGTTTGCAAAATGTGCATGGGGATTCTGGTGAGACATAACAGGCATAGCATGCAGAGGTGACATAGACATGTTAGGCATGGAGGGATTTTAAGGCATGGGAGCATTTTTAATAGATTTGCAATTATCAGATAGGTGATTAACACTTTTACAATGTACACAGCTTTTTCTAGGAGCATACCTATCAGGTGTGTAATTGTTATGTTTATTAATCCCTACCTTCCCATTTCTTTTAGATTTTCTTTTAGTTTCCTTCTTATCCTCAACCTACTTAAGCCTATCTTTCAACTGATCTAAAGTCATGTGTCCTATATTCACCTTACTGACATCTCTGGATGTGCTAGCTCCTTCTTTGACAAAGTTCTTGAGAGTTGAATCATTCTTTTTATTTTTAAAAGAACTTGCCTGTTTTAATTGATGAGCCTTCAACGGATGCTCCTTTTCTTCCTTCAACGGATAACTTTCATCATCCGTTGATTCCACATCTGTTGACAATCCATCAATTAATTCTAACTTCTTTTTGTTTTTCTTCCAGGCATCCTCACAGAATGATTCAATTCCCTGAACCTTGGCAATTTGAACACCAAAATCCCTAGATGTTTTCCAGGCCTTGATTACCTCTTGCTCACTTTCTAACTGTTTAGAAAAAATTTCTACTTTCTTAACAGCTTCTTCTAGTTCACCCTCAACAGTCAAGCATTTAAGTTTAATCTTTTCAAGCTCAATTACCTGACTCTCTAACACAGCATTTCTATCACTTAAAAACACATTATTTTCTTTGATCCTAGTGTTTTCTTTAGCTAGTGATTTAAGAGAAACACGCAAATGATATAATTCATTGGACATATCATTTATGGCTTCATTGCATTCATGTTTAGAAAGCTGAGAGAGATCAGTAGTAATTACCTGGTTGCTTGATGAACTAGTTTCATTTTCATCAGAATTAGCCATCAGGGCTAGGTTGACATATTCCACATCATCATCTTCATTTACCCCATCTGCTGCCCAATCATCTTGAGTGAGAAAAGCTCTTTCCTTTTGTTTGAGCAAATCAAAATACTTCCTTTTGTAATCAACTTGCTCAAATTTCTTTTTCTCAGAATTTGGCTTCCTACACTCACTTGCAAAGTGTCCACTAATGCCACAGTTGTAGTATTTGAACTTTGATTTGTCCACCATGTTTTTGTTTGGCTTAGTGAACTTTGTGTTTTTCCTGAACTTCATCTTTGCAAACCTCCTGGACAGAAAGGCCAGATGTTCATCAATATCAACAGATTCATCCTGACTGGAATTGTCTTCATCCTCAGCAACTTGCTCTTTACCCTTGCTTGATTCTGATTTGCTTGTGCCAATTTTGAGACTTGGCATTGTCTTTTCCTCATTTCTGGCTTCAACTTTTTCACTGTCAGCTACAAGTGCAACTGATCCTCCTTTTCTCTTTCCCTTTCCAACAGCTCATCTTGCTCCATCTCAAGTTCATAAGTCTTCAAAATTCCATATAATCTTTCAAGTGTGAAGTCCTTATAATCTTGAGAATTTCTTAGAGAAACAGTCATAGGCTTCCATTCCTTTGGTAGAGACCTTAGAAATTTTAAATTGGAGTCCTTGACTTGGTACACTCTCCCATACAGCTTTAATCCATTCAATAGTTTCTGAAATTTGTTGAATGTATCATTCAATGATTCTCCTTCTTCAAAATGAAAATATTCATATTGTTGAATGAGAAGCTGCATTTTGTTTTCTCTAACTTGCTCAGTGCCTTCACAGATAAGCTGCACAGTATCCCAAATTTCCTTAGCAGTTTGGCTATTGATGACATTGTCAAACATATCTTGATCCAGGCCATTAAACAAAATGTTCATGGCTTTCTTATCCTTGTGGACCTCTTCAATATCTTCAACAGTCCATTCTGCCTTTGGCTTGGGAATAGACTGTCCAACAGCAACTGTAGCAGTAGCAGCTGTGGCCACCTTGTGTGGGATGTGAGGACCATTCTCAATGCAGTTGATGTAGCTTTCATCTTGAGAGAGAAGATGTAAATGCATCTTCACCTTCCAGTGATGATAGTTATCTCTTTCCAGGATTGGAATCTTTACACCAATATCCTTCTTACTCATGATGTTAGCAGAATAGATCTTTAAACTCTTTGTATGTTAAGAGCTTGCTCTGATACCAATTGTTATTCCCAGTGGACTAACAATGAGATTTACAGAAGGGGGGTTGAATGTAAATCGACTAAGTGTTTGGGTGATCAAATGTGTGTGAATTGCTTGGAGCTGATGCAGACAGATATATATTCAAACACAAATGTTATGAACACAAGGAACTTAAAAACTTTTCTGGTGGATTTGTTGTTCCACCAGAGATGTGTTATTTCAGAAAATCTGTGATTCAAAACTAAATCACAGCTGCTTCCTAGTACAAACTAGATGATTTTCTCTCTTGATATTTCTAAACAGCTCAGGGAAAATTCACATCTAATTACTAGCTACTACTTGGTTTATATAACACCAAGTTTACAAGTGAAGACAGAGATAAAGTACAATAAGACAATAGTTCTCCACTTGTTTCTGTTCCATTTTTATCTAGTGTAATATGGAATTATCTGTTGACTTTCCATTATGAACCAGACTAAAAACGGCTGCTTTTTCTGCTGTTCCTGAAATAGGCTACCACATCTCTGTCAATCCATGTGCCTCTGTCAGCTTTGTTAACTGTCACTATCAACTGCTATGAGACTGAGCATCCGTTGAAGCTTTCATCCGTTGATGGCTTTATCCGTTGATGCTTTAGCAGTGCATCCGTTGAAGCTTTCATCCGTTGATGGCTTTATCCATTGATGCTCTAGCAGTTGAAGCTTTATCCGTTGAAGCACTTATCCGTTGATGGATATTATCCGTTGAAGCGTTAGAGACATCCGTTGAAGCTTAGTTTCTTATCCGTTGAAGGTCTTCAATATCCGTTGACACTTCTTCACTTATACAAAATTACAAGGCATGAAATATTTACAATTAGCCCTCCTATTTGTACATCCATTAGTAGTCAACATGACTGATTATCTCCTAACAACATCTAAGAATTACAGCTTGAAACCAGAGAGTGAGATGTGCTACAATACCAAACTTATTGCTAAGTAAGGCTACTCCTTCAACGGATAGCCAAGATGGTCTTATCCGTTGAAGCTACAAACACTAGATTTCTACTTAAGTGTTTTGCTGAACTTATCATCAAACTAATACACATAGTCCTAACAGTATCAAAATTACTTTACCCATTTTCAAAAAATACTCGAAATTTGACTACATGACCCAGCCGGTCGAAGAAACATCGCTACTGTCTAGGTTTAGTAAATTTAAATTATTTTGTAAAATCTCAAATTAATAAAAATTATTTTTTTAGGTTTTTATACGATCAATTTAATTAATAATATACTTCAAAATTACAAACTGGTCGGTTGTACATTATTGCTTTTAGGATCTCACACAATATTTAAATATATTCGGAATTTGAAATTAGATGTCACAAGATCCGTTAGAATTACAATATATACTAAATCGATTTATTTTTTAACGTTGTACATAAAAAAAGAATTATGTTTATGAAATTATTCAATTATGGTGAATTTATAAAAATTTGATACCAAAGTCCTACTTTTTTCATTATCTTTAAAAAAATTAAATTACACAACTAAATAGTAAAAATTAGATTTTTCATTAACATGTATTTGAAAAATGATAAGACATTTGATGTTTATTCATAAAAAATAAAGATTATATTTTTTATTATTTATAATTAAAATACATTTGTATTCAGATATTTGTGAAAGAGATCTTAAATTTTAAATTATTAAATTTGATATGGTTATTAAAAATAATCTTATCCATGAAGTCTCTTTTTCTTTTTAACTTAATATTAAGTTTATATTATAATCCAATCTAATGGTTCATGTTTAATTTTTTTATTAATTTAAAAACTAAAATAATAAACTCGATCGTATATATTGATGTTGTATCATTAATGTTAAATAAGTTGAACATGTACGTGTTCTACAACATGAAGATGTATGTTCTACAAACTAATCATAATTTATAGAATCATATGTTGTGCAATGTTCAACTTATCAAATGTATTAGATTTGCAATATTTTTATTAAAATAGTGATGCTTGTAGAACATGATTCACATTATAATGTGTTTTACAATATTTTATGTACTATCTAATTGCAGAACATATTTGGAATCGTGTACTCAACAAAAATAAGGGTTCAGTAGAACTCAACTCACATATATTTATATAAGAAACTTAAAAAATTATATAATCCAATCTTTCGGAAAAAATTAAGTCGAGCAATAATAATTTTACGAAAATAATATTTAATGTTGGAAAACATCGTACAACTATTTGGAATTACTTTAATATTTTGAACTATTTAGAAAAAAAGTTAAAACTATTATGTATTGTATCATTTGATTTAATTCATGTTATGCTATCTAAGAAAAATAATAATATTGGTCGATAATTTAAAAGGATAAACAAGTTCAACTATTTTTTTTTCTTTTTTTCCATGAGTCCAACTCATATTTTAAAAAAAAATAACGAGTTGAAAAATATTTAATTTTAGAAAAATAATATACAATGGTATCAAGTTATTATAAAAAATATTATAATTATATATGAAAGAAACTTGAAAACAATTTCAATAATGATATTAGTACAAATTTCTCTTCGAATTCTTGAAAAAAAAAGTATGTGAATATCAGTAGTTAGTCTTAATGATATATGAATTATTTTTAGCATCAATAACTGATGTTTTGTTGAGTAAAATTAGATATGGATTAATTAGCAGTGCTACTCCGATTATAATATATAAATAATTGCAATTTACTTATAAGATAATTATAATTTTTGTATAATTACAATTGCATGTTATTTGAGTAATTTATTGGCTATGATTAGACATATAAATAACTAAGATATCTAGAATATAATAAATGATGCCAGCATAATCTACACAAAAATATAACAAACGATAATTTACATGTATACACACGAATATATGATTTTATATTTACTAATTTTAGAAGATTCAATGTTAATGTTGATACACTTGAAGAGAATAACAAAAGTATTTTATATTGTGAAAATGAGAATGATCAATTAAATCTTAGTCTTTTCAATATGTTGAAAACTAGGTAAATTATGCCAATTTTGAATAGATAAATTATGACTTTGACAATAATCTGACATCTTATAAATTAACTTTGTACAATAGATTTAAAACTGGGTCGTATCAACTTTAGTTAATGAATTAATATTTTAGCAATGATATAACATCAACATAGATGTTAAATCTAAAAAAGATAAAATTTTCCATCAAAAATTAACTTATATTAATGGTAGTATAAATTCTACTTTGTTGAATATACGATTGCAGGTCTTGACGACTTTAGTTGTACATTACTAATCATTTTAGATTAAGTAAGGTAGTTAAAAATTAGTATTAACTTTATTAATTAAATATCTTATTACTCATGATTTATTTTATCAAAACTCAAAAAAATTATTTGACTTTACATTAAACATTTATGTTACTTTTTAGTTTAATTTTTATGAACATACTGAAAAAATTCTATGAATTAACTTTAAATCATTTTTATTTAACATATAGTGACTTATAAATTACATTCCCGATGAACAAAATAAATTTTGAAAATTATTTTTTAAATGATAAAACCGTATGTGTGTTTAGATATACTGATTTTAGTCACAATAAAATTTATTAAAATTTTTCAAATTTATCTCGAACTTCAGGAATAGAAAAATCTGGTAAACGCACTAAAATTAACTCATACAACAATGTTTTCGAAAACAAAATCTTGGTGCAAAATTAACTCATACAACACCATCATCAAACCATTATCTATAAAATTTTAATATATTGTATCTATGATATTCATACAACACGTTGGGACAAGTAAACAATTATATGTATGAGATCATGTCATACATTAAAATACAAAACTGTTGTGTGTAGAAATGTAATACAAGAGTTCTATGAGCTCATTTTCATTTCTGTTGTCTATCTAAGTACACAACAAAGTTTATACAACAATAAGTGTTGTAGGATTGTTTTTCATGTTATACTCTCCGTGACAGCCTACAGAACGATTTTATGAGTTTGTGAGAACCCTTGAGTAATGTCGCTTTTTACGAAGAAGCCAAGAGAAAGATGTTGTCTTTTCTGGATGTAATACGGTGGGCTTAATCCACAGTCATTGTTTTTACAATCTCACACGACGTCTTATACCCGTTGTCTGATCCAACTAACAGATGGTGATCCAACTAACAGACGGCGCCTCAATAGTTAACGGAAAAATAGGGTATCAGACAACGGGCATAAAATGTTGTGTATGCATGTTTTCCTTGTAGTGCTAACGGGCTATAGTTACTTACACTTTAACAAATATGCAACCTATTATCACTATAAATAAACCGGTGAACATAATTGCATTTTATAAAAATTCATAAATGCACTTTTGTTCAATTTTTAAATGATACTAGGATTTGCAAAATCCAGTACTGTAGAAAGGATTTCCATGGCTGACTCTGCGTAGTGCATATCACTATTTTGATTTAAAATTACAGTTCAATTCCTTATAAAATTTATTCATTTTTGTTTTATAATTTTTCTATACACTTCTTGGGCTTTTTTTTCGTTTCCCTTCTCCATTCTGAAACTCAGAGTATATGAAGGTACCACAGGATATAAAGGATAAAGGATAACCACCTACCTTAAAGGCTATTTTCTTGGTCGCTCTCAAAAAAGTCTCCATTTTTGTCACAAGATTGCCTCAGTTATTTGACATATCTTATAAATTTCTCCATAAAAATCAATGCAATTCTTATATCTTACTTCATAATCAAATACCGTGTCTCTAGGGAATTCGTCAATTATGGGTCAAATTGATTAAGTTTCTTGATTTCAGATGGCTTTATAAACTACATCTGTAAGTAATGTGTAACATATGGCTAATTCATAATTAATCAACTAGCAAACAGTATTATTATGCATAGAATAAGGATTTCCTCGATCACTTAAAAATCATCACTTCCTAGGAAGTTCATGCTACGAATGTAAAGAAGAGTGGGCCAGTGCTGTTAACATATGCCGGGAGAGGGACCAATGGGGCCAAGTAATATTACAAGACAATTGGAAGGTCAAAAGGGTAATTATAGAAGAAGTGGCAGAAGAGTCATTTTCAGGAGAAACCAATATTAGGGCAAAGTAAGAAGTTAAAAGGTATTATGTATTGAATTTTGGTTTGGGTAGTTGGAGAGTGTCACCTCTCGAATGTGGTTGGGTTTTTTATAATCAAGCGTATGTAAGATTACAATCGAGTCATTTCTATCTTTCTAAATTAAACTTTTATGTTTCATTGCTCAGAGTGTTGATTCCATATTCAATTACATAGATTTATCCATTTGCAATAGTGTCAAATCAATTTAGTCTTTAGAAAATTTGTATCAGAGCCAACAGATATAGGGCCCTTTCTACAGATAAGGATCGATTGGAGAAGTTAGAAGAGCAGCTAGAGGCAACCCAGAACTCGGTTCGTGAAAACATCCCGAAAGCTGTTGGATGATGTTAACTGACTTCTTACCCATTTACAAACTGCTCATCCCATAAATAATATAACTCTTAATTCTACTGTCAATTACTCTATTAATATATCTTTTGATTTTTTTGAAGATAACTTGATGGGAATTTGGTACAAAATAACATAACTAATATTATCTTAGCGTAAAGAAAGTATGTTTTTTTAACAAGTACTTAGAGTATCATCAGTTCCGTTAATGACATTTAGGAGGCCTACAAGCGACCAAAAAATAGGCCCCTAAAGATGCTATTATAATTATCCACAAAAACTATTACATGGAAATACGTGATACTCGATTAACAACTAATGTAAAAGATAATTTTCTTACAAATATAAAATCAAAAATCGTTAGTAATGGTATATATATCAATGTTCACTAACATATGTTGTTAGGTCACACACACTGTAGAGGGGGGGGGGGGGTGAATACAGTGTATAATACAATCAAATCGATATTAAGTAACAGAAAACAAACTTTATTGAAACAATAAATTCTGTTACAGTGTGGAACTGTTACCTCTCAGTGATGAACAAATATCACGAGAGCTGCTAGGGTTACAATGAATAATCTTCTCGAATATGATAACACTTTTAGTGTAAACCCTATGTCTGTGTTTATATACTACACAGTTACAAGATAATCGCTAATTGATATGGAATATAATTCTGCTTCCTAAAATATATCAATCAGATATCTTTTCATCCAAGTATTCCATTCTTCACGGAACTCCTTCTTCATGCATATCTCTTCTTATGTTTATCTCGATCTTCTTTTCTTTAATCAGCTACTGTCCTTATCTGATCGTCCTTCAGTACTTAAGTTCTGATATCTAACTTCTGATGATTATCTCCTGATAATATAAGTACTGATATCCTTAAGTCCTGACTTCCAGTATAAGTACTGATTCCCAGTTAAGTACTGATTTGTCCTGTTAAGTAAGATCTGAAATCTAAACATAAATTATATTAGCCATGACATTATCAAATATATCTAACAATCTCCCCCAACTTGTAAATTAGCATAATATACAAGTTTAACAGATATTTGATGATGTCAAAAATATTAAGTACAAATGCATGAGAATTAGACTAGATAACTACAACTTACAGTCCTTAAAGCTTTACCAATATTTAACTTCTGATAACAACTTCAGTCTGTACAAATATCAGAATTTAAGCAGTTGTAGATCTTCGACTTGACATCATCATCTGATCTCTCTGATGTCAGGAGTTGTTCTGAGATAGTTCTTCAACAAACATTTCTCAGCATATCTGAGTTCATCAATCATTCTCCTTTTGGCATCTTTAAGCTCTGCAGTGTCTTCACCAGTTTGAAAGATTGCAGCTCTGAGATCATTGATCTTTGCTTTTCTCAACTCCTGATCTAGTCTTATGACATAGGCTTTGTTAGACTCCAGATTGAATTCAAGTCCCCTAATACCAAGATATGTTCTGATCTGTGCAGTATTAGGTTTCATATCAATAATATCACCATTGTGATCTCTGTACTTTGGAACATATGTGCTGTCAGACTTAACAGAATAAAGCCTTTTCTGTCTCTGAATCTGTTCTTTTAAATAGTTTACAGCAGTCCCTGTTATTCTGTCATCCACTTGAAGTAAGAAAAGTACATGCTCCAATTCTTCAAAATACTTCAATGGAATGGCATTTTGTCTTATATGATAAACCCTACCATCTGTCATGAAATACAACATGATGTATTCTTTCAAGTAGGTATGGTAAACCATCTATACAGATTCCAGTTGATTCAATCTCTCAGGAGTTGCTCCAATACCTGGTTCACTCAAGGAAGTTGGATCATTGGTAGTGTTATGTATTCTCCTTTCATCAGCACTTCCCAATCCAGTTTTATCTCTTGCTTCCTTTTCAGTAACTACTCTTGCTTCAAAACCACTTGCAGTAGTCTTCAAAGATTGAGTCTGTTTTGCTTTAGTGAATCCTGGAAGGAGTGTCTTTGGTCTATCTTCTGATATCAAGTTAACTTGAGCTATGTCAGAGGTTACTTGCTTCTTCTGAATATCAGAACTTACAATTTCTTGACTCTGAACAACTTGAGCCATGTCAGAGGTTGTTTTAAGAAATTTTCTTGAAGTCAGAGCAAGATTATTCTTTTCATCAGTAATTTCTTCATCCTCAGGAGGCACATAAACCTTGATAGGTTCACCAACTTTTTCTTTATCCTTGGATCTTGGATCTATCTGCGGTTGTGATCTAGCCAATGTTGCTTCAGTAAGTGTCCTTTCTTTGATCACAATGCCTTTGAGTTTTGGAAGTGGCTTTTTACCAGAAGCTTCAGATTTAGATGTTACTTTCTCTGATTTAAGCCTGGCTTCTTCTTTCATTAAACTCTCCAAGTCCATTCCTGGATTTTCCTGAAGAAATAACTGTCTTGACATTTCCTCATCAAGATCTAAAAGTTCATCAGAACTTATACTTTTACCAGTAGCAGAACTTATTCTGTTCCCAGTATCAGAACTTGTCCTGTGACTAGCTTGTCTTGATTTGAATCCTCTACCTTGACTATGACCTCTACCCATTCCAGAGTTTCCTTGATCATCTTTTTCATTATCCTTTCCTACCAGTGTCTTGTCAGTCTTGCATTTGGACTTAATTACTTTCTCCCCCTTTTTGGCATCAGCAGGTAGTAGAAGAGAGATAAACAATTCCACTGAGGATTGGATTTCAGTTAATTGTGATTGCTGAGAAGCTTGATTTTTCAGAATTTCATCAATCTGAGCTTGTTGATGATCTTGAGTCTTCTCAATATAAGCAATCCTGTCAATGGTAGGTTGGAAGAACTTTTTCTTATCAATTTTCCAAACTTGTTCCTGTTTGATAAAGTTCTCTTGAATCTTGTGGAGCTCTGCATGAGTAGTTGAATGAAGACCTTGTAGATGTTTAGTACGCAATGCAGTGACTCTAAGCTGGGTTTTGAAATTATCAGAATTTAACATTGCATCAGCTTTAGTCAAGTGCTCAGCAAGATGCTTGTCAGTTGGAACACAGGAAACTGAGTTCCATTCCTTAGTCCACTCCTGACCTGCAGGAGTTTCACTCCAAGGTACTGGTGCTTCTCCGGTAACAAACTTCTTAACCAGTTCAGACTTTAGAATAGTCTGTTGAGGAGCATGTCCTGAAGGACCTGCTATATCAGCATCTGCAGTTGGAGCAGCATCACCAGTATCTCCAGCATTTGCAGCATCAGAATTAAAGAATCAGTATCTTCTGATAAGACAACAGTGTGAGTAGCAATAGAGGCTTCAGCATCCTCTAATTGCTGATCTTGTTCTAAGTTCTGATCAACAGCCAAATCCTGATGCTCACCTAAAGTCTGATCATCAGCATCATGATTTAGAGAAGATGTTGTTGATAACTCTGGAGTTTGAGCAGCATCAAGAACAGGTGTTGTAGAAGGATTAGTTGCTGGTGGAGCTTCTAAGAAAAGTATGTCAGGCACAACCATATTCTGAATATCAATTTCAGCACTTAGGCCTGGATCAATAGGAGATACAGACTTTTGAACAGGAGACACAGATGGTGTGTTGGCCTTTTCAGTAGCAGCTTCCTTAGATGTAGTTGATGGAGAAGAAGTGACTGGAGCAAATTCCTTGTCTTGTGAGATCAGAGATTCCTGATCCCCTTCCTTAGCTACTTCCTCTTCATCATCTGAAACTGGCCTCTTTGCCCTCTGTTTCTGGTATCTCTTTGTTGATTTGGATTCCTTGGGAGTTTCAGGAACTGTCATTCTTCTAAGCCTTTTAAGAAGCCTAGATCCCCCAATTCCAGAATCCTTCTGAGAAGTCTTTTTCTCAGCTTCACTTACAATAGGTTCTGAAGAAGGAACTTGTTCCTCAGTATCAGATTCATCTCTCAAGGTAATCCTCCTTCTCTTTTGAGGTGTTTGAGGAACAGTTTTTGTCCTCTTTGGCTTGGAGGAAGAAGGCTTCACAGTAGGTGCTGAGGCTGAGGGTTGTTCAGTCTGTGAAGTGGAGAGATAGGATTTGAGATATGTCCTGAGGGTAGGTTGAGTAGAATGAGTGGTAGGTGCTGAGGATGATGGTTTTTGGGTGTTTGTGGTTGGTTGGACATCAGAGTAAACAGATTTATAAGTATGAGAATCGGCATTTACTAAGATCTGTTTTACAGACTGAGGAATCTGTAATGGTCTAACCACTGATTTCTTAGTATCAGCATTTACCAGGTCATTAAAGTATCATTTTGCAACTCGAAAAGGTGGGGTTGAGGAACTGATTAATTGAGGTTCATCAGTACAAAAAGTATATATAAGTTGACATAATCTAGCAAAATAGACAACATTCCTATCCTCTGTCATCCTATCCCCAATAAAACCAATTATTCCAGTTGCAAAATCAAAATGAGTTTGATGGATAATAGCATACCCTATGTGCTGACTCAGAATTGGGATAACATCAAAATTTGAACATTTGTTCCCAGAAGCTTTGGTGATGCAGTCGAAGAAGAAGCTCCATTCTCTTCTGATATGAGCCCGTTTCAACTGCCCAAGTTTTGCCAAACTCCGTTCATACCCCAAATTTGCCATTAACTCCTGAAGAGCTGATTCTTCTGGAATTAAAAAAGTACAACCTTCTGGGAGATGTAGAGCTTTACGTATTGTACCATGAGTGACTGCATAAGATGAATCACCCACTTCGAAAATAATACTGGGAGTGCCATGTTTACCACCATCATCAAAATGCCCAGTCCGCCAAAACGTCAGAACTTGTTGGCTCGAAAAGACTGAAGGCTGGGTCAGTGCATACCCAATCTCACTGTGTGCAAGAAGATCTTGCACAAAATGCAATTCAGATGGAGCTTCAGCATGATTAAGAATTGCAGCATAGTTGTTTAGAACAAACTTAGCTCCATCAATGATTAAATCTTTAGGTGCCATGTGAAAAATTGAGATTTAAAAGTGCCTGTTAGGTGTTTGATAAAATGTCTGTATGAAAAACCAACGTGAGAGAAAGAGAGAGTAAAAGCAAGTAGAGAGAAAAATTATGAAGGAAATAAAAGATTAAAGAAATCCTTTCTCTGTCGTACTTATACTCTAAAAAAATGTTACCGTTGGACACCTGTCAGACATGCAATAATAACGGATAGTTACTGAGCGCGAGAAAACAGGAATCATTACTTGCCCACTTGCCTGTTTTCAAGGAAAAACCGTTCCATTTACCCAGATATTCCATTAATCAAGGAGAAACAGTTTTAATTCAAAATTGAAACCGTTCCCACTGATTTAATTATTTTTCACTGCATCATTAATATTCTGAAAAGAAATCAAGTTAAAATGACCAAGATAAATCAAATAAGTAAGTACTGATAAAGGAAAGTCAAAACGTAAATTAAAACAGAATTTATATGGTCATCAGAATATCAATCAAGATTTATCAATGCATTATAAAATAACTTAGAGACAAAATCTTGAAATAAAGACAGATTTCATTAATATATCAAGAGAATACATTCATGAAATGGAAATTACATCAGTACTTATACAAGATTTCCCTAAGCTACGAAACCTAACATCAACAGCTTTAGTCCTAGCTAAGAAGCCTGACAAAGCTGATGATGAAGAAAAACAGGAAGAAGACGAGATTAAATCATTTCTTCTTCCGACTCTCGACAAACAGAATGGCGAGTCGGATGATTCGCTCTTGCTGGCGGAGAGCTTCCATCCTTTCCTCCTCCAATCGCTCTAGATGGCGATGGTAGTCCATATAGAAGAACAGGAGGTGGGTCAGTACCTCCTGTGGGACAGAGTCCCATATCTCCTCAGAAATGGCCGTGACGTGCCATTTCTGCTGCCAGTCGGCACAACTTAGCTCCATATTGAAGTTTTGGTAGTTCAAAAACATGTTGTATCTGACCATTGTGTTTTTGAAAGAAAAAGTATGAAGGTAAGTTTGTGAGAAGGAATTTGATGGGAAGGCTGATGTGAAGAGGCTGTTTATATAGGCAAGAGAATGCCAGGAGACACAAAGGTTTTTAATGCTGACAGGTAGAATTAATTCTACCTCGTCTCCCCAGACTTGGAAAAAGAATAACATTCATTGGAAAGAGAAAACATGGTTTAATGCGCACAAGACACAAGTAAAAGTTGACTGTTCAAGTACGAGTACCATTAATCCTAACCATAGTGACTATTAATGTAACACCACCAAATCCGGGGTCGGGGATCCGGGTTGTCACGAGTTCCATTTCCCTTAATAACACCCAATCTTAATACACAATCAACTACTCTGTACTGTGACCCCACAACAAACACACACACTACAAGTTATAGTCTCAGAGATGAATATCCAAAAATAATCACAAGTCGTTTTATTCCACAATTATATGTCAATACACCTTAAAAAGGTTTCTGAATAAATTTACATTTCTTTGCCATTATTACAATTCATAATATACATAAGTCTGGTACATTACTAGATGAAAACTTAGCCTATTGGTAATTTCTACCTCAGCTACAGCGGCCTCAACGCTTCCAGAAAGCTGCGAAACGTTTCCTATCCGCTTGCGAATTGGGAGCTTGGTCTTGTTCATCTTATCTATCTGATGTTGTGTGATGAAAGAAGAAAGCAAGGGTGAGCAGCAAGCCCACCAAAATAATATGTATAATGATTAACAATATATGAGCCTACTCATAATACTCATGAAAGTCTTGGTCAAAAGAAATGAACCAAGTTTGATATCTTAATGCGATGAAGTCGCGAAATATTCAGTATATATACATATATACTTTTCAAAATATTGGAAGTCCTCTTCCATGCATAATATACACAAAGTCCTAGTGAATAACTGTATATAAAAAAAATATCGTTGCAAGGTGATCTCATATATCTAACCTTGTCTCAACGTTTTTCTGAAAATCTTTGTCATTCATAAGACAATTATTAATTAGATATAAGTTTAAAAGATGAAGTTACCAAATACTTCCCTACACTTATATCATTTATAAAGCTACTTGAACTACCATTGTTCAAAGTATAATGAGCTTTCAACAGTTCATCACATAGATGAGACTACAAGACAAGATTTGAATAGATTAAATCTTTAAAATATTATTAAAGGAAATGAAGTTATGACATACTTCATTAAGTTCTGATATATATATATCCACATATACATCTTCCTTTATACATTTCCTGAAAACCTCTGTCATGTAAAGTATGAACAGAATTGCAATATCCAATAAGTTTGGAAAGGAAAAGAATTTTGGCATAAACCAGATATCTTGCTGATCAGGCAAAGATACCCATAAGTAACCTTTTCTACTAGTAGATGGACGAATTCCCCACTGGTCATCACCCTGGTCGTAATAGGACCTTATGTTGGACTGCCACTCAGCCACTTATGCATTTGATGGACTCCCACTGAGCCACTTACACTATCATGGATGCCCACTGAGCCCATGTTGCTTATGCCGACTCAATAGATGGACTTACTTCCCGAACGTTAGCTAAGTAATCAATTCATTTACCAAAACTGCAACCGTGTTGCGAATATAAAATACACCACAGAGCCGGATCCCTCAGGTTTTGAGCGAGTATTTAAATCCCCTTAAAAAGGAAGATCTTAAATATAAAAATGAGTTTTGGGATCCGCTCTAACTTTTAAAAATCATTTTGAAGACTCGAAAACACTTTATAGAGTGTTTGGAGTAAAGCTGATTTAATGAAGTAAATCAGTCCCCAGAATATTTAGAAAATGACTGAATATTATTATTTAAATAATATTCCCATAAAGAATAATCTTTATAAAAATAATTGAAGTAGAAGTATTAAAACATATACTTGAAACGAGTATTAAATAATCAAAGATATACTTATATGAAAGTACTATCTTTATTTGAATAATCAAAAATAAGTTTGATTATTGACACCTTATTCTTTAATAAAATAAAGAATATACCTCAGCAAATAATCGGAGTCATAGATCCTCAAATGAATATTCAAATAATATTCATTAAATAATATAAACTGAGTCATAAGCCCTCGAATGAATATTCAAATAATATTCAATAAATAATATAAAAGAGTCATAAGCCCTCGAATGAATATTCAAATAATATTCAATAAATAATATAAAAGAGTCATAAGCCCTCGAATGAATATTCAAATAATATTCAGATAAATAAATAAAAGGAGTCATAAGTCCTCGAATGAATATTCAAAATAATATTCATTAATAAAATAAAAAGAGTCATAAGTCCTCGAATGAATATTCAAAATAATATTCATTTAATATAAAGGAGTCATACGCCTTCGAATAATATTCGAAATAATATTCAATAATAAAATAAAGTTAAAGTTATCGAATAAACCTTATTCGATTAATAGTTTTGAAAACTATGACCATATATATATAAGTATATATATATATATATCCATATATACAAAATCTACTCGGGATCCTCGACTCCCGGTTTTAGAAAATATTTTCACCTTTGGGTCCCTGTACTAAGGGTATATGCAAATTACCGCTATCCTCTAGCATAGGTATTATCAACTGAATCAACAGATATATATGGAAAGAATGTGAAACAGGCATGCATATATATATACCATAGCAGCATGCTTCAATATATTGCAACATTTGCTAATTAACCAACATGCATCTATCGCAAGATAATGCAAATACATATATTCATCACAACAACAGTTATAACGGGTAGAAAACTTGCCTGAGCGACTGGGGGTTACGAATGGCTCGGGACGAGTCTGGTAACCTATAAGCAACAAGTAAGTTGGAATTAAACCAAAGTCACTTGTAAATCTATACTTTAACTAACTTAGACTCTAACGCTTATTTTGCGCTTATTGATTCACTTAAGTCACTCGAGTACCCTCGGCTCCACCATTTTTAATAATTTAATCTTTACGAGTTTTAAGGCGATTCCTTCGCGAGTGTCTTACCAACTGCCTAACACACTTACCATAAATGTTTCATACTTCAATTAGTCCTTTTTGGTCTTTAACCTATGTTTCAAAGTAAGGCGAGGGGAAAAGTTTCGTTCGCGAAATGCCGTTACTTGAAACGGTCGTTTCTCCTAAACCGTGCATCGGAATCGAACGAACTACATATCAAAACGAAGCTCGTAACATGTGCTATCTAGTCATGGAAATGGTCATAATCTAGCAGGGGGTTCTCGGGTCCTAATGTTATGCACAAAAACAGTCTAAAGAAAATCGTACGTTACGACGGCTATGTTTACGCGATTTCCCAATTTAAAACCATTCAAAACCAACCCAATTTAACCTCAACTCCAACATACAAGGAACATCCATCCTTATCACATCATAACAACCCCAACCAATTCAATTTTAACCTTCATACTTATGCCTAAGCTTAACTTTAACCATACTTAAGTTCTTTTAATCAAAACAACAATATTTACCATTCCATTTCAATACCATTTCACTCCCAAACTCTAAATCACAAACATCAAGCTACAATATCACCCTACTAATCAAAATCATCTTATAATACATAGGAATCTAGGGTTTGGAGATGATATACCTTCCTTGGAGAGTGGAGAATCAAGAGAATGGCTTGGAATCACCCTTAAAGTCCTTATCCAAGCTTAATCTAAACAAAACTTCAAGAACACAAATTTTAGTTCTTGAAAAACACTATTCACCATCTTCTTTCATGATTTATAGAAAAAGATTGGCTTGGAATTAGAAGCTTAAACTTATAGGAAGTATGTAACTATCCATGGGGAAGCTTAGATAATTACCTTGCTAAATAGTAAGTGGTGGAGCTTGGATCTTCAATTTTTAAGAAAAGAAGCCGAGAGCATGAAGAAGAAGAAGAGAGATTTTTGTGTTTTGTTTTTGGTTAATTACTTAATTAACCTTAATTTTGTGTGGTTATAATTCAACCACACTTCCTTCCCTTCTATGTCATGCTTGTGTCATCCTCATGATGTCATCCTCCCCTCCTTGTCCTCTTCTCATTGGTTGGGTGACATCACTCTCTCTAATCCCTTTGATTAACTTCCTAATTGTTTGCCTAATGACCGCTGATCTGTTATACGGTTCGCTTGAGGGATCATACACGGGATCTTATTACTTAGGTTCCCTTAACCTTTCTCAATACATTATATTCCTTTTTATGATCCTCTATTATAATCCTTTAATTTAAATCCTTTTTATCCTGTTACCTTATACTCAATTCTCTCCGTATCTAGTGTATTTCTGGGAAAAACCAAAGTGTTCGGATTTGGATTCTGACGATCTTTACATACACTTATATCCCATATAAAGTACTAATAAAATCTCAGAATATCCATATCAGAACCCCTACATAGTGTGGCATGAAAAGTTTTCTCATTCAGCAAAAACACTATTCATAAGGGTTTCAAAATTTCCCAAAATTTGGGGTTATTACAGTCTCCCCTCCTTAAAAGGATTCCATCCCGGAATCAGATAGAAATGAATAGGGATACCTTCTTAGTATTGCACTTTCTAACTCTCAAGTCAATTTTCCCACATTGTGGTTCTACCATCAAACTCTTACTAGTTTGATAACCCTTCTCCTAAGCACTCGTTCCTTCTTAATCTATACCCTTCCTGGTTGCTCCATATAGGTTACGTCTGGTTGCATGTCTATGCGCTCATATGCCCCTATTTGTCTAGCATCCGAATTACACTTTCTTAACATTGATACGTGAAACACGTTATAACTTGCTACATGTTCTAGGGTAAGGCTAGCTCATATGCTAACTTCCCAATACTTCTTAATATATCCAAGGGTCCAACAATTGGTGGACTTAGCTTTCCTTTCTTTCCGAATCTCATTAATTCTTTTCAAGGGAATACTTTTAACAATACAAGGTTGCCTCCTTCCTATTCTTTGTCCTTTCGTGTCAAATCGACATACTTCTTATGTCCTTCCTGGCTACTACTAGTCATCCTCTGATTAGATCTATTATATCCCTGGTCCTTTGGACTACTGCGGGTCCGAGCATCTTGCGCTCTACAACTTCATCCTAACATAAGGGAGATCGACATTGTCTTCCCTCAAGGATCTCATAAGGCGATACCTCAATACTGACATATGATCTATTGTCGTAAGATAACTTAATCCACGTTAAGTGATCATTCCAAATTCTTTCAAGTCTATTACACAGACTCTCATCATAGCTTCTAATCATTAGAACTTTTGCTTCTCAATACCCATTCTTTTCCAGTTCGTAATCGCTACTACCTTCCGTTCCTAATATTATACGGGTTATACTTTTGCTCGCTAGCGTTCTATAACCTTTTAATAACCACGTCAACCTTAGTATCACGAATGTGTTTCCATTCCGCATACTACCACCACTTTATTACTCCTTTTTCAGTTGTTTCAATTTCCAAAATTTGATCAATCAAATAGAAGTAAAGGAATTTGTTGAGAGATCACTATGATCATGAACACTTGTTATATCGCATAGTTAGTACAGAAGGTGGCCAGCCTTTAGTACTTGACAAGCAATTAAACAATAGCTGGTATCCTACTCGGCTTCTATCACACAGATAGATAGTCATTCGGCAATACCTCCCCTTCTGGAAGGGTTGTTCTTCTCAGCTTACATGAAATGGAAAGAAGAGAAAAGAACGAATTGAAGAGAATTGTATATATGAAAAATATACTGCCACAAAATATCTGGCTTGGAACCTACCTCTGAACTATAGAGGTTTGTCATAGGAGAACAAAACATATATGTATTTATATCAACATCAAGTATTATAGCATCGTATTTCACATGCCTAAATATTTCTATTCCGTTCATCACTCTATGGACCCATGCTCTTCCTCGAGCTTATACACAATCACCTTAGAAACTCACTTGATATCGAAAATCGAATCTGGGACCTCATTCTAGACCTCATCGTTACTAGAACCCATTATTATACCGCAATCTTCTTCGCATGGGTAATACTACTCTTTATCGATAAGAAGGAATAAATATATCATAGGTAGATAATCGACTTAATTAGTCTATCATTGTTCTATCAATGATAACTTATACACTACCACGACCCGATTAGTGGTACTCAATCTCAACACCCATTCCAATACAACTCTCACGGTTGTAATCAACTCATTACTCGCGGAATCATTACTGCATTACTATGGTCCCCCACTGACCTACTGTCATCATTCACCTTTCCATAAAATCTTAATATCTAGCCATACGGAGTCCATACATGTCGTATCAATCCTTCTAAGGAGGTAACATAATCACCATTCATGATTCATGAAGAACACTCCTGATCCTGACATACATGCATGACATGAAGCAGATAAAATTGCAGAAGAGTTTCAATCAAAGCAACGATAGCAGGTTAATACCATTCTTAATCATACGCCCTAAATAGAAGACTTAACTCAAGGGTTCATCTAGTCCTTTTTGAAACATGGTCCTGGCTTATCTCAAGATAGTATCTTCTGAAATAGATAGCCCGCTCATGGTGATTACACGAATTAAACCTTTACCAACTACTATTACGGTTGGATATTGCACAGTCATCAGAAGGAATGTCAATCTTCCAAACCATAATACAACCTTCATAGCTGTAACCATTATCACCGTATTCCTTTGGCACAAGCGCCAATAATTATCCTCTTACCTTTAAAGTGTCGGCCACCTCTTTGGACTTTCCTGATAGTAAAATTTCCTTACAGTCAATGTCATTTTAACCACCTCCAAATAAATTTTCTACCTTATTTCAATCACAGCTTATGTGAAAATGCTTTCCTTAAAATCTGATGAGTAAAAAAAAATTACCATTTTTCCATAAGTTATCCCCTCAGTCTTTAGAGGTTAATCACTGTCATGACTGACTCTCAATCATAATTAGAACATCTTTTATCTTAAGTCCTAATTGCCCTGAATAATTTCGACCATTACTGGTTCGATCCATACTTTCTCGTGGTTTAACACGTGCCCCACTTGGCAACATTATAATTACGTCATATTTCCTTTATCAACATTTCTATTCTTGAAAATTTTGAATATTACCTTTCTCCTTGTAAAACCTCTAAGGTTATCCTTCAATCGTTCCTCCTGTATTCCCTAGATACAGGGCATATTAAAATACCATTTACTATTACTAGAACCATTGCCTATATACTTCTGAAAAATTTCTCCACTGATTCTTAAAGGTTGTTGTTACCTTAACCCTTTCCAAATCATACTATCAAAACTCATACTGTCCCTATTAAGGGTGACATGCTAACCTTTATGCAGTCCCCTAGGATTCATTTTAAGGTACCAATGTTCTATCCTTAATTCCACCTTTAAAAGGTACCTGCATCCTTCCATGGATAAATCAAGTCATATATCCTTGATAGATTATCTTATTCATCATTCCCACCTCGATAGTCTATACCTAACTTCATAATAGCATCCTTATTCAAATTGAGGTCAATCCATATGGCCTCCAAAAGATAACAATGGTCATCCGCTTTTCTTTCCTGATTTGGTAATGATAACATGGATGTTCTGGAAGATATTGGTCATGTTCAACGTGAACTTCTTCTTAATAATTCCTTATTTACTTTTGTTGTTTATCTCAACAGTCACCTCAATGTTGGGATATCTTTCATACCTGGCGTCTCCCTTTCTGGGTATCAAGCCACCGGTCTTACACTTCACATTCTTGAAGGTCACTTCCTCCATCCAATTTTCCTACTTTCTTACCTTCTTGTCTCTTTAGTCTATCCGCGTCTTATTATTTATCCTTCGAACTATCTAAAGGTTTCCTTGAATCCTCCCAACTTAAAGGGGATAAAATGTACATAACTCGTATGCCTTCAACCATCAACTTTAACTCATGGTGAATCACCCTCATACCAATGATTACATACTTTCCTATTTCTATTGCAACGAGTCTTTAGGGTTTCCTCATACCCGACTCCCTTATCATACCTCAAACTCTATTGCCTTTATATCCCTTTCCACTTCAGTTCCTTTTTATTTTCCTTTCTCTTATCATTATTTCACAAACCAATCACAATATAAGCATTGATTTCAAACATCCCGTCATTCTGGATTCGTGTCCTCAGAACGAATCTTGACAACTTTTACAACTTAGATTCATAATTTATCATACTTGTCTGCCTTTATTCTGACTCTAAAGCTTTTACACTATCTCCATAACCTTGGGAATTACTTTCCCGAAAACAATTGACTGAACTTAAATCAGTTTATTCTAACCTCTGGCTCCGTGCCTTTCTTGGTCTTTCACCAGCAGGTGGCCTCTCTCTTAGGAGGGTAAGTGACAAAAATAGTCTTTTGAGATTCGTCAATCATTTAGAATCTCAAATGATTCCTATATTTCCCTTAGCCAGGCTCTTGCCTCGACTGGGTCAACCTGTTCCTTGGAACTCTGAGAGCTTAGAGACTTACAGGTCCTGAAAGAATTTCCTATCGCATTGTTTCCCCAAGGTGGTGGTTGGGGATAATAGTGTAAGTTCTGTCTAGACAGGTCCATGAATTGCCGTATAGGAGTACCGTCTCGGGTCTCCTTTCCTTACTCGACTTTCTGTTTCCTTAGTATGAAATGTTTCATCCTACTCCCCATAATTGGGGTCATCTTTTAATTTAAAATCCTCATTTTCCACTCCATTATGTCATGGGTTCCTTCTATCTTGATGGCGACCTCCCTGACTATCACGTTCAGGGTTTGCTCTAAATCTTATTCCTCAAACTATGGCTCTCATCTAAGTTCTCATCCTTACGCTCTTGAACTTTCGGAACCCAAATTCTATAGGAATACCTCATTATTCCCTTATCATCTTTCTCTGGCACCGTATGCTCTTTTCCAATAATTCGGTCTCTATTGCAATCTCAAACAGCTTTTCGGTACCGGCTCCGGTTACCTTCACTACTATTTCCAAAATCTCTTATAAACTCTCCCAAAGACATTATCATCTTGAGTCTCTCCTTTTTACTAAGGGCATCAGCCACCACATTGGCTTTCCCCGAATGATAAAGAATCTCCCAATCATTATTCTTGATTAGCTCTAACTGCCTCCTCTGGCATATGTTGAGCTCTTTCTACGTGAAAATGTACTAGAGCACTTATGGCTTAGGTAATTCTCGCACTTCTCTCCATACAAGTAGTGCCTCCAATCTTTAGGGTAAAACTATTGCCACGAGCCTAAGTTCATGGGTGGGGATATCGAATTTCATATTACCTTAATTGTCTTGACATGTACGCGATTACCTTACCGTGCTGCATAAGCACGCACCCTAAGCCCTTGTGCGAAGCGTCACTACACTTCACAAAATCTCCTTTTCCATCCGGCAACGCCAGCATAGGGGCCATCACCAACCTCTGCTTCAGTTCTTGAAAGTTGTTCTCGCATTTCTCTGTCCATTCGAACTTCTCAGTCTTACGAGTAAGCCGCGTTAAAGGGGCTACTATCTTTACAAACTTGAACGAACCTCCGGTAGTGACCGGCCAATCCTACCTCTGGTAGTCGACCTAACCATGGTCATTAATTCATCAGTGGTCCTTTATCCAATCTTGTCAGGATCCTCCATGGGATCCTCCTCAACAACTATCCCTTCTAGGATAACATCCTCAACCGCTACATCCTCAATATCAACATCATCCGGTCCTGCATTAGGACACTCTATCGGATCCACAATCCGATCTCCAATTAGTAATAAAACATCATCGCGCTGTTGCTCCTCAACCTCAGGGTTCGGAGTCCCGCTACCATATACGATAACGAACTACGCTCCTATCACGATATTTATAAGGGTTCCCATAAGGGTTTTAACTGTCAGTACTACGTTAGGTAGCCCGACTATGAACTTGGCAAGAGTTCTTATTATCTTTGTGAACTTATTATCTTAACGTCACATCATCTCTGAGGTTTATAACGCTTAGCTCTGATACCACTTCTGTAACACCCCCAAATCCGGGGTCGGGGATCCGGGTTATCACGAGTTCCATTTCCCTTAATAACACCCAATCTTAATACACAATCAACTACTCTGTACTGTGACCCCACAACAAACACACACACTACAAGTTATAGTCTCAGAGATGAATATCCAAAAATAATCACAAGTCGTTTTATTCCACAATTATATGTCAATACACCTTAAAAAGGTTTCTGAATAAATTTACATTTCTTTGCCATTATTACAATTCATAATATACATAAGTCTGGTACATTACTAGATGAAAACTTAGCCTATTGGTAATTTCTACCTCAGCTACAGCGGCCTCAACGCTTCCAGAAAGCTGCGGAACGTTTCCTATCCGCTTGCGAATTGGGAGCTTGGTCCTGTTCATCTTATCTATCTGATGTTGTGTGATGAAAGAAGAAAGCAAGGGTGAGCAGCAAGCCCACCAATATAATATGTATAATGATTAACAATATATGAGCCTACTCATAATACTCATGAAAGTCTTGGTCAAAAGAAATGAACCAAGTTTGATATCTTAATGCGATGAAGTCGCGAAATATTCAGTATATATACATATATACTTTTCAAAATATTGGAAGTCCTCTTCCATGCATAATATACACAAAGTCCCAGTGTATAACTGTATATAAAAAAAATATCGTTACAAGGTGATCTCATATATCTAACCTTGTCTCAACGTTTTTCTGAAAATCTTTGTCATTCATAAGACAATTATTAATTAGATATAAGTTTAAAAGATGAAGTTACCAAATACTTCCCTACACTTATATCATTTATAAAGCTACTTGAACTACCATTGTTCAAAGTATAATGAGCTTTCAACAGTTCATCACATAGATGAGACTACAAGACAAGATTTGAATAGATTAAATCTTTAAAATATTATTAAAGGAAATGAAGTTATGACATACTTCATTAAGTTCTGATATATATATATATATATATATATCCACATATACATCTTCCTTTATACATTTCCTGAAAACCTCTGTCATGTAAAGTA
Source organism: Apium graveolens (assembly GCF_009905375.1). NCBI lineage: Eukaryota > Viridiplantae > Streptophyta > Magnoliopsida > Apiales > Apiaceae > Apium > Apium graveolens. The sequence goes on from NC_133653.1 coordinate 59,721,352, forward strand.
TGAACAGAATTGCAATATCCAATAAGTTTGGAAAGGAAAAGAATTTTGGCATAAACCAGATATCTTGCTGATCAGGCAAAGATACCCATAAGTAACCTTTTCTACTAGTAGATGGACGAATTCCCCACTGGTCATCACCCTGGTCGTAATAGGACCTTATGCTGGACTGCCACTCAGCCACTTATGCATTTGATGGACTCCCACTGAGCCACTTACACTATCATGGACGCCCACTGAGCCCATGTTGCTTATGCCGACTCAATAGATGGACTTACTTCCCGAACGTTGGGTAAGTAATCAATTCATTTACCAAAACTGCAACCGTGTTGCAAATATAAAATACACCACAGAGCCGGATCCCTCAGGTTTTGAGCGAGTATTTAAATCTCCTTAAAAAGGAAGATCTTAAATATAAAAATGAGTTTTGGGATCCGCTCTAACTTTTAAAAATCATTTTGAAGACTCGAAAACACTTTATAAAGTGTTTGGAGTAAAGCTGATTTAATGAAGTAAATCAGTCCCCAGAATATTTAGAAAATGACTGAATATTATTATTTAAATAATATTCCCATAAAGAATAATCTTTATAAAAATAATTGAAGTAGAAGTATTAAAATATATACTTGAAACGAGTATTAAATAATCAAAGATATACTTATATGAAAGTACTATCTTTATTTGAATAATCGAAAATAAGTTTGATTATTGACACCTTATTCTTTAATAAAATAAAGAATATACCTCAGCAAATAATCGGAGTCATAGATCCTCAAATGAATATTCAAATAATATTCATTAAATAATATAAACTGAGTCATAAGCCCTCGAATGAATATTCAAATAATATTCAATAAATAATATAAAAGAGTCATAAGCCCTCGAATGAATATTCAAATAATATTCAATAAATAATGTAAAAGAGTCATAAGCCCTCGAATGAATATTCATATAATATTCAGATAAATAAATAAAAGGAGTCATAAGTCCTCGAATGAATATTCAAAATAATATTCATTAATAAAATAAAAGAAGTCATAAGTCCTCGAATGAATATTCAAAATAATATTCATTTAATATAAAGGAGTCATACGCCTTCGAATAATATTCGAAATAATATTCAATAATAAAATAAAGTTAAAGTTATCGAATAAACCTTATTCGATTAATAGTTTTGAAAACTATGACCATATATATATATAAGTATATATATATATATATATATATTTATATCCATATATACAAAATCTACTCGGGATCCTCGACTCCCGGTTTTAGAATATATTTTCACCTTTGGGTCCCTGTACTAAGGGTATATGCAAATTACCGCTATCCTCTAGCATAGGTATTATCAACTGAATCAACAGATATATATGGAAAGAATGCGAAACAGGCATGCATATATATATACCATAGCAGCATGCTTCAATATATTGCAACATTTGCTAATTAACCAACATGCATCTATCGCAAGATAATGCAAATACATATATTCATCACAACAACAGTTATAACGGGTAGAAAACTTGCCTGAGCGACTGGGGGTTACGAATGGCTCGGGACGAGTCTGGTAACCTATAAGCAACAAGTAAGTTGGAATTAAACCAAAGTCACTTGTAAATCTATACTTTAACTAACTTAGACTCTAACGCTTATTTTACGCATACTGATTCACTTAAGTCACTCGAGTACCCTCGGCTCCACCATTTTTAATAATTTAACCTTTACGAGTTTTAAGGCGATTCCTTCGCGAGTGTCTTACCAACTGCCTAACACACTTACCATAAATGGTTCATACTTCAATTAGTCCTTTTTGGTCTTTAACCTATGTTTCAAAGTAAGGCGAGGGGAAAAGTTTCGTTCGCGAAATGCCGTTACTTGAAACGGTCGTTTCTCCTAAACCGTGCATCGGAATCGAACGAACTACATATCAAAACGAAGCTCGTAACATGTGCTATCTAGTCATGGCAATGGTCATAATCTAGCAGGGGGTTCTCGGGTCCTAATGTTATGCACAAAAACAGTCTAAAGAAAATCGGACGTTACGACGGCTATGTTTACGCGATTTCCCAATTTAAAACCATTCAAAACCAACCCAATTCAACCTCAACTCCAACATACAAGCAACATCCATCCTTATCACATCATAACAACCCCAACCAATTCAATTTTAACCTTCATACTTATGCATAAGCTTAACTTTAACCATACTTAAGTTCTTTTAATCAAAACAACAACATTTACCATTCCATTTCAATACCATTTCACTCCCAAACTCTAAATCACAAACATCAAGCTACAATATCACCCTACTAATCAAAATCATCTTATAATACATAGGAATCTAGGGTTTGGAGATGATATACCTTCCTTGGAGAGTGGAGAATCAAGAGAATGGCTTGAAATCACCCTTAAAGTCCTTATCCAAGCTTAATCTAAACAAAACATCAAGAACACAAATTTTAGTTCTTGAAAAACACTATTCACCATCTTCTTTCATGATTTATAGAAAAAGATTGGCTTGGAATTAGAAGCTTAAACTTATAGGAAGTATGTAACTATCCATGGGGAAGCTTAGATAATTACCTTGCTAAATAGTAAGTGGTGGAGCTTGGATCTTCAATTTTTAAGAAAAGAAGCCGAGAGCATGAAGAAGAAGAAGAAGAGAGATTTTTGTGTTTTGTTTTTGGTTAATTACTTAATTAACCTTGATTTTGTGTGGTTATAATTCAACCACACTTCCTTCCCTTCTATGTCATGCTTGTGTAATCCTCATGATGTCATCCTCCCCTCCTTGTCCTCTTCTCATTGGTTGGGTTACATCACTCTCTCTAATCCCTTTGATTAACTTCCTAATTGTTTGCCTAATGACCGCTGATCTGTTATACGGTTCGCTTGAGGGATCATACCCGGGATCTTATTACTTAGGTTCACTTAACCTTTCTCAATACATTATATTCCTTTTTATGATCCTCTATTATAATCCTTTAATTTAAATCCTTTTTATCCTGTTACCTTATACTCAATTCTCTCCGTATCTAGTGTATTTCTGGGAAAAACCAAAGTGTTCGGATTTGGATTCTGACGATCTTTACAAACACTTATATCCCATATAAAGTACTAATAAAATCTCAGAATATCCATATCAGAACCCCTACATAGTGTGGCATGAAAAGTTTTATCATTCAGCAAAAACACTATTCATAAGGGTTTCAAAATTTCCCAAAAATTGGGGTTATTACAGTCTCCCCTCCTTAAAAGGATTCCGTCCCGGAATCAGATAGAAATGAATAGGGATACCTTCTTAGTATTGCACTTTCTAACTCTCAAGTCAATTTTCCCACATTGTGGTTCTACCATCAAACTCTTACTAGTTTGATAACCCTTCTCCTAAGCACTCGTTCCTTCTTAATCTATACCCTTCCTGGTTGCTCCATATAGGTTACGTCTGGTTGCATGTCTATGCGCTCATATGCCCCTATTTGTCTAGCATCCGAATTACACTTTCTTAACATTGATACGTGAAACACGTTATGACTTGCTACATGTTCTGGGGTAAGGCTAGCTCATATGCTAACTTCCCAATACTTCTTAATATATCCAAGGGTCCAACAATTGGTGGACTTAGCTTTCCTTTCTTTCCGAATCTCATTAATTCTTTTCAAGGGAATACTTTTAACAATACAAGGTTGCCTCCTTCCTATTCTTTGTCCTTTCGTGTCAAATCGACATACTTCTTATGTCCTTCCTGGCTACTACCAGTCGTCCTCTGATTAGATCTATTATATCCCTGGTCCTTTGGACTACTGCGGGTCCGAGCATCTTGCGCTCTACAACTTCATCCTAACATAAGGGAGATCGACATTGTCTTCCCTCAAGGATCTCATAAGGCGATACCTCAATACTGACATATGATCTATTATCGTAAGATAACTTAATCCGCGTTAAGTGATCATTCCAAATTCTTTCAAGTCTATTACACAGACTCTCATCATAGCTTCTAATCATTAGAACTTTTGCTTCTCAATACCCATTCTTTTCCAGTTCGTAATCGCTACTACCTTCCGTTCCTAATATTATACGGGTTATACTTTTGCTCGCTAGCGTTCTATAACCTTTTAATAACCACGTCAACCTTAGTATCACGAATGTGTTTCCATTCCGCATACTACCACCACTTTATTACTCCTTTTTCAGTTGTTTCAATTTCCAAAATTTTATCAATCAAATAGAAGTAAAGGAATTTGTTGAGAGATCACTATGATCATGAACACTTGTTATATCACATAGTTAGTACAGAAGGTGGCCAGCCTTTAGTACTTGACAAGCAATTAAACAATAGCTGGTATCCTACTCGGCTTCTATCACACAGATAGATAGTCATTCGGCAATACCTCCCCTTCTGGAAGGGTTGTTCTTCTCAGCTTACATGAAATGGAAAGAAGAGAAAAGAATGAATTGAAGAGAATTGTATATATGAAAAATATACTGCCACAAAATATCTGGCTTGGAACCTACCTCTGAACTATAGAGGTTTGTCATAGGAGAACAAAACATATATGTATTTATATCAACATCAAGTATTATAGCATCGTATTTCACATGCCTAAATATTTCTATTCCGTTCATCACTCTATGGACCCATGCCCTTCCTCGAGCTTATACACAATCACCTTTGAAACTCCCTTGATATCGAAAATCGAATCTGGGACCTCATTCTAGACCTCATCGTTACTAGAACCCATTATTATACCGCAATCTTCTTCGCATGGGTAATACTACTCTTTATCGATAAGAAGGAATAAATATATCATAGGTAGATAATCGACTTAATTTATCTATCATTGTTCTATCAATGATAACTTATACACTACCACGACCCGATTAGTGGTACTCAATCTCAACACCCATTCCAATACAACTCTCACGGTTGTAATCAACTCATTACTCGCGGAATCATTACTGCATTACTATGGTCCCCCACTGACCTACTGTCGTCATTCACCTTTCCATAAAATCTTAATATCTAGCCATACGGAGTCCATACATGTCGTATCAATCCTTCTAAGGAGGTAACATAATCACCATTCATGATTCATGAAGAACACTCCTGATCCTGATATACATACATGACATGAAGCAGATAAAATTGCAGAAGAGTTTCAATCAAAGCAACGATAGCAGGTTAATATTATTCTTAATCATACGCCCTAAATAGAAGACTTAACTCAAGGGTTCATCTAGTCCTTTTTGAAATATGGTCCTGGCTTATCTCAAGATAGTATCTTCTGAAATAGATAGCCCGCTCATGGTGATTAAACGAATTAAACCTTTACCAACTACTATTACGGTTGGATATTGCACAGTCATCAGAAGGAATGTCAATCTTCCAAACCATAATACAACCTTCATAGCGGTAACCATTATCACCGTATTCCTTTGGCACAAGCGCCAATAATTATCCTCTTACCTTTAAAGTGTCGGCCACCTCTTTGGCCTTTCCTGATAGTAAAATTTCCTTATAGTCAATGTCATTTTAACCACCTCCAAATAAATTTTCTACCTTATTTCAATCACAGCTTATGTGAAAATGCTTTCCTTAAAATCTGATGAGTAAAAAAAAAATTACCATTTTTCCATAAGTTATCCCCTCAGTCTTTAGAGGTTAATCACTGTCATGACTGACTCTCAATCATAATTAGAACATCTTTTATCTTAAGTCCTAATTGCCCTGAATAATTTCGACCATTACTGGTTCGATCCATACTTTCTCGTGGTTTAACACGTGCCCCACTTGGCAACATTATAATTATGTCATATTTCCTTTATCAAAATTTCTATTCTTGAAAATTTTGAATATTACCTTTCTCCTTGTAAAACCTCTAAGGTTATCCTTCAATCGTTCCTCCTGTATTCCCTAGATACAGGGCATATTAAAATACCATTTACTATTACTATAACCATTGCCTATATACTTCTGAAAAATTTCTCCACTGATTCTTAAAGGTTGTTGTTACCTTAACCCTTTCCAAATCATACTATCAAAACTCATACTGTCCCTATTAAGGGTGACATGATAACCTTTATGCAGTCCCCTAGGATTCATTTTAAGTTACCAGTGTTCTATCCTTAATTCCACCTTTAAAAGGTACCTGCATCCTTCCATGGATAAATCAAGTCATATATCCTTGATAGATTATCTTATTCATCATTCCCACCTTGATAGTCTATACCTAACTTCATAATAGCATCCTTATTCAAATTGAGGTCAATCCATATGGCCTCCAAAAGATAACAATGGTCATCCGCTTTTCTTTCCTGATTTGGTAATGATAACATGGATGTTCTGGAAGATATTGGTCATGTTCAACGTGAACTTCTTCTTAATAATTCCTTATTTACTTTTGTTGTTTATCTCAACAGTCACCTCAATGTTGGGATATCTTTCATACCTGGCGTCTCCCTTTCTGGGTATCAAGCCACCGGTCTTACACTTCACATTCTTGAAGGTCACTTCCTCCATCCAATTTTCCTACTTTCTTACCTTCTTGTCTCTTTAGTCTATCCGCGTCTTATTATTTATCCTTCGAACTATCTAAAGGTTTCCTTGAATCCTCCCAACTTAAAGGGGATAAAATGTACATAACTCGTATGCCTTCAACCATCAACTTTAACTCATGGTGAATCACCCTCATACCAATGATTACATACTTTCCTATTTCTATTGCTACGAGTCTTTAGGGTTTCCTCATACCCGACTCCCTTATCATACCTCAAACTCTATTGCCTTTATATCCCTTTCCACTTCAGTTCCTTTTTATTTTCCTTTCTCTTATCATTATTTCACAAACCAATCACAATATAAGCATTGATTTCAAACATCCCGTCATTCTGGATTCGTGTCCTCAGAACGAATCTTGACAACTTTTACAACTTAGATTCATAATTTATCATACTTGTCTGCCTTTGTTCTGACTCTAAAGCTTTTACACTATCTCCATAACCTTGGGAATTACTTTCCCGAAAACAATTGACTGAACTTAAATCAGTTTATTCTAACCTCTGGCTCCGTGCCTTTCTTGGTCTTTCACCAGCAGGTGGCCTCTCTCTTAGGAGGGTAAGTGACAAAAATAGACTTTTGAGATTCGTCAATCATTTAGAATCTCAAATGATTCCTATATTTCCCTTAGCCAGGCTCTTGCCTCGACTGGGTCAACCTGTTCCTTGGAACTCTGAGAGCTTAGAGACTTACAGGTCCTGAAAGAATTTCCTATCGCATTGTTTCCTCAAGGTGGTGGTTGGGGATAATAGTCTAAGTTCTGTCTAGACAGGTCCATGAATTGCCGTATAGGAGTACCGTCTCGGGTCTCCTTTCCTTACTCGACTTTCTGTTTCCTTAGTATGAAATGTTTCATCCTACTCCCCATAATTGGGGTCATCTTTTAATTTAAAATCCTCATTTTCCACTCCATTATGTCATGGGTTCCTTCTATCTTGATGGCGACCTCCCTGACTATCACGCTCAGGGTTTGCTCTAAATCTTATTCCTCAAACTATGGCTCTCATCTAAGTTCTCATCCTTACGCTCTTGAACTTTCGGAACCCAAATTCTATAGGAATACCTCATTATTCCCTTATCATCTTTCTCTGGCACCGTATGCTCTTTTCCAATAATTCGGTCTCTATTGCAATCTCAAACAGCTTTTCGGTACCGGCTCCGGTTACCTTCACTACTATTTCCAAAATCTCTTATAAACTCTCCCAAAGACATTATCATCTTGAGTCTCTCCTTTTTACTAAGGGCATCAGCCACCACATTGGCTTTCCCCGAATGATAAAGAATCTCCCAATCATTATTCTTGATTAGCTCTAACTGCCTCCTCTGGCATATGTTGAGCTCTTTCTACGTGAAAATGTACTAGAGCACTTATGGCTTAGGTAATTCTCGCACTTCTCTCCATACAAGTAGTGCCTCCAATCTTTAGGGTAAAACTATTGCCACGAGCCTAAGCTCATGGGCGGGGATATCGAATTTCATATTACCTTAATTGTCTTGACATGTACGTGATTACCTTACCGTGCTGCATAAGCACGCACCCTAAGCCCTTGTGCGAAGCGTCACTACACTTCACAAAATCTCCTTTTCCATCCGGCAACGCCAGCATAGGGGCCATCACCAACCTCTGCTTCAGTTCTTGAAAGTTGTTCTCGCATTTCTCTGTCCATTCGAACTTCTCAGTCTTACGAGTAAGCCGCGTTAAAGGGGCTACTATCTTTACAAACTTGAACGAACCTCCGGTAGTGACCGGCCAATCCTACCTCTGGTAGTCGACCTAACCATGGTCATCAATTCATCAGTGGTCCTTTATCCAATCTTGTCAGGATCCTCCATGGGATCCTCCTCAACAACTATCCCTTCTAGGACAACATCCTCAACCGCTACATCCTCAATATCAACATCATCCGGTCCTGCATTAGGACACTCTATCGGATCCACAATCCGATCTCCAATTAGTAATAAAACATCATCGCGCTGTTGCTCCTCAACCTCCGGGTTCGGAGTCCCGCTACCATATACGATAACGAACTACGCTCCTATCACGATATTTATAAGGGTTCCCATAAGGGTTTTAACTGTCAGTACTACGTTAGGTAGCCCGACTATGAACTTGGCAAGAGTTCTTATTATCTTTGTGAACTTATTATCTTAACGTCACATCATCTCTGAGGTTTATAACGCTTAGCTCTGATACCACTTCTGTAACACCCCCAAATCCGGGGTCGGGGATCCGGGTTGTCACGAGTTCCATTTCCCTTAATAACACCCAATTTAATACACAATCAACTACTCTGTACTGTGACCCCACAATAAACACACATACTACAAGTTATAGTCTCAAAGATGAATATCCAAAAATAATTACAAGTCGTTTTATTCCACAATTATATGTCAATACACCTTAAAAAGGTTTCTGAATAAATTTACATTTCTTTGCCATTATTACAATTCATAATATACATAAGTCTGGTACATTACTAGATGAAAACTTAGCCTATTGGTAATTTCTACCTCAGCTACAGCGGCCTCAACGCTTCCAGAAAGCTGCGGAACGTTTCCTATCCGCTTGCGAATTGGGAGCTTGGTCCTGTTCATCTTATCTATCTGATGTTGTGTGATGAAAGAAGAAAGAAAGGGTAAGCAGCAAGCCCACCAAAATAATATGTATAATGATTAACAATATATGAGCCTACTCATAATACTCATGAAAGTCTTGGTCAAAAGAAATGAACTAAGTTTGATATCTTAATGCGATGAAGTCGCGAAATATTCAGTATATATACATATATACTTTTAAAAATATTGGAAGTCCTCTTCCATGCATAATATACACAAAGTCCCAGTGTATAACTGTATATAAAAAAAATATCGTTGCAAGGTGATCTCATATATCTAACCTTGTCTCAACGTTTTTCTGAAAATCTTTGTCATTCATAAGACAATTATTAATTAGATATAAGTTTAAAAGATGAAGTTACCAAATACTTCCCTACACTTATATCATTTATAAAGCTACTTGAACTACCATTGTTCAAAGTATAATGAGCTTTCAACAGTTCATCACATAGATGAGACTACAAGACAAGATTTGAATAGATTAAATCTTTAAAATATTATTAAAGGAAATGAAGTTATGACATACTTCATTAAGTTCTGATATATATATATATATATATATCCACATATACATCTTCCTTTATACATTTCCTGAAAACCTCTGTCATGTAAAGTATGAACAGAATTGCAATATCCAATAAGTTTGGAAAGGAAAAGAATTTTGGTATAAACCAGATATCTTGCTGATCAGGCAAAGATACCGATAAGTAACCTTTTCTACTAGTAGATGGACGAATTCCCCACTGGTCATCACCCTGGTCGTAATAGGACCTTATGTTGGACTGCCACTCAGCCACTTATGCATTTGATGGACTCCCACTGAGCCACTTACACTATCATGGACGCCCACTGAGCCCATGTTGCTTATGCCGACTCAATAGATGGACTTACTTCCCGAACGTTGGGTAAGTAATCAATTCATTTACCAAAACTGCAACCGTGTTGCGAATATAAAATACACCACAGAGCCGGATCCCTCAGGTTTTGAGCGAGTATTTAAATTCCCTTAAAAAGGAAGATCTTAAATATAAAAATGAGTTTTGGGATCCGCTCTAACTTTTAAAAATCATTTTGAAGACTCGAAAACACTTTATAGAGTGTTTGGAGTAAAGCTGATTTAATGAAGTAAATCAGTCCCCAGAATATTTAGAAAATGACTGAATATTATTATTTAAATAATATTCCCATAAAGAATAATATTTATAAAAATAATTGAAGTAGAAGTATTAAAACATATACTTGAAACGAGTATTAAATAATCAAAGATATACTTATATGAAAGTACTATCTTTATTTGAATAATCGAAAATAAGTTTGATTATTGACACCTTATTCTTTAATAAAATAAAGAATATACCTCAGCAAATAATCGGAGTCATAGATCCTCAAATGAATATTCAAATAATATTCATTAAATAATATAAACTGAGTCATAAGCCCTCGAATGAATATTCAAATAATATTCAATAAATAATATAAAAGAGTCATAAGCCCTCGAATGAATATTCAAATAATAATAATAAAGAGTCATAAGCCCTCGAATGAATATTCAATATAATATTCAGATAAATAAATAAAAGGAGTCATAAGTCCTCGAATGAATATTCAAAATAATATTCATTAATAAAATAAAAGGAGTCATAAGTCCTCGAATGAATATTCAAAATAATATTCATTTAATATAAAGGAGTCATACGCCTTCGAATAATATTCGAAATAATATTCAATAATAAAATAAAGTTAAAGTTATCGAATAAACCTTATTCGATTAATAGTTTTGAAAACTATGACCATATATATATATATAAGTATATATATATATATTTATATCCATATATACAAAATCTACTCGGGATCCTCGACTCCCGGTTTTAGAAATATTTTCACCTTTGGGTCCCTGTACTAAGGGTATATGCAAATTACCGCTATCCTCTAGCATAGGTATTATCAACTGAATCAACAGATATATATGGAAAGAAGCGAAACAGGCATGCATATATATATACCATAGCAGCATGCTTCAATATATTGCAATATTTGCTAATTAACCAACATGCATCTATCGCAAGATAATGCAAATACATATATTCATCACAACAACAGTTATAACGGGTAGAAAACTTGCCTGAGCGACTGGGGGTTACGAATGGCTCGGGACGAGTCTGGTAACCTATAAGCAACAAGTAAGTTGGAATTAAACCAAAGTCACTTGTAAATCTATACTTTAACTAACTTAGACTCTAACGCTTATTTTACGCATTACTGATTCACTTAAGTCACTCGAGTACCCTCGGCTCCACCATTTTTAATAATTTAACCTTTACGAGTTTTAAGGCGATTCCTTCGCGAGTGTCTTACCAACTGCCTAACACACTTACCATAAATGGTTCATACTTCAATTAGTCCTTTTTGGTCTTTAACCTATGTTTCAAAGTAAGGCGAGGGGAAAAGTTTCGTTCGCGAAATGCCGTTACTTGAAACGGTCGTTTCTCCTAAACCGTGCATCGGAATCGAACGAACTACATATCAAAACGAAGCTCGTAACATGTGCTATCTAGTCATGGCAATGGTCATAATCTAGCAGGGGGTTCTCGGGTCCTAATGTTATGCACAAAAACAGTCTAAAGAAAATCGGACGTTACGACGGCTATGTTTACGCGATTTCCCAATTTAAAACCATTCAAAACCAACCCAATTCAACCTCAACTCCAACATACAAGCAACATCCATCCTTATCACATCATAACAACCCCAACCAATTCAATTTTAACCTTCATACTTATGCATAAGCTTAACTTTAACCATACTTAAGTTCTTTTAATCAAAACAACAACATTTACCATTCCATTTCAATACCATTTCACTCCCAAACTCTAAATCACAAACATCAAGCTACAATATCACCCTACTAATCAAAATCATCTTATAATACATAGGAATCTAGGGTTTGGAGATGATATACCTTCCTTGGAGAGTGGAGAATCAAGAGAATGGCTTGGAAATCACCCTTAAAGTCCTTATCCAAGCTTAATCTAAACAAAACATCAAGAACACAAATTTTAGTTCTTGAAAAACACTATTCACCATCTTCTTTCATGATTTATAGAAAAAGATTGGCTTGGAATTAGAAGCTTAAACTTATAGGAAGTATGTAACTATCCATGGGGAAGCTTAGATAATTACCTTGCTAAATAGTAAGTGGTGGAGCTTGGATCTTCAATTTTTAAGAAAAGAAGCCGAGAGCATGAAGAAGAAGAAGAAGAGAGATTTTTGTGTTTTGTTTTTGGTTAATTACTTAATTAACCTTGATTTTGTGTGGTTATAATTCAACCACACTTCCTTCCCTTCTATGTCATGCTTGTGTAATCCTCATGATGTCATCCTCCCCTCCTTGTCCTCTTCTCATTGGTTGGGTTACATCACTCTCTCTAATCCCTTTGATTAACTTCCTAATTGTTTGCCTAATGACCGCTGATCTGTTATACGGTTCGCTTGAGGGATCATACCCGGGATCTTATTACTTAGGTTCACTTAACCTTTCTCAATACATTATATTCCTTTTTATGATCCTCTATTATAATCCTTTAATTTAAATCCTTTTTATCCTGTTACCTTATACTCAATTCTCTCCGTATCTAGTGTATTTCTGGGAAAAACCAAAGTGTTCGGATTTGGATTCTGACGATCTTTACAAACACTTATATCCCATATAAAGTACTAATAAAATCTCAGAATATCCATATCAGAACCCCTACATAGTGTGGCATGAAAAGTTTTATCATTCAGCAAAAACACTATTCATAAGGGTTTCAAAATTTCCCAAAAATTGGGGTTATTACAGTCTCCCCTCCTTAAAAGGATTCCGTCCCGGAATCAGATAGAAATGAATAGGGATACCTTCTTAGTATTGCACTTTCTAACTCTCAAGTCAATTTTCCCACATTGTGGTTCTACCATCAAACTCTTACTAGTTTGATAACCCTTCTCCTAAGCACTCGTTCCTTCTTAATCTATACCCTTCCTGGTTGCTCCATATAGGTTACGTCTGGTTGCATGTCTATGCGCTCATATGCCCCTATTTGTCTAGCATCCGAATTACACTTTCTTAACATTGATACGTGAAACACGTTATGACTTGCTACATGTTCTGGGGTAAGGCTAGCTCATATGCTAACTTCCCAATACTTCTTAATATATCCAAGGGTCCAACAATTGGTGGACTTAGCTTTCCTTTCTTTCCGAATCTCATTAATTCTTTTCAAGGGAATACTTTTAACAATACAAGGTTGCCTCCTTCCTATTCTTTGTCCTTTCGTGTCAAATCGACATACTTCTTATGTCCTTCCTGGCTACTACCAGTCGTCCTCTGATTAGATCTATTATATCCCTGGTCCTTTGGACTACTGCGGGTCCGAGCATCTTGCGCTCTACAACTTCATCCTAACATAAGGGAGATCGACATTGTCTTCCCTCAAGGATCTCATAAGGCGATACCTCAATACTGACATATGATCTATTATCGTAAGATAACTTAATCCGCGTTAAGTGATCATTCCAAATTCTTTCAAGTCTATTACACAGACTCTCATCATAGCTTCTAATCATTAGAACTTTTGCTTCTCAATACCCATTCTTTTCCAGTTCGTAATCGCTACTACCTTCCGTTCCTAATATTATACGGGTTATACTTTTGCTCGCTAGCGTTCTATAACCTTTTAATAACCACGTCAACCTTAGTATCACGAATGTGTTTCCATTCCGCATACTACCACCACTTTATTACTCCTTTTTCAGTTGTTTCAATTTCCAAAATTTTATCAATCAAATAGAAGTAAAGGAATTTGTTGAGAGATCACTATGATCATGAACACTTGTTATATCACATAGTTAGTACAGAAGGTGGCCAGCCTTTAGTACTTGACAAGCAATTAAACAATAGCTGGTATCCTACTCGGCTTCTATCACACAGATAGATAGTCATTCGGCAATACCTCCCCTTCTGGAAGGGTTGTTCTTCTCAGCTTACATGAAATGGAAAGAAGAGAAAAGAATGAATTGAAGAGAATTGTATATATGAAAAATATACTGCCACAAAATATCTGGCTTGGAACCTACCTCTGAACTATAGAGGTTTGTCATAGGAGAACAAAACATATATGTATTTATATCAACATCAAGTATTATAGCATCGTATTTCACATGCCTAAATATTTCTATTCCGTTCATCACTCTATGGACCCATGCCCTTCCTCGAGCTTATACACAATCACCTTTGAAACTCCCTTGATATCGAAAATCGAATCTGGGACCTCATTCTAGACCTCATCGTTACTAGAACCCATTATTATACCGCAATCTTCTTCGCATGGGTAATACTACTCTTTATCGATAAGAAGGAATAAATATATCATAGGTAGATAATCGACTTAATTTATCTATCATTGTTCTATCAATGATAACTTATACACTACCACGACCCGATTAGTGGTACTCAATCTCAACACCCATTCCAATACAACTCTCACGGTTGTAATCAACTCATTACTCGCGGAATCATTACTGCATTACTATGGTCCCCCACTGACCTACTGTCGTCATTCACCTTTCCATAAAATCTTAATATCTAGCCATACGGAGTCCATACATGTCGTATCAATCCTTCTAAGGAGGTAACATAATCACCATTCATGATTCATGAAGAACACTCCTGATCCTGATATACATACATGACATGAAGCAGATAAAATTGCAGAAGAGTTTCAATCAAAGCAACGATAGCAGGTTAATATTATTCTTAATCATACGCCCTAAATAGAAGACTTAACTCAAGGGTTCATCTAGTCCTTTTTGAAATATGGTCCTGGCTTATCTCAAGATAGTATCTTCTGAAATAGATAGCCCGCTCATGGTGATTAAACGAATTAAACCTTTACCAACTACTATTACGGTTGGATATTGCACAGTCATCAGAAGGAATGTCAATCTTCCAAACCATAATACAACCTTCATAGCGGTAACCATTATCACCGTATTCCTTTGGCACAAGCGCCAATAATTATCCTCTTACCTTTAAAGTGTCGGCCACCTCTTTGGCCTTTCCTGATAGTAAAATTTCCTTATAGTCAATGTCATTTTAACCACCTCCAAATAAATTTTCTACCTTATTTCAATCACAGCTTATGTGAAAATGCTTTCCTTAAAATCTGATGAGTAAAAAAAAAATTACCATTTTTCCATAAGTTATCCCCTCAGTCTTTAGAGGTTAATCACTGTCATGACTGACTCTCAATCATAATTAGAACATCTTTTATCTTAAGTCCTAATTGCCCTGAATAATTTCGACCATTACTGGTTCGATCCATACTTTCTCGTGGTTTAACACGTGCCCCACTTGGCAACATTATAATTATGTCATATTTCCTTTATCAAAATTTCTATTCTTGAAAATTTTGAATATTACCTTTCTCCTTGTAAAACCTCTAAGGTTATCCTTCAATCGTTCCTCCTGTATTCCCTAGATACAGGGCATATTAAAATACCATTTACTATTACTATAACCATTGCCTATATACTTCTGAAAAATTTCTCCACTGATTCTTAAAGGTTGTTGTTACCTTAACCCTTTCCAAATCATACTATCAAAACTCATACTGTCCCTATTAAGGGTGACATGATAACCTTTATGCAGTCCCCTAGGATTCATTTTAAGTTACCAGTGTTCTATCCTTAATTCCACCTTTAAAAGGTACCTGCATCCTTCCATGGATAAATCAAGTCATATATCCTTGATAGATTATCTTATTCATCATTCCCACCTTGATAGTCTATACCTAACTTCATAATAGCATCCTTATTCAAATTGAGGTCAATCCATATGGCCTCCAAAAGAT
Organism: Apium graveolens; assembly: GCF_009905375.1. Taxonomy (NCBI): domain Eukaryota; kingdom Viridiplantae; phylum Streptophyta; class Magnoliopsida; order Apiales; family Apiaceae; genus Apium; species Apium graveolens. The sequence continues at coordinate 59,737,414 of NC_133653.1, forward strand.
AACAATGGTCATCCGCTTTTCTTTCCTGATTTGGTAATGATAACATGGATGTTCTGGAAGATATTGGTCATGTTCAACGTGAACTTCTTCTTAATAATTCCTTATTTACTTTTGTTGTTTATCTCAACAGTCACCTCAATGTTGGGATATCTTTCATACCTGGCGTCTCCCTTTCTGGGTATCAAGCCACCGGTCTTACACTTCACATTCTTGAAGGTCACTTCCTCCATCCAATTTTCCTACTTTCTTACCTTCTTGTCTCTTTAGTCTATCCGCGTCTTATTATTTATCCTTCGAACTATCTAAAGGTTTCCTTGAATCCTCCCAACTTAAAGGGGATAAAATGTACATAACTCGTATGCCTTCAACCATCAACTTTAACTCATGGTGAATCACCCTCATACCAATGATTACATACTTTCCTATTTCTATTGCTACGAGTCTTTAGGGTTTCCTCATACCCGACTCCCTTATCATACCTCAAACTCTATTGCCTTTATATCCCTTTCCACTTCAGTTCCTTTTTATTTTCCTTTCTCTTATCATTATTTCACAAACCAATCACAATATAAGCATTGATTTCAAACATCCCGTCATTCTGGATTCGTGTCCTCAGAACGAATCTTGACAACTTTTACAACTTAGATTCATAATTTATCATACTTGTCTGCCTTTGTTCTGACTCTAAAGCTTTTACACTATCTCCATAACCTTGGGAATTACTTTCCCGAAAACAATTGACTGAACTTAAATCAGTTTATTCTAACCTCTGGCTCCGTGCCTTTCTTGGTCTTTCACCAGCAGGTGGCCTCTCTCTTAGGAGGGTAAGTGACAAAAATAGACTTTTGAGATTCGTCAATCATTTAGAATCTCAAATGATTCCTATATTTCCCTTAGCCAGGCTCTTGCCTCGACTGGGTCAACCTGTTCCTTGGAACTCTGAGAGCTTAGAGACTTACAGGTCCTGAAAGAATTTCCTATCGCATTGTTTCCTCAAGGTGGTGGTTGGGGATAATAGTCTAAGTTCTGTCTAGACAGGTCCATGAATTGCCGTATAGGAGTACCGTCTCGGGTCTCCTTTCCTTACTCGACTTTCTGTTTCCTTAGTATGAAATGTTTCATCCTACTCCCCATAATTGGGGTCATCTTTTAATTTAAAATCCTCATTTTCCACTCCATTATGTCATGGGTTCCTTCTATCTTGATGGCGACCTCCCTGACTATCACGCTCAGGGTTTGCTCTAAATCTTATTCCTCAAACTATGGCTCTCATCTAAGTTCTCATCCTTACGCTCTTGAACTTTCGGAACCCAAATTCTATAGGAATACCTCATTATTCCCTTATCATCTTTCTCTGGCACCGTATGCTCTTTTCCAATAATTCGGTCTCTATTGCAATCTCAAACAGCTTTTCGGTACCGGCTCCGGTTACCTTCACTACTATTTCCAAAATCTCTTATAAACTCTCCCAAAGACATTATCATCTTGAGTCTCTCCTTTTTACTAAGGGCATCAGCCACCACATTGGCTTTCCCCGAATGATAAAGAATCTCCCAATCATTATTCTTGATTAGCTCTAACTGCCTCCTCTGGCATATGTTGAGCTCTTTCTACGTGAAAATGTACTAGAGCACTTATGGCTTAGGTAATTCTCGCACTTCTCTCCATACAAGTAGTGCCTCCAATCTTTAGGGTAAAACTATTGCCACGAGCCTAAGCTCATGGGCGGGGATATCGAATTTCATATTACCTTAATTGTCTTGACATGTACGTGATTACCTTACCGTGCTGCATAAGCACGCACCCTAAGCCCTTGTGCGAAGCGTCACTACACTTCACAAAATCTCCTTTTCCATCCGGCAACGCCAGCATAGGGGCCATCACCAACCTCTGCTTCAGTTCTTGAAAGTTGTTCTCGCATTTCTCTGTCCATTCGAACTTCTCAGTCTTACGAGTAAGCCGCGTTAAAGGGGCTACTATCTTTACAAACTTGAACGAACCTCCGGTAGTGACCGGCCAATCCTACCTCTGGTAGTCGACCTAACCATGGTCATCAATTCATCAGTGGTCCTTTATCCAATCTTGTCAGGATCCTCCATGGGATCCTCCTCAACAACTATCCCTTCTAGGACAACATCCTCAACCGCTACATCCTCAATATCAACATCATCCGGTCCTGCATTAGGACACTCTATCGGATCCACAATCCGATCTCCAATTAGTAATAAAACATCATCGCGCTGTTGCTCCTCAACCTCCGGGTTCGGAGTCCCGCTACCATATACGATAACGAACTACGCTCCTATCACGATATTTATAAGGGTTCCCATAAGGGTTTTAACTGTCAGTACTACGTTAGGTAGCCCGACTATGAACTTGGCAAGAGTTCTTATTATCTTTGTGAACTTATTATCTTAACGTCACATCATCTCTGAGGTTTATAACGCTTAGCTCTGATACCACTTCTGTAACACCCCCAAATCCGGGGTCGGGGATCCGGGTTGTCACGAGTTCCATTTCCCTTAATAACACCCAATTTTAATACACAATCAACTACTCTGTACTGTGACCCCACAATAAACACACATACTACAAGTTATTGTCTCAAAGATGAATATCCAAAAATAATTACAAGTCGTTTTATTCCACAATTATATGTCAATACACCTTAAAAAGGTTTCTGAATAAATTTACATTTCTTTGCCATTATTACAATTCATAATATACATAAGTCTGGTACATTACTAGATGAAAACTTAGCCTATTGGTAATTTCTACCTCAGCTACAGCGGCCTCAACGCTTCCAGAAAGCTGCGGAACGTTTCCTATCCGCTTGCGAATTGGGAGCTTGGTCCTGTTCATCTTATCTATCTGATGTTGTGTGATGAAAGAAGAAAGAAAGGGTAAGCAGCAAGCCCACCAAAATAATATGTATAATGATTAACAATATATGAGCCTACTCATAATACTCATGAAATTCTTGGTCAAAAGAAATGAACTAAGTTTGATATCTTAATGCGATGAAGTCGCGAAATATTCAGTATATATACATATATACTTTTAAAAATATTGGAAGTCCTCTTCCATGCATAATATACACAAAGTCCCAGTGTATAACTGTATATAAAAAAAATATCGTTGCAAGGTGATCTCATATATCTAACCTTGTCTCAACGTTTTTCTGAAAATCTTTGTCATTCATAAGACAATTATTAATTAGATATAAGTTTAAAAGATGAAGTTACCAAATACTTCCCTACACTTATATCATTTATAAAGCTACTTGAACTACCATTGTTCAAAGTATAATGAGCTTTCAACAGTTCATCACATAGATGAGACTACAAGACAAGATTTGAATAGATTAAATCTTTAAAATATTATTAAAGGAAATGAAGTTATGACATACTTCATTAAGTTCTGATATATATATATATATATATATCCACATATACATCTTCCTTTATACATTTCCTGAAAACCTCTGTCATGTAAAGTATGAACAGAATTGCAATATCCAATAAGTTTGGAAAGGAAAAGAATTTTGGTATAAACCAGATATCTTGCTGATCAGGCAAAGATACCGATAAGTAACCTTTTCTACTAGTAGATGGACGAATTCCCCACTGGTCATCACCCTGGTCGTAATAGGACCTTATGTTGGACTGCCACTCAGCCACTTATGCATTTGATGGACTCCCACTGAGCCACTTACACTATCATGGACGCCCACTGAGCCCATGTTGCTTATGCCGACTCAATAGATGGACTTACTTCCCGAACGTTGGGTAAGTAATCAATTCATTTACCAAAACTGCAACCGTGTTGCGAATATAAAATACACCACAGAGCCGGATCCCTCAGGTTTTGAGCGAGTATTTAAATTCCCTTAAAAAGGAAGATCTTAAATATAAAAATGAGTTTTGGGATCCGCTCTAACTTTTAAAAATCATTTTGAAGACTCGAAAACACTTTATAGAGTGTTTGGAGTAAAGCTGATTTAATGAAGTAAATCAGTCCCCAGAATATTTAGAAAATGACTGAATATTATTATTTAAATAATATTCCCGTAAAGAATAATATTTATAAAAATAATTGAAGTAGAAGTATTAAAACATATACTTGAAACGAGTATTAAATAATCAAAGATATACTTATATGAAAGTACTATCTTTATTTGAATAATCGAAAATAAGTTTGATTATTGACACCTTATTCTTTAATAAAATAAAGAATATACCTCAGCAAATAATCGGAGTCATAGATCCTCAAATGAATATTCAAATAATATTCATTAAATAATATAAACTGAGTCATAAGCCCTCGAATGAATATTCAAATAATATTCAATAAATAATATAAAAGAGTCATAAGCCCTCGAATGAATATTCAAATAATATAAAAGAGTCATAAGCTCTCGAATGAATATTCAAATAATATTCAGATAAATAAATAAAAGGAGTCATAAGTCCTCGAATGAATATTCAAAATAATATTCATTAATAAAATAAAAGGAGTCATAAGTCCTCGAATGAATATTCAAAATAATATTCATTTAATATAAAGGAGTCATACGCCTTCGAATAATATTCGAAATAATATTCAATAATAAAATAAAGTTAAAGTTATCGAATAAACCTTATTCGATTAATAGTTTTGAAAACTATGACCATATATATATATATAAGTATATATATATATATTTATATCCATATATACAAAATCTACTCGGGATCCTCGACTCCCGGTTTTAGAAAATATTTTCACCTTTGGGTCCCTGTACTAAGGGTATATGCAAATTACCGCTATCCTCTAGCATAGGTATTATCAACTGAATCAACAGATATATATGGAAAGAAAGCGAAACAGGCATGCATATATATATACCATAGCAGCATGCTTCAATATATTGCAATATTTGCTAATTAACCAACATGCATCTATCGCAAGATAATGCAAATACATATATTCATCACAACAACAGTTATAACGGGTAGAAAACTTGCCTGAGCGACTGGGGGTTACGAATGGCTCGGGACGAGTCTGGTAACCTATAAGCAACAAGTAAGTTGGAATTAAACCAAAGTCACTTGTAAATCTATACTTTAACTAACTTAGACTCTAACGCTTATTTTGCGCTTACTGATTCACTTAAGTCACTCGAGTACCCTCGGCTCCACCATTTTTAATAATTTAACCTTTACGAGTTTTAAGGCGATTCCTTCGCGAGTGTCTTACCAACTGCCTAACACACTTACCATAAATGTTTCATACTTCAATTAGTCCTTTTTGGTCTTTAACCTATGTTTCAAAGTAAGGCGAGGGGAAAAGTTTCGTTCGCGAAATGCCGTTACTTGAAACGGTCGTTTCTCCTAAACCGTGCATCGGAATCGAACGAACTACATATCAAAACGAAGCTCGTAACATCTGCTATCTAGTCATGGCAATGGTCATAATCTAGCAGGGGGTTCTCGGGTCCTAATGTTATGTACAAAAACAGTCTAAAGAAAATCGGACGTTACGACGGCTATGTTTACGCGATTTCCCAATTTAAAACCATTCAAAACCAACCCAATTCAACCTCAACTCCAACATACAAGCAACATCCATCCTTATCACATCATAACAACCCCAACCAATTCAATTTTAACCTTCATACTTATGCCTAAGCTTAACTTTAACCATACTTAAGTTCTTTTAATCAAAACAACAACATTTACCATTCCATTTCAATACCATTTCACTCCCAAACTCTAAATCACAAACATCAAGCTACAATATCACCCTACTAATCAAAATCATCTTATAATACATAGGAATCTAGGGTTTGGAGATGATATACCTTCCTTGGAGAGTGGAGAATCAAGAGAATGGCTTGGAATCACCCTTAAAGTCCTTATCCAAGCTTAATCTAAACAAAACTTCAAGAACACAAATTTTAGTTCTTGAAAAACACTATTCACCATCTTCTTTCATGATTTATAGAAAAAGATTGGCTTGGAATTAGAAGCTTAAACTTATAGGAAGTATGTAACTATCCATGGGAAAGCTTAGATAATTACCTTGCTAAATAGTAAGTGGTGGAGCTTGGATCTTCAATTTTTAAGAAAAGAAGCCGAGAGCATGAAGAAGAAGAAGAAGAGAGATTTTTGTGTTTTGTTTTTGGTTAATTACTTAATTAACCTTGATTTTGTGTGGTTATAATTCAACCACACTTCCTTCCCTTCTATGTCATGCTTGTGTCATCCTCATGATGTCATCCTCCCCTCCTTGTCCTCTTCTCATTGGTTGGGTGACATCACTCTCTCTAATCCCTTTGATTAACTTCCTAATTGTTTGCCTAATGACCGCTGATCTATTATACGGTTCGCTTGAGGGATCATACCCGGGATCTTATTACTTAGGTTCCCTTAACCTTTCTCAATACATTATATTCCTTTTTATGATCCTCTATTATAATCCTTTAATTTAAATCCTTTTTATCCTGTTACCTTATACTCAATTCTCTCCGTATCTAGTGTATTTCTGGGAAAAACCAAAGTGTTCGGATTTGGATTCTGACGATCTTTACATACACTTATATCCCATATAAAGTACTAATAAAATCTCAGAATATCCATATCAGAACCCCTACATAGTGTGGCATGAAAAGTTTTCTCATTCAGCAAAAACACTATTCACAAGGGTTTCAAAATTTCCCAAAAATTGGGGTTATTACAATTAATCTTCCACTTCACATGTTCTAGATTGTACCGAGACTGTTATCAAATTTTATCCACAGATAAGTCAAGTAAAGAATCTATACTGTAATATCAGAATTTAGACTTATTTCAGAACTAACAGTCATCAGAACATAATTTCTTAACTCGAAAAAGGATTGTCTATCTTAGTAAATCCTCATACAAGTGCTGAGTTATACTCTTCAGAACTTAATCGTCAGAATATGCAACCAAAACTTGTCCTCAGAATTAGTGCAAAATGACACAATGACTGTTTATCTAAAACAACGTAGACCACCACAGTAATTTTCATCATTCAGATGGAGTGATTAGTGTGTGCATCAAGCTAAATAGCAGACAAAGAGTAAAGTCTGATTCTCTTCAGTATATCTTAGAAATAAGGCATAACTAAAATTTTGCTAAAGAGCTGTCATTATCCTGAAACCTACTGATGAATGAGTTCATGCTTGAGTCCACCTCAACTGTTTTGTGCTAATTTTATGCATCTTTTTAAATTCTATTTTACAGTGGCTTCTCAGTGTAAGTGAGTCACGACTGCTTATCAGAATTTATGCTATTATCAGAGTATTTCTCCAGTAATCATAGAGTGTGAAAAGTCACCAAGAAAATATTTTGCTTTTCTAATGCATATTTACTTAATACCAGCAATGCACTTGGGTCTTCCCTTCCACATTTTTGCTCTAGATCTCAAAGGAGTACCTGATTTTTATTCTTTGATCCTTTTTCTTTTTATAAGTGAGGTTTATCAGCACTTAGTACATTCAGCAGTTTTACTAGTATCAGAACTTAACAGATGAGTAGCATTATTCTAATTTGTGACTTAGTAATAAGATAAACAAAGTAAACTCAACTAAGCTCAATTATCAGAATTTGCTTGTGTCATAAAATTTCCACAGAAATAATTACTTCTTATATGGGATCATTTGTTTATTGAAGACTACTAGGTCAGTATCTAGCACAGTTATCCTCATAGGATTGAATTGTTACTTGGACAGACAAATCACTTATCAGAGTTTAGAAACATATATCAGACAACAGTCAGTACTTAAAAACATTTAGCAAGTAATCACAAAAAGAGATTAAATTCGGTAAGTACTGATCATAAAGTCTGATAATACAGAACAATACTAAGCAGATTTAGAGAAAGAACCTGAAATCATTCCAAGTTCATTTACCAATCTTGTAAAAGAGCTTCACACAGTGGTTTTGTGAAGATATCTGCTAGTTGTTGATCTGTTGGAACAAAGTGCAATTCCACTGTACCTTCATCCACATGTTCCCTTATAAAGTGGTACCTGATGCTGATGTGCTTTGTCATAGAGTGTTGAACTGGAACCTGTCATAGCAATAGCACTTTGATTATCACAGTAAATAGGGATTTTGAAATATGTTAACCCATAATCCAGTAACTGATTCTTCATCCAAAGAATCTGTGCACAACAGCTTCCTGCAGCAATATACTCTGCTTCTGCAGTTGATGTGGAAATTGACTTTTGTTTCTTGCTGAACCAAGAAACCAATCTGCCTCCAAGAAATTGGCAGCTTCCACTTTCTTTGGCTCAGTCTGAGAGAGAAAAGAATTGTAGAGACATTCATTTGAAGTACCTGTTCTAGTTCTGATACATGCATCAGGATTTCCAATTATCAAATCAGGTGTATGTGATTTTGTCCACTTCCTTGCAGATGGAAGGTTTTCTCTAGAACTGGATGCTCCCCCATGATCCATGCTGTCTTCTTTTTTCATTATCTGATACCTCCCCCTGAAACTATGCTCTCTGAGTTGGATTCTTCAGTATTTAGATTTTCAGCACTATCAGAACTTGGCTTATCAGAACTTGACGAATCAGAACTTGAAGAGCCAGATGTATGTTCTGATGTTTCTTGAGATGTGGTAGGATCTTGAGTATGCTCCCCCCGCATAGGTGCATCTTCCTTTGACGTAGTCACCACAGTTTCAATAACATCAGAGTTTAATCCATCAGAGTTTACAGTATCAGGACTTAGACTGTCAGGATTTTCAATTTCAGAATTTGAGTCTTCATTTCCAAATCTCAGCTGATCATGGTCAATGAAATCTTCAAGACCAGTAATCTTCTTGTCATCAAAAGAGACATTGATAGATTCCATGACCACTTTTGTTCTCAAATTATAGACTCTGAAGGCTTTTGTGGAAAGTGGATATCCAACAAAGATTCCTTCATCAGCTTTTAGATCAAACTTGGATAGCTGTTCAGAATGAGGCTTGAGAACAAAACACTTGCATCCAAATACATGAAAGTATTTCAGATTTGGCTTCTTTTTCTTCACCATCTCATATGGTGTTTTTCCATGCTTGTTAATGAGTGTTGCATTTTGAGTAAAACAAGCAGTCTGCACAGCTTCAACCCAGAAATAGGTTGGAAGCTTTGCTTCTTCAAGCATTGTTCGTGCAGCTTCAATGAGAGTTTTATTCTTCCTTTCAACAACTCCATTTTGCTGTGGAGTTCCAGGAGCAGACAATTCCTGCTTTATTCCATGGTTTTTGCAGTACTCTTCCATTATCAAATTCTTGAACTCAGTGCCATTATCACTCCTTAAAATTTTCACAGAATCTTTGACCAATTTATCCAAATGTTTGACATGAACAATCAAGATAGATGCAGTTTCACTTTTTGTGTGCAAGAAATACACCCATGTGTATCTGGTGAACTCATCCACTATGACCAATGCATATTTCTTCTTTGCAATAGACATGACATTCACTAGACCAAATAGATCAACATGTAGTAGATGATAAGGATCAAGAATTGATGATTCAGTCTTGCTCTTAAATGAAGATTTTCTTTGTTTGGCCTTCTGACAGGAATCACAAAGGCTATCAGGAGCAAATACTGACTTTGGCAGTCCTCTCACAAGATTTTTCTTGACCAGTTCATTTATATTGTTGAAATTTAAATGAGAGAGTTTATTGTGCCAATTCCAGCTTTCTTCAATTGATGCTCTACTCATCAGATAGATTTCAGAACCATCAGTACTTGTTGAAAGCTTAGCTTCATAAATGTTACCACGCCTGTATCCTTTCAGAACAACTTTGCCTTTAGATTTACTCACAATTTCACAGTGTTCTTCAAAGAAATCAACATGATAACCTCTGTCACAGATTTGACTTATACTCAGCAGATTGTGTTTAAGTCCTGAGACCAGAGCTACTTCTTTAATTATGACATTTCCAAGATTGATATTGTTATATCCCAATATTTTTCCAATGTTGCCATCTCCATAAGAAACACTTGGGCCAGCTTTCTCCACAAAGTCTGATAGCAGGGCCTTATTTCCAGTCATATGTCCTGAACATCCACTGTCCAGAACTAGAATATTTTTCCTGTTGCCCTGCAATCACAAAGACCACTAATTATTAATTTTAAGGACCCAGACTTGCTTGGATCCTTTGGCCTTATTAAGTTTGTTAACATTTACAGCGGATTTAGCATCAGAGTTTATGTTAACAATTTTCTTATCAGAACTTACACTATCAGACTTTGAATCAGAATTTACACTAGAAGGAACAATGGAAACTTTCTTCAAAGAAGGTTTTATTTGATAATAATCATAGTACAAACTATGATATTTCTTACAAGTATAAATGGAATGCCATAAACTACCACAATGAAAACAAGGATTTTGTGGTTTGTATCTAACATACTGACTCTTAACTCCTGATTTTAAAGGTAAGGAGTTAATATTCTTATTCTTCCTGCAAAAAGAAGTCAGATGGTTAGAACTTCCACAGTTATGACATGTTTTCCTAGGAGCATCAGGAAGAGGTTTATAATCATTGCTTTTATTCACACCTTCCTTTCCATTCCTATTTTTCCTAGGTGATTTTACCTTATTTACATTCTTGACATCTTTCAGCTTATGCTTAAGCTGCTTCTTTGTCATTAAACCTATATTCACTTCAGCTGTCTTTTCCTGTTTTAGTTTGTCAGAAGTTGATTCCTCTTTAACTTCTGATTTCTCATTTTCAGACTTTACAGTTACAAACTTAACAGGTTTTAACTTTGGCTTTTGCTTAACAACAGGCTTAATCTCTTCAGTTCCTTTATCATTCTTATCTTCTCCATAACCTAAGCCTTCTTTCCAGTTTCCACTACTTGGCAAATTTTGAGTTATTTTTCCAAAGTTAGTCCAAGTCCTGATAATCACTCTTTCCTTTTCTAACTCAGTTTTTAAAGATTCATTCATTTTTAGTATTTCATCCCTAACATAAAAAGCATCATCTCTATCCTTCTGAGTTTGATGGAACATGACTAACTCTTTTTCTAAGAAATCATTTCTTTTCTTAAAAGCAAGATTTTCAGAAGTTAATCTTTCACATGTTAAAGTTTGATCTCTATAACTAAAAAACATGGTTTTAAGATATCTTCTCAACTCATTAATATCATCAGTATGAAATGCATAAGTAGTCTGAGGTACCTTTGTTTCAGTAGCTTCAGAACTGCTCTCAGCACTTTCTTTATCAGCATTTGCCATCAATGCATAGTTCTCCTCACTTTCAGATTCTGAGGTGTCTGTCCAGCATTTCTGCTTTGTGATAAGAGCCTTGCCTTTGTCACCCTTTGCCTTCTTGCAATCAGGAGATATGTGGCCTTTCTCACCACAGTTATAGCATTTAACATTGGTATAATCTCCTCTGTCAGACTTTCCTCCTCTGCTTTCAGATCTTCTGAAATTCTTCTTGTCAGAACTTATGCCTTTCCTGGAAAACTTCTTTCCCTTCCTGAACTTCCTGTATGCAATCTTTGTGATTCCTTTCACCATAAGAGCACACAGCTTCATCATCTCCTCGTCAGCATCAGTCTCAGGCAAGCTTTCAGAATCTGAGTCATCATTACTTTCAGAACTTGATGACTCAGTTTCAGACTTTATGACAAGAGCTTTACCCTTGTCTTTCCTTGAGGAAGCTGCTTTGGGGGATTCTTCTTCAGCCTTAAGAGCAACTGTCCTTGACTTTCCTCCTTTCCTCTTGCTTCTTTGTTCCATCTCAAGCTCATGAGTCTTGAGCATTCCATAGATTTCATCAAGAGTTGTTTCATCAAGATTGTAGTTGTCTCTTATTGTCGTTGCCTTCAAATCCCAGCATTCAAAAAGAGCTAACAGGAATTTAAGGTTTGAATCTTCAAGATCATACTCTTTATCAACCAATGACAAATCATTCAAAAGTTTGACAAATCTATCATATAAATCATTCAATGTGTTATTCCTAGTGGACTAACAATGAGATTTACAGAAGGGGGGTTGAATGTAAATCTCAAAACTTTTTCAAGTTTTGAGCAGTTTTAAAGGCTTTGTGTTCAAGATAAACAAGTGTGTGAATTGCTTTAAGCTAATACAGACAGATATATATTCAAGCACTAATGTAAAGAACACAACAGACCTTAAAAACTTTTCTGGTGGATTGTTGTTCCACCAGAGATGGTATTTCAGAAAATCTGTGATTCTAGATGTTGATCACAGCTGCGTCCTAGTACAAACTAGATAATTTTTCTCTCAAGATTTTTTTAAACAGCACTGGAAAAATTCTTATCTAATTACTAGCTGCTACTTGGTTTATATATCACCAAGTGTACAAGTGAAGATAAAGATAAAAATACAATATTAAAATAAGTTCTCCACTTGTTTCTTCTCCATATTACTCAAGTACTGTAATAACCCCAATTTTTGGGAAATTTTGAAACCCTTATGAATAGTGTTTTTGCTGAATGAGAAAACTTTTCATGCCACACTATATAGGGGTTCTGATATGGATATTCTGAGATTTTATTAGTACTTTATATGGGATATAAGTGTATGTAAAGATCGTCAGAATCCAAATCCGAACACTTTGATTTTTCCTGGAAATCCAATAGATACGGAAAGAATTGAGTATAAGGTAACAGGATAAAAGGAATTAAATTAAAGGATTATAATAGAAGATCATAAAAAGGAATATAATGTATTGAGAAAGGTTAAGGGAACCTAAGTAATAAGATCCCGGGTATGATCCCTCAAACGATAAACGAAAACGAAAGTTAAGCGAACAGTATAACAGATCAGCGGTCATTAGGCAAACAATTAGGAAGTTAATCAAAGGGATTAGAGAGGATGATGTCACCCAACCAATGAGAAGAGGACAAGGAGGGGAGGATGACATCATGAGGATGACACAAGCATGACATGGGAAGGAAGGAGATGTGGTGGCTTTTTAACCACACAAAATCAAGGGCAACTAGGTAATTTACTAAAACAAACACAAAAATCAAACCAACCAAGCCAAGCAAATCATTTTTCATCAAAATCAAAAAGAAACCAAGGCATTGTTCTTCATGCTCTCGGCCAAAACAGAACCAGCACACTAAAACTGCTGTATCTCCTTCATTTCTCACTCAAATATTGTGTTCTATAGCTCATTGGAAAGGTATTGAGATGACCTACAACTCTTGTTCACAAGTCTCGTCCAAATAATCATGGTAAGACCCTCATTTTTACAGTTCTTTAAATCGGACTTTTAGAAACTTCAAAGCCTAACTTTGTGTTCTTGATTTCTTTGGAAAGATCAAGCTTGTAGGAGGCTCCCTAAGGCTTCCTAGCAACTTAACACCTCCCAAGGAAGGTATAAACTTCAAACCCTAGCCTTTACTTTATTTTTTAGTAATTTTAATGGTTGGTTTTGTGAAATGAGAAGCATGGATTGTGATTATTAGTAGTTTGGTTTGATTTGGAAGTGTTTTGGTAATTGAAGCTTGATTATAGTTCATAGGTCTTGATTGTGGTTGTTTGAGTTAAAAACCTTGGAGATTATGGACTGATGTGGTATGGTTTCGGTGAAGTTTTGTTGTATTGATGGTTATGAGTTGGTTGGTAGTTAATTGGAGTAGTTTAAACATTGGTAATCGCGTAAACATAGCCGTCGTAATGTCCGATTTACTTTAGACTGCTTTTGTTCATAACATTTGGACCCGAGAACTCCCTGCTAGATTATGACCATTGCCATGTTTAGATAGTTAATGTTACGAGCTTCGTTTTGATATGTAGTTCGTTTGATTCCGATGTACGGTTTAGGAGAAACGACCGTTTCAAGTAACGGCGTTTCGCGAACGAATCATTTCCCCTCGCCTTACTTTGAAACATAGGTTAAAGACCAAAAAGGGTTAATTAATGTATGAAACAATTATGGTAAGAGTGTTAGGCAGTTGGTAAGACACTCGCGAAGGAATCGCTTTAAAACTCGTAATGGTTAATTTATTAAAAATGATGGAGCCGAGGGTACTCGAGTGACTTAAGAGAATCAATAAGCGCAAAACAAGCGTTAGAGTCTAAGTTAGTTAAAGTATAGATTTACAAGTGACTTTGGTTTAATTCCAACTTACTTATTGTTTATAGGTTACCAGACTCGTCCCGAGCCTTTTATCACCCCAAGTCGCTCAGGCAAGTTTTCTACCCGTTATAACTGTTGTTGTGATGAATATATGTATTTGTATTATCTTGCGATAGATGCATGTTGGTTAATTAGCAAATGATGCAATATATTGAAGCATGCTGCTATGGTATATATATATATATATGCATGTCTGTTTCGCATTCTTTTCATATATATCTGTTGATTCAGTTGATAATACCTATGCTAGAGGATAGCGGTAATTTGCATGTACCCTTAGTACAGGGACCCAAAGGTGAAAATATTTTCTAAAACCGGGAGTCGAGGATCCCGAGTAGATTTTGTATATATGGTCATAGTTTTCAAAACTATTAATCGAATAAGGTTTATTCGATAACTTTAACTTTATTTTATTAATGAATATTATTTTGAATATTCATTCGGGGACTTATGACTCCTTTTATTTATTTATTAATGAATATTATTTTGAATATTCATTCGGGGACTTATGACTCCTTTTATTTATTTATCTGAATATTATTTGAATATTCATTCGAGGGCTTATGACTTTTTTATATTATTTATTGAATATTATTTGAATATTCCTTCAAGGGCTTATGACTCAGTTTATATTATTTAATGAATATTATTTGAATATTCATTTGAGGATCTATGACTCCGATTATTTGCCGAGGTATATTCTTTATTTTATTAAAGAATAAGGTGTCAATAATCAAACTTATTTTCGATTATTCAAATAAAGATAGTACTTTCATATAAGTATATCTTTGGTTATTTAATACTCGTTTCAAGTATAAGTTTTAATACTTCTACTTCAATTATTTTTATAAAGATTATTCTTTATGGGAATATTATTTAAATAATAATATTCAGTCATTTTCTAAATATTCTGGGGACTGATTTACTTCATTAAATCAGCTTTACTCCAAACACTCTATAAAGTGTTTTCGAGTCTTCAAAATGATTTTTAAAAGTTAGAGCGGATCCCAAAACTCATTTTTATATTTAAGATCTTCCTTTTTAAGGGGATTTAAATACTCGCTCAAAACCTGAGGGATCCGGCTCTATGGTGTATTTTATATTCGCAACAAGGTTGCAGTTTTGGTAAATGAATTGATTACTTACCCAATGTTCGGGAAGTAAGTCCATCTATTGAGTCGGCATAAGCAACATGGGCTCAGTGGGCGTCCATGATAGTGTAAGTGGCTCAGTGGGAGTCCATCAAATGCATAAGTGGCTGAGTGGCAGTCCAGCATAAGGTCCTATTGCGACCAGGGTGATGACCAGTGGGGAATTCGTCCATCTACTAGTAGAAAAGGTTACTTATGGGTATCTTTGCCTGATCAGCAAGATATCTGGTTTATGCCAAATTCTTTTCCTTTCCAAATTTATTGGATATTGCAATTCTGTTCATACTTTACATGACAGAGGTTTTCAGGAAATGTATAAAGAAGATGTATATGTGGATATATATATATCAGAACTAAATGAAGTATATCATAACTTCATTTCCTTTAATAATATTTCAAAGATTTAATCTATTCAAATCTTGTCTGGTAGTCTCATCTATGTGATGAACTGTTGAAAGCTCATTATACTTTGAACAGTGGTAGTTCAAGTAGCTTTATAAATGATATAAGTATAGTGAAGTATTTGGTAACTTCATCCCTTGTTTTTACTTGTATCTAGTAAGTAATTATCTTACTCATGATAAAAGAATCTAGTAAGTATCCATTTAGATACTTATATTATTGTTATCACTATATATTATCTTGCGAGCTGTAAGGCTCACTCTTGCTTTATTTCTTCATCACACAACTGTTAGTGTAGGTGCCCTAGAGGCAATACATTATTCTTTTATCTTTATGTCAGTTGATCATTCAATAAATTTATTTATTATGACCTTAATTACTGCGATATTTTGTTAGCATAATAAATGTCCTTAGAATCATGATACAAATTGTATAGTTTAAGTACATGACTTGAACTTGAGATTATATAATATATCATATTCTTAAAGGTCCCTAGTCGAGTATTATTATATAGGACAATAATAATACATAGATAGACTAGTATGTTGTTTGACAAGATAACCACATCTCATTGGTTATAAGTATGGGGATACTGAAGTCAATACATAGGTACATGTGAGAGTACATGGTACTGGACAGACCCACAGTGAGATTCTTCATGTTTAATAAAGTCATAAGAAAGACTCACAGTGATAATGGTGTAACGATCCTTTGACTTGAAATCATTATATTTCTATACGAGGATTAATATACTTTGACTACATTAAAAGTTACTTTTGATCGGGTGATGATAAAAGTGGACATCGGGTATATCATGAGTCGTATGAGAAATATGAATGATAGATAAAGGATTTAACCCTCCTATAATTAGGAGAGATATTATTGGCCTCTTGATTGAGTGAGATTATAAAAGCATGGCCATGCTCAAATAATGATTTGTTTCAATAATCTACTCATGCATCAAGTAAACCCAGATTAAATGTTGAAGAGGATGACTAAATACATGCCTCGAGTTTAATCTATAATATGTATGGTTAAAGGGATTATATTACACGAAAAAAACATTAATCACGAAAGGTTTTATCTAATCACGATTTAATTATTGTTTAATTGGGTAACAATGATGTATTACTAGATACCGCTCATTGTTTATAATTTTATTAGAGAATAAAATTATTGCCAATTAAATAATAGCCTATAGGGTCGCACAAATAGAGCACTTAATGGAATAGTTAATTTAAATTATGGATTTAAATTAATTGATGATTATTTGAATTTTATTATAATTAAGTAAGACTTAATTGAGATAATATAAATTCGAATTAAAAGGAATGTTTTTGCCCATAATAATTAAGTATGACTTAGTTATTAATTAAATAATAGAAATTCGTTTTTATTATTTAATCCAATACCTACTAGGGTTGGGCTTTGCTATTATGGGCCTTTTTAATCAGTCATTATAAATAGATAATGAGAGGTTAAAGAGGCTTGAACGTTTTTTAAGAAAACCCTAGCAGCAAAGAGAGGCAGAGGCAATTCAGATCGTCAAGAAGGAGGCTAGTACATCCATTCCGTAGTCAAGTTCGTGAGACGTTCTTGAAGGTGCTCGTGTGGATACCATAGAGGTGTTTCTCCGAGAGGTAGACACAAAGCGTGATAGCTAGGATCTCCGTTGAGTTCGTAAAAGTTAATCTCTTGAAAGGTATGATTCGTTATCTCCATAATCTGCCCATAATTATACATGGATCCTGTTTTTGGGTTTCGAATTTTTGTTTTATTTACGTTTATCCGCTGCGTTTTATGCCTTCGGAACCCAACAATGGTATCAGAGCTACGTGTATAAGGGGCTGATTTGGTTACGTGTTTACTGTATTTTTACAAGTATGCATGTGTGATGAGTCTGCCATGATAACAGTTATGTTATATGAGTCTGCCATGATAACAGTTATGTTATATGAATGATATGATGAATCTGTTAATGATCTATATGATGATACTAGTATGTTTAAGATCTGCCATAACTCATATGTATGCGATCTCTTAAAATATGTATACTGATACACGTTTTTGGTAACTGGGATATGGATCGTGTGTATACTGATACATGCTTCTGGAATAGTATTCTGATACATGTTTTTCTAGTATTCTGATACTTGACATATGGTTAGGGTTTCGTTTTTAATTTGTGCTTATGACATATGCTTTACTTATTTATTATTCTTGATTGGATCATGATAAGTGATAAATAGTATGTCATCTTTATATGATCTATCATGTTCTTTAATGGTTACTGAGCATGGTGCATAGTTATGGCCTTAAGACCTTAGTTGTAATGGTTTATTCTTTTGGTTTGTAATAAATACGACTTGCATGTCGTTTTCTATTTGTAGTTGTTTTATCTCGAATGTAACTCGAGTTCTTTTGTAAGTTCATTAGTATAATTCTTAATGTAACATCCTAGAAGGACAAGGGAAAGAGGAGGCATCCTATGGAGGCCAAGGAGACAATGGAAGCAATAGAGAAGATATATGTAATAGTTATTTTTACACCATAGATTGACCTTGATCTTTTCATTAGCCTGAAAAGATCACATAGGATTGGGCCATAACTATTGCACGTTTACTTTACGTACTTTTCATATGATGTATAAATAGTATGTGTAGAGTAGAAAAATGCATGTTTTAATTAGATTAATGATGTATGTATGTATTAGATACATCACCCATGCCATGCCTTTAAACAAGATAAAATCTGTAACGACTTAAGATTTAAAATTAACAAACGATCATGAGATTCTCGTGTTTATGAAACACGGAATAAAATACGAATTTTCTTTATTTCTGACATGGGGCGATTTTGTCAACAACGGGTTCATAGAACTTGTAAGGCTGTGGGTTTTAAGCGAGACCGATGTGACTCCTCCACTACCTGGAAATCAAACCATTGACGAGTATTGATTTGAAGTATTTTATTCAAGGAAAAATTGGGAATCTCTTTATGATGGGATCATGATCGTTCTAAATTAAAATCCCTAAGTAAAAATATTAAGTTTTAATCAGATGCTTTCCAATGAATGAACACTCATTAAATCCTAGATCGATAAGGGGAAGGGCTGTCAGTGGCAGGGGACTCCTATCTATCATGGTGAAATGCGACGAATATAAACGGTTATATTCGGACGTTGTATCATTGGGTCTAACTTAACTGAGTCATCATAATAAGGTGAATATAAACGGTTATATTCAACTATTATGAACTTAGAAGCATAGAGTTTGGTTAAAAATCTATTAGATAGATAAGATCAATTGTTGTTCACCAAATTATCCAAGAATTATATATGATATAATTGACAACTGTTGTCTACCTAAATAATCATGTTTTAAGGATACCAGTGGTTGACTTAGAACATGACGAAATATGGATCTTGGCTCACTAGAAAGATTTATGGGATATACTTTCCGAATTAATAGTTAGGGCTATTAATTTGATAAAAAAAATAGTGGGAGATATATTACGAATATATCATAATCATATGAACATAAAATTTTAACTCAGACAATCTAATGTTTATTTTGCGCTTTTATTATTGTAGATACTGAGTAATGGCAAACAACACAAACACACTATCCGTACGTTCAGTCCTTGAGAAGGACAAGCTGACAGGAGGAAACAACTTCCTAGACTGGCAGAGGAATTTGAGGATTGTCCTCAGGCAGGAGCGCAAGCTTCATGTCATTGATATTCCTCCTCCAGGCCCCCTTCCTGAGGGTGCTACTGATGATGAACGAGCAGCACGCACAAAGGATGAGAATGATGCAAATGATGTTGCATGTCTTATGTTGGCAACTATGAGTGCTGAGCTTCAAAGACAACATGTGCATATGGATGCATATACTATCAATGAGCACTTGCAAAGCATGTTTGCAAGCCAAACTCGTCAAGAAAGGTTCAACACGAGTAAGTCACTTTTTAATTGCAAACAAGGGGCGAGTGAACCAGTTGGCCCACATGTTCTGAAGATGATTGGTTACATTGAGTACCTTGAAACTTTGGGTTTCCCGATTGGTCCGGAAACTGGTATTGACCTAATCATGAATTCTTTGAACAACAAATTCACTCAGTTTGTTGTGAACTACAATATGAATGAATTTGACAAAACACCTACTGAATTGTTGCATATGTTGAGAACATATGAGACCAACATGAAGACAGCTGAACCTGCTCCCATACTGATGGTGGGAAATAAAGGTAAGGCCAAAGGGAAGGGAAAATGGAAGGGTAAGAAGAAGATTGGATCTGATTCTACAACCAAGCCAAAGTCAGGTCCCAAACAGGCTTTAAAGCCTAAAGGTGGTGTGGCCAAGGGTGAATGTCACTACTGTAAGAAAGATGGTCACTGGAAGAGAAACTGTCCAATTTACTTGGAGGATCTGAAGAAAAAGAAAGCAGTTCAGATTTCTGGATCAGGTATTTATGTTATAGAAGTCAATTTGTCTATTTCTACATCCTGGGTATTTGATACTGGATGTGCTTCTCACATTTGTATAAATGTGCAGGGCCTGCAGAGAAGTAGAACTCTGGCTAAGGGAGAAGTGGACCTAAGAGTAGGCAATGGAGCAAAAGTTGCTGCTTTAGCTGTAGGGACTTATTATTTATCTATGCCCTCTGGGCTTGTTTTAGAACTAGAAGACTGTTTTTACGTGCCTGCGATTCACAGAAACATTATTTCTGTTTCTTGTTTGGACAAGAAAGGTTTTTCGTTTACAATAAAGAACAACAGTTGCTCTTTTGCTTTGAATGATTTAACCTATGGTGTTGCGCGTTTATTTAATGGTTTATATGTTCTTGATTTAGATAACCCTGTCTGTAATATAGAAAACAAACGACTTAAAATAAATGACTCAAATCAAACATACCTCTGGCATTGTCGTCTAGGCCACATAAATGAGAAACGCATATCCAAATTACATAAGGATGGATACTTGGATAAGTTTGATTTTGAATCATACCAAGAATGCGAATCTTGTTTGCTTGGTAAGATGACTAAAGCCCCTTTCACTGGTAAGGGTCAAAGGGCCACTAAACGTCTGGGGCTAATACATAGTGATGTATGTGGCCCAATGCGTGTAATGGCTAGAGGAGGCTACTACTACTTCATAACATTTACTGATGATTTCAGTAGATATGGATATGTATATCTTATGAAGAACAAATCCGATTCTTTTGAAAAATTTAAAGAATACAAGGTTGAAGTAGAGAAGCAAATTGGCGGAGATGCAAGTATTAAGATCTTACGATCCGATCGTGGGGGTGAATACTTAAGCACCGAATTTAGAGAGTATTTGAAAGAGTGTGGTATTGTATCGCAACTCACTCCGCCAGGAACACCTCAATGGAATGGAGTTTCAGAGAGGAGAAATCGCACCTTGTTGGACATGGTGCGATCGATGATGAGTCATGCAGATCTTCCAATTAGTTTCTGGGGTTACGCTCTAGAAACAGCGGCTTTCACACTTAACCGTGTTCCTACTAAGAAGGTTCAAAAGACTCCATATGAGATATGGAAAGAGAAACGGTCAGGCATGAACTTTATGAAAGTTTGGGGATGTAAGGCATTTGTGAAACGTCAAGAATCTGACAAGCTTGGACCTAAATCCGAAGAGTGCATTTTTGTAGGATACCCTAATGAAACAAAGGCATATTATTTTTATAGTCCTTCTGAGCAGAAAGTGTTTATTGCTCGAGATGCTGTCTTCATGGAAAGAGATTTTGTTTCCAAAAGAAACAGTGGGAGAACTATAGATCTCGATGAAGATCGAGAACCGCAAAATAGCATTGAACCTGAAGTGGAACAAGAGCAGAATAATGATAATGCTCAACAAACACAGGTTGTTCGTAGATCTGGTAGATTTCGCCATGAGCCAGAGAGATATGGATTTCTCATGACTCAGTGTGGTGATTTGATGCTCATAGATGAAGATGAGCCTCTCACATACCAAGATGCTATGAACAGTCCAGACTCTAAGAGATGGCTTGAAGCCATGAAATCCGAGATAGATTCCATGTACGAAAACCAAGTATGGACTTTGGTTGATCCACCTGAAGGGGTAAAACCCATAGGGTGCAAATGGGTTTTTAAGAAGAAAAAGGGCATGGATGGAAATGTTCAGACCTATAAAGCTAGGCTGGTTGCAAAAGGTTTCAAACAAATTCATGGTATTGACTATGATGAAACTTTCTCACCAGTGGCTATGGTCAAGTCTATAAGGATTTTACTTGCCATTGCAGCATTCCATGATTATGAAATCTGGCAAATGGATGTCAAAACAGCCTTCCTTAATGGAAGCCTTGAAGAGGATGTGTACATGACACAACCTGAGGGTTTTGTCGATCCAAGGAATGCTGGCAAGGTATGTAAATTGCGTCGATCCATTTATGGATTGAAGCAATCCTCTAGGAGATGGAATATCCGTTTTGATGAAATAGTCATAGAGTATGGCTTTGTTCAAAACGAAGATGAACCGTGTGTTTACAAGAAGGTTAATGGGAGCTATGTGGCATTCATAGTACTATATGTTGATGATATACTACTAATGGGGAATGACATACCTTCTCTAAAGGCTGTTAAGACGTGGTTAGGGAGCAATTTCTCCATTAAAGACTTAGGAGAGGCATCCTACATTCTAGGAATGAGGATCTATAGAGAAAGATCTAGAAGGATGATCGGTCTAAGTCAGAGCACATACATTGATAAGGTTTTGCATCGTTTTGGAATGCAAAATGCAAAAAGGGGATATGTCCCTGTGTCTCAAGGGATAACGATCTCTAAGGACCAATGTCCGAAATCATTGGATGAGAAGGACCACATGAATAAAGTTCCATATGCTTCAGCAATTGGATCTATCATGTATGCAATGGTATGTACTCGCCCAGATGTCTCGTATGCTTTGAGCATGACGAGCAGATACCAGTCTAATCCGGGTGAAGGTCACTGGACGGCAGTTAAGAATATTCTTAAGTACCTGAAAAGAACTAAAGATTCATTCTTGGTGTATGGAGGAGAAGAGAAACTCGTTGTAAAAGGTTACACCGATGCAAGTTTCCAAACAGACAGAGATGATACTGTATCACAGTCTGGTTTTGTGTTTTGTCTAAACGGAGGTGCTGTAAGCTGGAAGAGTTCAAAGCAAGAAACAGTAGCTGATTCTACAATGGAGGCTGAGTACATTGCAGCTTGTGAAGCAGCTAAGGAGGCCGTTTGGATTCGAAAGTTCATTTCTGTTTTGGGAGTGGTTCCATCGATCGCAGATCCCATTGATCTATACTGCGATAATAATGGAGCCATTGCACAGGCTAAAGAACCTAGATCACACTCCCGGGCTAAACATATACTCAGGAGATTTCACCTTATTCGAGAGATTAATGAAAGGGGTGATATACACATATGTAAAGTGCACACAAATGATAACATTGCAGACCCACTGACCAAAGGCTTGTCGCAGCAGAAGCACGATGGTCACACTAGTTCCATGGGTATTAGATATATGGGTGATTGGCTCTAGTGCAAGTGGGAGATTGTTAGTGTAGGTGCCCTAGAGGCAATACATTATTCTTTTATCTTTATGTCAGTTGATCATTCAATAAATTTATTTATTATGACCTTAATTACTGCGATATTTTGTTAGCATAATAAATGTCCTTAGAATCATGATACAAATTGTATAGTTTAAGTACATGACTTGAACTTGAGATTATATAATATATCATATTCTTAAAGGTCCCTAGTCGAGTATTATTATATAGGACAATAATAATACATAGATAGACTAGTATGTTGTTTGACAAGATAACCACATCTCATTGGTTATAAGTATGGGGATACTGAAGTCAATACATAGGTACATGTGAGAGTACATGGTACTGGACAGACCCACAGTGAGATTCTTCATGTTTAATAAAGTCATAAGAAAGACTCACAGTGATAATGGTGTAACGATCCTTTGACTTGAAATCATTATATTTCTATACGAGGATTAATATACTTTGACTACATTAAAAGTTACTTTTGATCGGGTGATGATAAAAGTGGACATCGGGTATATCATGAGTCGTATGAGAAATATGAATGATAGATAAAGGATTTAACCCTCCTATAATTAGGAGAGATATTATTGGCCTCTTGATTGAGTGAGATTATAAAAGCATGGCCATGCTCAAATAATGATTTGTTTCAATAATCTACTCATGCATCAAGTAAACCCAGATTAAATGTTGAAGAGGATGACTAAATACATGCCTCGAGTTTAATCTATAATATGTATGGTTAAAGGGATTATATTACACGAAAAAAACATTAATCACGAAAGGTTTTATCTAATCACGATTTAATTATTGTTTAATTGGGTAACAATGATGTATTACTAGATACCGCTCATTGTTTATAATTTTATTAGAGAATAAAATTATTGCCAATTAAATAATAGCCTATAGGGTCGCACAAATAGAGCACTTAATGGAATAGTTAATTTAAATTATGGATTTAAATTAATTGATGATTATTTGAATTTTATTATAATTAAGTAAGACTTAATTGAGATAATATAAATTCGAATTAAAAGGAATGTTTTTGCCCATAATAATTAAGTATGACTTAGTTATTAATTAAATAATAGAAATTCGTTTTTATTATTTAATCCAATACCTACTAGGGTTGGGCTTTGCTATTATGGGCCTTTTTAATCAGTCATTATAAATAGATAATGAGAGGTTAAAGAGGCTTGAACGTTTTTTAAGAAAACCCTAGCAGCAAAGAGAGGCAGAGGCAATTCAGATCGTCAAGAAGGAGGCTAGTACATCCATTCTGTAGTCAAGTTCGTGAGACGTTCTTGAAGGTGCTCGTGTGGATACCATAGAGGTGTTTCTCCGAGAGGTAGACACAAAGCGTGATAGCTAGGATCTCCGTTGAGTTCGTAAAAGTTAATCTCTTGAAAGGTATGATTCGTTATCTCCATAATCTGCCCATAATTATACATGGATCCTGTTTTTGGGTTTCGAATTTTTGTTTTATTTACGTTTATCCGCTGCGTTTTATGCCTTCGGAACCCAACAACAACAACAGTTAGGAAAGATGGCCAGACTCCAGCAGACCCAGCGCAAGCGCGTGGGAAGCGTCCCGCGTCTTCCCGATGATGTTGTGGCTGCTATAGCTGCAGAGGTAGATCTATTGGTAGATCAGGCATTCTATTTTTGAGAATCAAATTATGTATAATTATAACTTGTGGCAGATAATGGCAATTAACTGTAAATTTATCAAGTAATCATTTTGGGTTGTAATAACTTTTAAATTGTGGATTCAAAGACTTGTACTTATTTAAATTTCATCTCTGAGACTATAACGGGTTGTGGTGTGTGTTAGTGTGGGGTCACAGCATAAGGTTATTATTATTAATTAAGTGAAGTGATATTGTGGAAAGAAAGACCGTGACGACCCGGATCCCCGACCCCGGATCTGGGGGTGTTACAAGTACTTTGTTGACTATTGCCTCTTTGTACTAGAGTAGAACGGCTGCTTTTTCTGATGTTCCTGAAATTAGGCTTCCACATTTCAGTTATCTCTGTCAACCTATGTGCCTCTGTCTGCTGTTACAACTACCACTTATCAACTGCTATTTAACAGAACATCCGTTGAAGCCTTCATCCGTTGATGGCTTTATCCGTTGATGTGTTAGCAGTTGAAGCTCTATCCGTTGAAGCTTTAGAGACATCCGTTGAAGCTTTGTTTCTCATCCGTTGAAGGTCTTTAAGATATCCGTTGATACCACTTCATTTATACAAAATTACAAGGCATGAAATATTTACAATTGGCCTTCCTATTTGCATATCTTCTAGTAGTCAACATGACTTATATTTTCTCTCAACTTCTAAGAATTATATCTTAAATACAAAGACTGAAATATGCTACAACACTAGACTTATTTCTAAGTAAAGCTGCACCATCAACGGATAGCCAAAGTGGTCTTATCCGTTGAGGCTACAAACACTAAACTTCTACTTAAGTGTTTTGTTAAACATATCATCAAACTAATGCACATATATTCCTAACAATCTCCCCCTATTTATGTCTATAAGAATTGTAGACAATTTGATGGATTAACTTGATGATAACAAAACACTTAACAAATATATGAATTGAAACTAAGTAGAAATTTAAAAGTGCTGCAAAAGTGTATGTACTAGGAGGTAATTGAAGATTTACAGAATTTCCAAGGGTGCTCCTCTAGTCTGAGCAAATCATCTTTTTCTTCTTTGTTCCCTTGTTTTCTTTCCTAGCCCTTTGTCATTTTCCTCAATTTGGAGTTGGAGTTGTCTGTAGAATTCAGCTTCATCTTCATCATTGATATCCAACTTAGATTGCATTTCCTTGAGAGTTTCATTGCTGGCAATCTTGAGTTGGTCTTCAAGTCTGAAAAATCTTCTGACTCCTTTATCATCTCTAAATTCCATCAACCAATGAGGTGATTTATGGATTGTAATTCCCCTTTCTTGAATGAGTAAAGTTCTGGGCAAAGCATTGGGCTCCCTCCAAGTTTTCCTTATGTTGGCAATCTTGTTGAGAATTTCAGTCTTGGCAGTCCTGGTAAAGCCAGAATCCTTTTGTATGGCTGAAAAGACTCTGATCAAGGTAGAGTAGCCTTCATTCAGAATCCTGTAGAGAGGCCATGTTCTTTCCCCAGCTCCTTTGTATCTGAACACCAATCTCTCTGGTAGCTGTCTGTAGGCAGCTATTCCCCTTACATCCTCCAGCTCATCCAGATAGAGTCCAATGTCCGAAATTTCTTTTATGTCACAGATGTGAACATAATCATCTTTAGAAATGGGTGGCTTAGGCTTAGGTTTTTGTTTTTGAGTGAATTTCTTAGAGGTTAGGGGAGGTGTAGATTTGGATTTTCATTTCTGTTTCTTTGGTAGTGGAAGAGTGGTTAAAAAGGTAGGCAATTTGATGGTGTCCCAATCAATAGGTTCCTCTTTTGGGATGATTAATTCACCATGAATGTTTATAGTGGGATCAGCAACACAAGGTTCAGGTATGGAAGGTAGTGGTTTAGATATTGATTTAGTTTCTTCAGTGTTATCTTCACTCCTTCTATGTGCCTTGGACTTTCTTCTGTTTCCCTTCTGCCATTCCTCTCTTTCCTCCATACTCTCACCAAATATACTCCCAAAAACCTCATCTAGGTTTGCAATCTTGTCTTCACCCCTGACTTCAATTCCTTTCTCTCCTTCAACTTGACTTGACTTTAACTGTTGTTCAAGCTTTGCTTGTGCTCTTTTATCAGCCTTGAGTTTTTCAGCTTCTTTCTTCAACCTTTTGGTTTCTTCCCTCTTGGCCTTTGGAAATTTGGGATGTCCTTGCATCACACAGATACTCTTTCCCTCTCTAAAGATAATGGCCATTTTCATTCTTTCAACTATGTCCTTGGTCTCCTTGTGCTTTTTGATGTTAGCACCCAAAACTTTGTCTTCATCAGGCTTTGGAAGAGGAAAGTCCACTTCTTTCATCTGAGCAAAGTCTAGGGGGTTCTTTGTGGAGTCCTTGCTGGATCTAGTGTTGGGCTTGAGAACTATAGGTTTTAGATTCTTGAAAGAAGTCTCTCCAACCTTATTCCTCCTTTCTGGCTTGTGCTCCATAATGATTGGTTCAACCTTTGTGCTATGTTTCACAGATATTGATTTATCTTGTGTTGAGCCAAACACTTGTTGCACCCTTTCATCAATTCTCCTCCTTTGCTCTTTCACTTGAATTTCAGCTGCTGCTAGCTGGATTAGGTCAATTCCATCAGGCTTTCCTTTGATTTGCATAATTGGAGAAGTAGTGATGGCAGGAACTAGCACTTTAGATATCTGGATTTTTGTAGATGGCTCTCCTTCCCCTTCCCTTTTTTTCTCCCCCTTTTTGTTATCATCAAGGAGAGGGGTCAAGCCTTGTGCCTTTGCCAGCTGCATAAGTTGACTTGTTTGAGATTGTTGGTTGTGAAGAATGTTGGCCACAGAATTTTCAATAACTTGGACTCTGTCTTCTAACTTAGCCAGCCTCTTTTCAGTATTTGAATCCTTTTTCAATCTCAACAATAAGTCCTTCATTGTACCATAGGGCATGACTGAATCCAATTTTTCAGAATTGTAGGATTTCAAGTCAGAAATATCCTTCTTGAGTTCATCCACACTCTGATTCTGGCTTACTTGCTGCAACTTCATGAGATGCAGTGAGTCCAGGTGAGCTGTAAGGAATGCCTTGGTACCAGCATGTGAAGTTTTCTGAATGGCCTGTTGGATAGTACTGATTTGTTTGACTAAGGAGACATTGAATTGCCCTGGTGTAGACTCCTTTGTCAAGGCCCATTCAGGTAAATTTGGAATAGAACTAGGGCTTTCATCTCCCCCTAAGTTCATGCTTCCATCAAAAGAAACAGAGTCATCATCATCAGAATTTACTCCAAATTCCTCAGATGACTCACCAGCTGTAGAAGGCATCTTGTTAATAGCAGCTTTATCCCTTTGAAGAGATTCTGTTGTATGTACTAGATGTAGTGTCTTTTCTGCCTCCTCATTGCCCTGAGCAGCCAACAACTGATAGGCTGACACAGGATGAGTAAAAGTGTCAGCATCCAAGGAAATGTTATCAATTACAGCTTTGTAATGTTGTTGAAATTGTCTTTCCTTTTCAGCATCATCCACAATCATTGACTCACTAGCAATGGCTGGATCCACCCTTATATCTGTTGTACCTGCCTTTCTCTTTTTTTCTCTATATTCTTGCATCAGGGGCTCCCCCTGGCTCACACTCCTCACTTCCTCACCTTCACCTACTAAGGTGGTACTCATCTCACTTACTTTTGCCATGCTGGAAGAAATAGCATGCATATTTGAGCTCTCAATCTCTCCTTTTGCCTGGGTGCAACCCAGCCTCTCACTCAAATTGTCACTCCCTTCCCTCAGTCCTAAAAGTGATTGTACAGTAATCATGTCTTCTACACTTGGAATTATTTCAGTTGTGTATGTAGAGACTATCAACGGATATGAAATAGCCGTTGAAGGTGACACTGATGGTATCAACGGATAACTGCTGTTAAGCTTATCCGTTGAAGAACAACCACTTGTCAACGGATGAGTGATATCCGTTGAAGAAGGAAAAGAAGTAGAAATTGAAAGTGATATAACTGTTGAATCTCTGTGGATTGATTTGAGTTTTGGTGACACAGATCCTTCAATTACATCTGAAAGAATTTGCGGGTGATCCAACAAATCATCTAAAAGATGATGATCACCTGTATTTGAGTGGGGCTCCTCCCTGAGTTGTAAAGAGGGAGAATTAGGAATTGATGGGAATAACATATCCACATCCAGAGATGGTGATGAAGTGTGTGGTGATTGATGTATGTTAATTGTGAGAATGGGGCTGTGACTCCACATTTGTTGGAGCCACATCAAACTGAGTTTGAGAAGGCATAGATACAGATGGATGTATCTGTGCAGTGTGTGCACCCTGTGTAGAAGATTGGGTTCTAGCCCTCTTTCTTCTAATAAAAGCTTTTGTTGGTGAGTGTTTGGCTTCTGTGCCCTCCCTCGTTTGATCTGTGTTCCTGGTTGGGAACTATTTTCAATAGTTACATCCTTTTGGGAGAATGCAGCTAGGGATGTGCTAGTAACCTTTTCAACCACCACAGCTTTTTGAGAAACTGTGGCTTGGCTAGCTTGGGAAACACTTATCTCTCCTTCCTTATCCTGGGGGTTTCTTTGATGTTCACCCCTCCCCTCACCACTCACACCCTGTTCACTCCCCTCAGGGTTAAGGGTAGGTGTTACAACTATTGTCTTTTGAGAAACAACAGAGGTGGTTTTCTTTGTCTTTGATTTTGAAAGTTTAGTTTTGGTGACCTTGGTAGGAATCTGTTGGGGCATTGTCACAGATTCCATGGGCACACTAGAAGATAAAGAAATAGAGGGGTTGGAAGAAGTAGGAGTTGTAGAGACAATTACCTCACTTACCTGAGGTGCATCCATGATTGGTAAATATACCAATGGTACACTGCTGTTGAGATCCATTCTCAATAAATCTGCAAGAACTCTTTTCTCTTGTGCCCAGCACTTGAGTTTGTTATTCTCATTGGTTATGACCAAACCTTCCTCAACATGGTTAGCCAATAACATAAAGAATCTAGCATAATAGATGTTATTAGGTCTATTAGCTTTGTTACCTAATCTAGTACCCAATTCTAGCATAACATAATTGCTAAAGTTAAAATACCTATCAGAAACAAGCATATAGAGCATATTAACAAGAGATGAAGTTATGGCATCAAAATTACTAATTTTCCCAGAGAAAACCTTGATAACGGCATCCCCAAGAAAACTCCATTCTTTCCTAAGGCCTTTTCTTTTAATACTCCCTAAACTAGCAGAGTTAAGAGAATAACCTATGGAATCTAACATGCTGGATACATCATTATCAGTGTGTGGTGTCATGGCATTGTTCTCAGGCAATTTAAAACATGCTAGTAAATCATCACAGTTAACACAGTGATTTTTACCTTTGAGAGTGAAAGAGATGGTCATATCTATGGAGTTGAACTCAGCAGTTGTCCAAATCTCCTCAACTACTTCACAGTAAATCGTTGGGGCTTCCAGCATTGCATAGCTAAGTTTACAGTTTTTGATGAAGTCCATCATTTTGTGATAATCTGAGTGGGCTTCATTCTTTGCTACCAAAGCTATGAAATTATTCTTCTCATAGATGAACCCAGATTGAGACATAATTTTTACTACTGGTGCCATTGTTGTAAGTAGAAATTGCAGAGAATAACTTGAAGGTTTTGCAGAGAGTAAATGGTAAAAGCTTTGAAGTTTCAAGAAAGCGTAAAGTAAAAATGAAAAATCAGAAGGGCTTTTATACTTTCTCAAATTAAAAAGCATAAATAAAAGATTAAACAATAAATATATGTAAGTGAGTTTCAGCCGTTTAAGAATAAACTGTAAGTATTCTAAAAACTACCTTTAAAACAAATACATACAGCTGTATGTATGAGTATCAACGGTTAAGAAAATAGAATCAATGGCTGTAAGACACCTGAATCGACTGATGTGACATTTCAACGGATAAAGTAAATTGTCATCCATTGAAAAGTGCTACAGTTTTATCCGTTGACGGATAAAAATTCCAGAAATGTATATGTCTTTCAACGGATAATGAACATCCGTTGATGGAACAATTTTGACTTTCAACGGATAGGAAATACCCGTTGATGGAATAATCTGTGTTAAAAATTCAAATTTGTTCTAGCAACTAATACATTTCAGGCTTCAATTCAAATTGCAATTAGGACATAAATTTTATGAGTAATTAAGCATACCTAGCTCACTTACCAATCTTGTGAATGTTGATTCATCAAGTGGCTTGGTAAATATGTCTGTAATTTGTTGTTCACTTGGAACAAAATATAGTTCCACTGTACCATTCATGACTTGCTCTCTGATGAAGTGGTACTTGATATCAATGTGCTTGGTCCTTGAGTGCTGCACAGGATTCTCTGTTATGGCTATGGCACTTGTGTTGTCACAAAAGATAGGAATTCTATCAACATGAAGTCCATAATCAAGGAGTTGATTCCTCATCCATAACACTTGAGAGCAGCAACTTCCAGCAGCAATGTATTCAGCCTCAGCTGTAGAAGTAGAGACTGAATTTTGCTTTTTGCTAAACCATGATACAAGCTTGTTTCCCAGGAATTGGCAGGAGCCTGTTGTACTTTTCCTGTCTATTTTGCAACCTGCATAGTCTGCATCTGAATAACCAATTAGATCAAAGCCAGATTCTCTAGGATACCAAATACCTAAATTTGGTGTACCCTTGAGATATCTGAAAATCCTCTTGATAGCAATTAAGTGAGACTCCCTTGGATCAGCTTGAAATCTAGCACACAGACATGTAGCAAACATTATATCTGGTCTACTGGCAGTTAAATATAAAAGTGAACCAACCATGCCTCTATAACTTGTAATGTCCACAGACCTTTCAGTCTTATTCAATTCAAGTTTGGTGGCAGTGGCCATGGGAGTTTTTGCAGATGAACATTCCATTAAGTCAAACCTTTTTAGAAGATCATGAATGTATTTAGTTTGACTAATGAAAATTTCATCACTAACTTGTTTAACTTGTAAACCAAGAAAATAGGTTAGTTCTCCCATCAGGCTCATTTCATACTTACTTTGCATTAGCTTAGCAAACTTTTTGCAAAGTTTATTATCTTTAGAACCAAATATTATGTCATCTACATAAATTTGAACAAGTATACTAGAGCCATTAACATTCCTAAAGAAGAGAGTTTTATCAACAGTACCTCTAGTGAAGTGATTCTCCAAAAGGAATTTTGATAGGGTTTCATACCAGGCTCTAGGTGCTTGCTTCAGTCCATAGAGTGCTTTCAACAGATAATACACATAGTCTGGAAAATTTGGATCTTCAAACCCTGGAGGTTGACTTACATAGACTTCTTCCTCCAATTTCCCATTTAGAAATGCATTCTTGACATCCATTTGATAGACTTTGAAATTGGCATGGGCTGCATAGGCTAGAAAAATTCTGATGGCTTCAAGTCTTGCAACAGGAGCATATGTTTCATCAAAATCTATTCCCTCTTGTTGAGAATAGCCTTTAGCAACCAATCTGGCTTTATTCCTTATGACAATGCCATTTTCATCCATCTTGTTTCTGAATACCCATTTTGTGTCAATAGGACTCTTGTTCTTTGGTTTGGGTACCAGCTTCCAAACTTTGTTTCTCTCAAATTGGTTCAGCTCTTCCTGCATAGCTAATATCCAATCTGGATCCAATAAAGCTTCTTCCACTTTCTTAGGTTCCTCCTGAGATAGAAAACTACTATACAAACATTCATCTTGAGTAGCTTTTCTTGTTTGCACTTTAGATGATGCATCACCAATGATCAGTTCAAAGGGATGATTCTTGGTCCATTTCCTTTGAGGTGGAAGATGTGCTCTAGATGAGGTGGCCTCAGTATTGTCATGATGTGAGATAGAGTGTTGATTAGTTGAAACTCCCCCTGAGTTGTTGGTTCTTTGCAGGGAATTTGGAGTTCTATCAACTGATGATGTAAATCGATTATCCGTTGATGAACTATGATCAACGGATGCTTCATTTTGTACTTCAACGGATGATGTACTATGTCTTTCAACGGATACTGCATTGCCTCTATCAACGGATGCAGAATTTTGTGCATTATCCAAGGGCATATTTTGAATCCCTTTTGAAGTGTCATCTCCATCAATCTCCTCTTCACTATCATCACAATATATCTCAATGTTGTCAAATTTGAGTCTCTCATTGTGTCCCTCATCTGTTAGTCCATCAATCTTTTTATCATCAAACACAACATGCACAGATTCCATAACAATGTTGGTTCTTAGATTGTAGACCCTATAAGATTTTCCAGCTGAGTAACCAACAAATATCCCTTCATCAGCCTTTGCATCAAACTTCCCTTTATGGTCAGATTGATTTCTCAGTATAAAGCATTTACATCCAAAGACATGAAGAAAGTTTAGAGTTGGTTTTCTTCTCTTGAACAACTGATAAGGAGTCATGCCTTTAGTTTGATTGATCAAAGAAATATTCTGAATGAAGCAGGCACAATTAACAGCTTCAGCCCAGAAATATGTTGGTAACTTTGATTCTTCAAGCATTGTTCTGGCAGCCTCAATTAAAGATCTGTTCTTTCTTTCAACTACCCCATTTTGCTGAGGTGTTCTTGGAGCTTCATGCATGATTCCATTTTCTTCACAGAACAGCCTTATTGACAAATTCTTGAACTCAGTTCCATTGTCACTCCTGATATTCCTAACCTTCAAGTCAGGATGATTATTGACTTGCCTGATGTGATTGATAATGATTTCACTTGCTTCATCCTTTGATCCAAGAAAATAGACCCATGAAAACTTTGAGAAATCATCTACAATCACTAAGCAATATCTTTTTCTTGCAATTGACAATACATTGACTGGTCCAAACAAATCCATATGTAGCAGCTGTAATGGTTCATCAATTGTTGTTTCAAGCTTCTTTTTGAATGATGCTTTCCTTTGTTTGCCTTTCTGACAAGCATCACACAAACCATCTCTTGAGAATTCAACAAGAGGAATTCCTCTGACTAAGTCCTTTTTGACTAGATCATTCATTGTCTTGAAATTCAAATGGGATAGCTTCTTGTGCCATAGCCAACTTTCAACTGGACTTGCTTTGCTGAAGAGACAAGTAATAGATTCTGCATCTGTAGAGTTGAAGTCAGCTAAGTACACATTTCCTTTTCTAACTCCAGTTAGAATCACTTTGTTGTCTTTCTTACTGGTGACAACACAGACTTCTGAATTGAAGGAAATTGTATTCCCTCTATCACATAGTTGACTGATGCTCAGAAAGTTGTGCTTGAGACCATCAACTAATGCAACTTCATCAATGATGACATTCCCTGTTGAAATCAAGCCATATCCCATAGTAAACCCTTTGCTGTCATCTCCAAAGGTTATGCTAGGGCCAGCTCTCTCCTTAAACTCAGTGAGCAGGGAGAAATCTCCTGTCATGTGTCTTGAACAGCCACTGTCCAAGTACCATAGATTTCTTCTTTTTCCCTGCACACCATAAAATCAATCAAGTTGATTTTGGTACCCAAGTTTCCTTGGGTCCATTCTTGTTAGCCTTTCTCCCAGACTTCATTCCTCCTACATCTTTAGATTTAGGTAACTTTGAGTTAACCTTGATCTTAGATGTAGTTGGTTGAGGTGTAGGGTTAGTCACAGAATCATTTAGCACATTTGGAATTTGATAAGGCATGGATTGTGCAAGCATGTTATTCCATATTGGCATATTGTATGGCATTTGAGGCATACTAAATGCAGCAAGATAAGGATTGTTAAAATATGGCATGTTTGCAAAATGTGCATAAGGATTCTGTTGAGACATAACAGGCATAGCATGCAGAGGTGATGCAGACATATTAGGCATGGAAGAGGGCACAGGTATGGGAGTTTTCTTAATAGATTTGCAATTAGCAGATAGATGATTAACACTACTACAATGCACACAGCTTTTTCTAGGAGCATACTTATCAGGTGTGTAATTGTTATGTTTGTTAACTCCTACCTTCCCATTTCTATTAGATTTCCTTTTAGTTTCCTTTTTATCCTCAACCACTTTGAGCCTATTCTTTAACTGTTCTAAGGTCATGTGTCCTATATTCACCTTACTGAAATCTTTGGATGTGCTTGCTTCTTCTTTGACAAAGTTCTTGGAAGTTGAACCAAACTTTTTGTTGAGTTTCTTTAGATTTTCACTTTTAGAAACATCTGACTGTTTTAATTGAGGATCCTTCAACGGATGCTCCTTTTCTTCCTTCAACGGATAACTTTCATCATCCGTTGATTCCACATCCGTTGACAGCCCATCAATTAATTCCAGTTTCTTTTTGTTTTTATCCTAGGCAGTCTCACAGAATGATTCAATTCCTTGGACCTTGGAAATTTGAGCACTAACATCCCTAGATGTCTTCCAGGCTTTAATCACCTCTTGCTCTCTCTCTAATTGATTGGAAAGTATTTCTACTTTCTTAACAGATTCAGCTAGTTCATTTTCAACAGATATACAATGTAGCTTAGTTTTCTCTAGGTCAATCAACTTATCTTCTAACACAGCATTTCTATTACTTAAAAACATATTGTTCTCTTTAATTCTACTATTTTCTTTAGCAAGAGATTTAAGAGACACACGCAAATGATACAATTCAGTAGACATGTCATTAAAAGCATCATTGCACTCTTCTTTAGTAAGCTGTGTTAAATCAGTAGTGATTACCTGGTTGCTTGATGAACTAACTTCATTTTCCTCAGAATCAGCCATGAGAGCCAAGTTGACATATTCCACATCTTCATCCTCTTCTTCTCCATCAGCTGCCCAGTCTTTTTTTTGAGTAATGAAAGCCCTCTCCTTTTGCTTGAGCAGATCAAAATATTTCTTTTTGTAATCTACTTGGTCAAATTTCTTCTTTTCAGAAGTTGGCTTTCTGCACTTACTTGCAAAGTGTCCACTTATACCACAATTGAAACACTTGAACTTGGATTTATCCACCATGTTCTTATGAGGTTTAGTGGCTCTAGTGTTTTTCCTAAATTTCATCTTTGCAAATCTCCTGGACAGAAATGCAAGATGCTCATCAATACCATCAGAGTCATCTTGGCTGGAGTTGTCTTCATTCTCAGCAACTTGCTCCTTACTCTTGCTTGACTCTGATTTGCTTGTGCCATCTTTGGAGTTTGATGTAGATCTCACAGTTTCTTGTCTGCATTCTTTCTCATTTTCAGCTACCAAGGCAACTGAACCTCCTTTCTTTCTTCCCTTCTCCAATACCTCATCCTGTTCCAGCTCTAGTTCATAAGTCTTCAAGATTCCATATAATCTTTCAAGAGTGAAGTCCTTATAATCTTGAGAGTTTCTCAAGGAGACAGTCATGGGTTTCCATTCCTTTGGCAAGGATCTTAAAAATTTAAGATTTGAATCCTTCACCTGGTACACTCTACCATACAGCTTCAGTCCATTCAACAGCTTTTAGAATCTATTGAATGTGTCATTTAAAGATTCATTTTCTTCAAAATGAAAATACTCATACTGTTGAATGAGAAGCTGCATTTTGTTTTCTTTTACTTCTTCTGTACCTTCATACAGTAGCTGAACTGTGTCCCAAACCTCTTTGGCAGTTGTGCAATTTATCACATTATCAAACATATCCTTGTCAAGACCATTAAACAAAATGTTCATAGCCTTCTTATCCTTGTGGACTTCTTCTGTGTCTTCCATTGTCCATTCTGCTCTAGGTTTTGGAATGGATTGACCAACAGCAATTGTGGCCGTAGCAACTGTGGCTACTTTGTGGGGAATGTGAGGACCATTCTCAATGCAGTTTACATAACCTTCATCTTGGGAGAGTAGATGAAGGTGCATTTTCACCCTCCAATGGTGATAACTGTCTTTGTCAAGAACTGGGATTTTTACTCCAATATCCTTCTTACTCATCTTTGTTAGTTTCCAAGATCTTTACACTCTTTGTGTGTCAAGAGCTTGCTCTGATACCAATTGTTATTCCTAGTGGACTAACAATGAGATTTACAGAAGGGGGGTTGAATGTAAATCTCAAAACTTTTTCAAGTTTTGAGCAGTTTTAAAGGCTTTTTGTTCAAGATAAACAAGTGTGTGAATTGCTTTAAGCTAATACAGACAGATATATATTCAAGCACTA
The DNA here is from genome assembly GCF_009905375.1 of Apium graveolens. Lineage (NCBI taxonomy): Eukaryota > Viridiplantae > Streptophyta > Magnoliopsida > Apiales > Apiaceae > Apium > Apium graveolens. The sequence goes on from NC_133653.1 coordinate 59,774,456, forward strand.
ATATAAAGAACACAACAGACCTTAAAAACTTTTCTGGTGGATTGTTGTTCCACCGGAGATGGTATTTCAGAAAATCTGTGATTCTAGATGTTGATCACAGCTGCGTCCTAGTACAAACTAGATAATTTTTCTCTCAAGATTTTTCTAAACAGCACTGGAAAAATTCTTATCTAATTACTAGCTGCTACTTGGTTTATATATCACCAAGTGTACAAGTGAAGACAAAGATAAAAATACAATATTAAAATAAGTTCTCCACTTGTTTCTTCTCCATATTACTCAAGTACTTTGTTGACTATTGCCTCTTTGTACTAGAGTAGAACGGCTGCTTTTTCTGATGTTCCTGAAATTAGGCTTCCACATTTCAGTTATCTCTGTCAACCCATGTGCCTCTGTCTGCTGTTACAACTACCACTTATCAACTGCTATTTAACAGAACATCCGTTGAAGCCTTCATCCGTTGATGGCTTTATCCGTTGATGTGTTAGCAGTTGAAGCTCTATCCGTTGAAGCTTTAGAGACATCCGTTGAAGCTTTGTTTCTCATCCGTTGAAGGTCTTTAAGATATCCGTTGATACCACTTCATTTATACAAAATTACAAGGCATGAAATATTTACAATTGGCCTTCCTATTTGCATATCTTCTAGTAGTCAACATGACTTATATTTTCTCTCAACTTCTAATAATTATATCTTAAATACAGAGACTGAAATGTGCTACAACACTAGACTTATTTCTAAGTAAAGCTGCACCATCAACGGATAGCCAAAGTGGTCTTATCCGTTGAGGCTACAAACACTAAACTTCTACTTAAGTGTTTTGTTAAACATATCATCAAACTAATGCACATATATTCCTAACACAATGACTCATTAGTCCTTGAGTCAAAATGTTCATACTCTTGAGTGAGTATTGTCTTCCTGTTCTTCTTAATTGTGTGAGTTCCCTGACACCTTGTTTCCAGAGCATCCCATATCTCCTTAGCAGTCTTGTAGTTGATTACCCTGTTTGACATTACATTATCAATGGCACTATGCAGTAAGTGTCGTACCTTAGCATCCTTAGCAATTGATGCTATATCTTCAGCAGTATAATCACTCTTCTCCTTTGGTACGGTCTTTGTTGCTTCACCTGCAACTGCAACAGCGAGCTTGGTTGGTTTGTGAGGCCCTTCCTTGATTCTATCAAGGTATTCTGGATCTGTTGCTTCCAGGAACATGGTCATCCTTACCTTCTATATGGGATATTCAGATGGTCTCAGTATGGGAACTCTGATGGTCTAACATATGTTTATCACTGAATTATATTATATCATTTTGAATTTAAAATTTAGCAAACTCAACAAGCTTAAATGCAAAGATAAAGTCACCATCTTGATAGATTCACAAAGCTAACAATTTTTGGTTAAATAAATTTATTCTAACTATCTTTAACTATGTATACATATAACATTATTTTCTGAAAATTGAGCCTTCTAACGTTTAGGACCCCATTCAGTGAGTATGGGTGTTAACGGTGCGATGTGGTGCGGTTTGGTGAAATTCTCAAAGCCTAACCACACCGCATAATTCTTAAACCGCGTAAACCATATCGATTTGTCTCCAGTTTCGATGAGGTTTCTAAGCAGATGGATGATATGATGGCAGCAATAGTAGCCCGGTTAGAGGGAAGAATCGCCAGATCGAGAGATACACAAAGGGCACTTATCTCATCAATGAGAGATGACCAACTGCAGTTTCAATCAAACATCAGATCGTCCCTTACAGCCCTCCAGAATGGCAAGTCCAAGCAATACAGTAATCAAACTGATCTCAACGATGGTGGATTGGGGTTTGGTGAAGGGAGTTCAAACGGTGGCGAAGAGGAGCAGCAAACGGAGCTGGTGGAGATGGGTTTGGTGAAAATGGATCAGGTTTTAGAGCAAGAACTGGGCCGGGTTTTGGAACAGGAATCGGGTCGGGTTCGGGAGGAGGAGCCGGGTCGGGTTCGGGTGGCGGACCCGGGTTTTAAGGGCGAAATTCATGGAGATATAAAAAATTAGCCATGTCTCATTTCGATGGTACTAACCCCGATGGGTGGATCTTGAGGGTGGAACGCTTCTTTAATTTTTATGGGATGAATGAAGAGGAGAAGGTTGAAGCCACAATGGTGGCACTGGAGGGACAAGCTCTAGTATGATTTTAATGGGAACATCGCCGATGACCCATTGAGCGCTAGGAACAGGTGAAGACCTTGCTGCGGAGATAATTTTGATCTCAATCCATGGGTACCCTGTAAGAACGTTTTAGAAGAATTATCCTTAGGTCAGTTTTTGAATGGGTTGAGAGAGGATATTAAGGCCGAATTAGACTATTGGGCCCTTTTACTATAGATCACGCCATGGAGTTGGCCCATATGGTAGAAGATAAGCTCAAGTTTGGTAAAATAAAGGGAGAGAATAGGGTTGGAATTACTCCCACTTTCAAGCCCAACAGTTTTTTGGGCCAATTTGTGTTCTCGTCACGATCAAATGTCAGTAGTTTAGCCCCCTCACCCAAGTCCTATAGCAACTATGCTCATTTGGGAGTCTCTACAGGAAGCAACCCTATACCAATAGCCAAACTTGTGGGGGAGCTGCGTAGATTGAGTGAAAAAGAATTACAAGAAAAACGAGAAAAGGGCTTTTGTTTTTGGTGTGATGGAAAGTGGAATATTGGGCATAAGTGTTAGAGGAAAGAACTCATTGTTCTCTTGACTCAAGAAGAAGGGTCGTGTGATGAAGAAACTGGGACGGTCGAGTCTGGGGGGACGACGAACTGGGAATTGACGAGGGAATACACCCGGAGATATCACTGAACTCAGTTGTGGGGATTACGAGCCCAAAAACGTTCAAGCTTCGGGGGTAACACATAATTTCATCTCTTTAAAGGCAGTGGAAGAATTAGCAGTGAACTACAGCCCTTCGAAACAATTTGGGGTATCATTGGGGACGGGGGAGATGGTTCAAAGCAATGGTGAGTGTAAATATGTGGTACCTAAGTTGCAAAACTTTACGATTGTGGAAGATTTCCTACCTATAGCTCTTGGCAACTCTGATTTAATACTTGGTCTGCAGTGGTTGGAAAAGTTGGGAACGATGACAGCCAATTGGAAATCACAAAGGATTAAATTTAAACTGGGTAAGGACACGGTGATGCTCATAGGGGATTCCTCATTGGGTCGATCGGGAATTACCTTGAAGGCCATGCTAAAAACATTGAGGAAAGAAAAACAGCATTTTTTGGTGGAGTTTAATTATATGGGCACTGAGGGGGAAATAGTAGCAGCGAGAAGGGTGAAACTGACGTGCCGGAGTTTTTGTCACCCCTGATCAGGAGTTACAAAGATGTGTTCGATCTTTCACAGGGCTTACCACCAGCAGGAGTCACGACCATGATATAGTGTTGAAGGCAGGTATGTAGCCCATTAATGTTAGGCCATACTGCTACCCTCAAGTGCGGAAGGACGAGATAGAGAAATTAATCCATGATATGCTGACCGCAGGCATAATGCAAATCTCCCGTATCCCTTTCTCTAGCCCGGTGCTCCTTGTCAAAAAGAAGGATGGCTCTTGGCGATTTTGTATGGACTACCGCGTATTAAACAAGCCCACCATTCCAAATAAATTTCCAATATCCGTTATAGACGAGCTTCATGGGGCATCAATATTCACTAAATTGGATCTAAAGTTAGGGTATCATCAAGTGCGAGTTAGAAGCGAGGATGTTCCAAAAACTGCTTTTCGGACTCACGAATGGCATTACGAATTCTTGGTAATGCCAGTCGGTCTTACCAACGCTCCCGCAACATTTCAAGCTATTATGAATGAGGTATTGCACCCTTATATTTGCATGTTTGTGTTGGTTTTCTTTGACGACATACTTGTGTGTAGCATGAATGAGAAAGAGCACCTTATACGCGTGCAAACAGTCCTAGATACACTAAGGCAGCAGTAGCTTCATGCGAATCGAAAAAAGTGTGAGTTTGGCAAGAAGGAAGTAGCTTACCTTGGGCATCCAATCTCAAAACAAGGAGTGGTTGTGGACCCATCCAAGGTGTAATCCGTGCCGGATAAGCTAATTCCTCAGAGTATTAAGGAACTTCGTGATTTTCTTGGCCTCACGGCTATTACAGAAAATTCATCAAAAATTATGCCTACATTGCTTCACCTCTTACGAAGCAGTTAAAGAAGGACAACTTTGGGTGGAATAGGGAAGCAACCGTAGCTTTTGAGCTGCTCAAGCAGGCCTTAATATCAACCCCGGTGTTACATATGCCTGATTTTTCACACCTCTTTATGTTGAGACGGATGCTTCGGGCTACGGGTTAGGGGCTATTTTGTTGCAAAACGAGCACCATATTGCCCACTTTAGCAAGGTTTTAGGGCAACGAGCACGTATGAAATCAATTTATGAAAAAGAATTGATGGCTATAGTTTTGGCGGTGCAAAAATGGCACCACTATCTCTTGGGTCATACTCTTGTTATCCGCACGGATTAACAAAGTCTGGCATTTTTAATGGAATAAAGGGAGGTGGGGATGGACTACCAGGGTCGGTTAAGTAAGCTAATGGGCTACCATTTCCAGATTGTGCACAAGTCATGGGTCACGAACAAGGCAGCGGATGCTTTGTCATGTTAATCAAACGAGGGAGTGGGGTTGAACAATATGATTACTGGTGGGGGAATGCAGTGGCAAGAGATTGAAAAAGAGTTACAAGGGGAAAACTTCATTCAGCAGCTAAAGGATGACTTGACAAAGGGGAAAACTTGTCCAGGCGTGTATGAACTGATTAAGGGCACGGTGCAGTATAAAAACAGAATAGTGATACCACCCAACTCGAAGCTCGTCCAAACACTATTGCAAGAATATCAGGATTCTCCAATTGGGGGACACTCGGGAGAATTTAAGACATATCAAAGGTTGGCAAAGGAATGATATTGGGTGGGGATGCGCAAGGTAGTTTCCAAATATGTTCGAGAATGCAATACTTGTCAACAACAGAAGCAGTCTACATTGTTGCCAGCTGGTTTATTACAGCCCCTACATGTGCCTACTCGTATATGTGGGAAGATATCTCTCTGGATTTTGTTGAAGGACTCCTGAAATCACAGGGGGTAGACACCTTTTTGGTCGTAGTAGATCGATTATCTAGGTATGCCCACTTTGTGGTTTTAACACACCCTTTCTCTGCAAGTTTGGCCCAGGTTTTCATAAAGAAGATAGTTCTATTGCATGGGTACCTTTCTACTATAATCTCCGATAGGGACCTTATCTTCATGAGTCTATTTTGGCGTGAGATTTTCCGGGTTCAAGGGGTTGCTCTACATCGCAGCACGATGTACCATCCTCAAACGGATGGCCAAACCGAGGTGATGAACAAAACCTTGGAAGGATACCTCCGTTGTTTCATTCAAGGGAAGCCTCATAATTGGGCTAAATGGTTACCATGGGCCGAATATTGGTATAACACATCTATTCATGCATCTACAAAGCATTTTCCGTTTGAAATTGTTTGTGGACGAGGCCCCCCTCAACTCGTCCGTTTTACCAAGGAAGACACCGCGGTAGCCTCATTAGAAGAATAATTGCTGGAGCGGGATGCAGTTCTGGATGACTTAAAGGCTAATAAAATCAGCTCCCAGCAACACATGAAAACTTATGAGGATGCCCATCGACGTGAAGTTAAATTCATACCGGGTGAGCATGTATATCTACGACTACAGCCCTAGAGACAGAAATCTTTGGTCTCCCACAACAATGAGAAGCTTTCACCACGATTCTATTGGCCATTTCCTATCATCAGTCGTGTGGGTAAGATGGCCTACAGGCTGCAGTTGCCACCCACAGCCAAAATCCATTACATTTTTCACATTTCACAGCTAAAGAAGGCAGTCGGACATGCCCAAGTACTACCTACTATTCCGACCCAGCTTACTACTGAATTGGTGCTCGAAGCAGAGCCAGAAAAATTGTTGGCAGTTCGTAGCCTTACTAATGGTCACCATTCGAATGTGGAAGTGCTTATTAAATTGGTAGATTTGCCAGTATGGGAGGCAACTTGGGAGGACTTCAATGCTCTGGATCTACGTTTTCCTCATTTTCACCTTAAGGACAAGGTGGTAGTTTGGGTCCCGGGTAATGTTACGTATGTAAAGAAGAGTGGGCCAGTGTTGTTAACATATGTTAGGAGAGGGACCAAGGGAAGACAAAAAAAAAAAAGTAATCCTTTCATCCAAATAGGTGGGGTGTTGCTAAGACTGCTTCAAAAAAAAATTGACTAAGTAATATTACAAAATAATTGGAAGGTCAAAAGGGTAATTACAGAAGAAGGGCCAGAAGAGTCATTTTCAGGGGAAACCAATATTAGGGTAAAGTAAAAAATGAAAGGGTACTGGGTATTGAATTGTGATTTGGGTAGTTGGAGAGTGCCCCCTCTCGAATATGGTTGGATTTCTTGTAATCAACCGTCTGTAAGATTATAATCAAGTCATTTCTATCTTTCTAAATTAAACGTTTATGTTACATTGCTCAGAGTGGTGATTCCATATTCAATTAAATATATCTATCCATTTACAATTGTGTCAAATCAATTTAGTCCCTAGCAGTTCACTGCACACTTTTGCCTTCGTTAAACCAATTATAAAATTTTAAGTGTAAAAACGTAAAACATATAAACTTGTAAAGAAACTAATTATTTGTAATGACTAGTTTAGAAATGATCTCTATGCTTGCATGAACGTTCCTTCTCATGTTACATTACTTCGTTTGAGAGCAAATTTTTAAAATTATCCATTTAAATTTGGGCGACCGATTGAAAAACCTTTAAAATTGAAACGAGTTATATTAGCAATAGGTTTCACTCCTGGGAGGAAACGCGTCAAGGGAGCGTTTGCTACACATTCTGAAAAAAAATCAAACACTTAGGGGGTGTATTCAATTGGATTTTGAAAGATTTTTATGGATTTTAGAAATTATGGGGTATTCAATTTGGATTTTAAATAATCCTTTATAATCTGAAGGTATTCAACAAGGATTGAAAAAAGTCTTTTAAAATCTGAGTGTATTCAATTTAGATTTTAAAAAGTCAATCAAAATTTGGTGGTATTCAGTTTGGATTTTAAAAAATCCATCAAAATCTAATGGTATTCAAAAGTCCATGGATTTTCTTTTATTTAAAAAAGCTGTGGATTTTGATGGATTTGCTAGTACAGTTTTAATATCTTGAAATCTCTTCAAAATACATGAGATTTTGATGGATTTCTAAAAACTCCACAAAATCTGCAAGACTCTACAAGATTTTGGATCAACTCCATCAAAATCCACGAAGAATTGAAATCAACGAAAATCTTTTAAAATCCGTAGATTATTAACAATCTTTTAAAATCTGAAATGAATACACCCCCTTACATTGCGACCTTATGTTTACAATTAAAGTCAGGACTATGAGAAGATCTTTAGCAATAGTGACACAGTGCCACAAAGAGTATCGAGCTACTGTTGAGTTCTCAATGATCTTGCCTTCAACAAGTCCCTTTTAGGAAGGATTTAATGCAGTGGCGAATAACCTCAGCTCAACCAAAAGAAGGATTTGATTACATGTTGAACTAGGCAATGTGGGGGAGGCCGATTCATGTAGGTTGTTGTCTTCAAGTAAATGTCGAGTTTCAACAGTATTTGGCGCAAGCCTATATGATGTCAAAATCTTGACCAGTGTTAAAAAATGGCCTTTAAATCAACACTGTTTCGCATCGTCTGTTGTACGCTTCTCGTTTGACGCTGAAAGGAAAAAACGTATTTGTTATCAAACATTTTTTCACTCAGTGTTGCCAAGGCATTATTGTTATAATATCTTTCCATTATCAGACATTTTTTTTTATTGATGATCACAAGGTATGAAGACTCTTAGGGTACATGTTGGTTGAATGAAGAGGCATACCCAAGCATTAACTGATAAAGGATTACTATCATAGTCATCATTGCCTAGACAATCTTTAGAAAAACTAAAAATGCAAATTAATTTAAAAGCAGGAGGAATGCTTTTCAATGTAAGAAACTTTGATAATTTGTGTCGAGTTTTGCAACATTAAAAGTACGGGGTTGGACAGTATTTCGAGTTTTGAATGTATATTTATGCAATAACCACAAAATCACTGCTCAATTTGATGATGTTGTGAATGTGCATATTCAAAATGTTTATAGGAAAAAACTTTGTTCCTGCACCAATTTCTGAATTTTGATTAGTGTAGTATAGGTAGTGTAGAGTACATACTTTGTAAATACAGATATTAAAGGTCGGCAGTATATGCCTCATTTGGCCAGTGTCTGACAACTCTACGCCTCTGTATACCCATTGAAAAATTGTAATAGGTACACATTATAATTTTTTTATCTTTTTCAACTTTGGCACACAAAGATAGAATGTAGTAGAGAAGAAAGAAGTGATGAACATCAGTCCCCGAGCTTAAATAAAGTTTTGATCCAGCATGAAACAATGTCAATAGTGAACTGAGAAGTAGACACGTACTACCTCAAATCATTAACGTGTTTACAGAGTGTGTGTTAACATCTGGCCTCCAATTTATGTTTTCTTACTTAGGTGACTCTGTGCTTGCACAAATGTTATCGTATCTGCTGTGTCCTGCAATTTCCTGTCTCCTCAATTACAAAATTATTAGCCCATGAATGTTGAAAACATATAGATCAAACTATTCACCAAACTAATTTACCCAAGAGAATCTACTAATCAAATTTTGACGACTCTGACAATACAGCTGTTTCTCTCTGCTGCATGTAAAAGACATGCATTAGGTAAACAATATATGAATCATATATTATGTAATTATCTTTATAATCTAATTAATTCCCATCTATAAATAAGTTAACTAGATGTTTCGCCTAGCTATTTCATCTTCAAGATCAATCACTTTGAGTTGAGGGTAGAAGAGTAAGGGATTGCCATATTATTGGAAATGGCCATGTTATACACTTTATCCCCATCCACTCTCCTTCTCATCAAATTGGTATTTTTCTACTTTACTTTAGTCATTAGCTGTAACTCAGAGCCATGTCCACCTACACTACCAGGTACAGCAACTATACCAGGCATACCAATGCAACCGGGAACACCATCACTTCAGTTTCCACCCTTTCTACCTGTAACACCAACACTTAACTTCCCGCCTTTTTTACCTGTAACACCACCCTCTTTACCAGAAACACCAACAGTTAATTTTCCGCCAATTTTACCTGTGACACCACCAACACTTAACTTTCCGCCAATTTTACCGCCCTCTTTACCAGAGACACCAACACTTCCAGCTCCAATTTTACCTGTAACCCCGCCCTCTTTGCCCGAGACACCAACACTTCCAGCTCCAGTTTTACCTGAAACACCAATACCGAATCAACAAGCCCCACCAGCTAATTCATTTCCCCCAATACTACCAGGATCAACAACACCAAGACAAGATAACAAGAACGCATGCCCTAAAGATGTTTTGAAATTAGGAGTTTGCGGAGACGTGCTTGGCAGATCATTGGGAAACACCTTTGGAAGCCCCCCGAGGATGCCATGCTGCAAAATCATGGAGGGGCTTTTAGATTTTGAGGCTGCAGTTTGTCTTTGCAGTGCATTGAGAGCTAATGTACTGGGGACTGTCTTTGACTTTCCTATTGCCATAAACAATGCCTTTAATAACTGCCAAAAGGACCTTCCTTCTGGTTTTCAATGCGATTAAATCAATCACCATTTTGTTAATTCTGTGAGACATGATTCAATCCGTTTTCATAATAATATTGTTTAGTTAGTAAGATTATTATATTTATCGAATATTATTTGCAGTTTGTCGTCTATGATATCGTATCTTTGTTTTGTCCGTTTGGTCTTATATCCTGTATTCCTTTTTGTCAATGAAATTCCAACAAGTTTGTACTTGTAACTGGACTAATAGTCTAACACACATGATTAGAAGATAACCACGTTCAAGCGAAGACCACGTACACTAATTTCAAGCCTAAGTATCAAAATTTCAAGATCTAACATCTTTTCAGTCGAATGATATTAGATATTTCCAAACATTGAGGAACAAATGGTGAAGAAATGGCCAAAACTTCTTAAAATTGAAATATTGTGGTAGAATGGGCATTGTTTCTATTTGAGTTTTGGCTTTTAATAATTCATCTCAAGTGATATTAGTTAATAGTTGTTTCCGCTGGTGAAACAATGCAACCTACAGCTCTACAAGTTGTTTTGCGTAGTATTAAGAGAAAAATGGTTAATTATTTCTAATTTCAAAAATTGAAAAAAACATACATATTTACTTAACTTACGTCAATTCAAAATATTTTTAATGGTTCTTGTTCCCTGTTCTGACAACTATGTGTCAGGGAATATTTATCTAACATATTATTTATTGGCCATTGGATCGTTGATCCAACGATTAGGATTTAAAAAAAAACTCCCCTTTCCGCGCATAATATCGCGCATAATACCCGTGGAAAGAAGAGCTTCCGTGTATATTATGCGCGGAACGGCTGCCCATTCCGCGGATATTAAGCGCGGAAGGACTATACTTGTAGTTAAAATCCTAAAACGATCACATTTTCATTTTTGTGCCACTTTTTGTCAAATTGGAGAGCAAATTTAGAGGATTTATTACTTTTTTCATCCATACTCACTAATTTCCATTTGGTAAGCTAAATTTCTTACTTTTTTCTTGTTTTCATTAAGAATAAGGTGTTTTCTAGTTTTGAAGGTAGAAAAACTTTGAAAAGAAGTGATAAAGTGATTCATAATGTTGTAAATAATGAATTTGTTGATGTTAGTGGTAGTTGCTTGCGTAATGATAACGTAGATTATGTTAATCTTGTTGATAATTGTGTTGAAAATGTTTTTGTTAGTAAACATAGGTTTGAAAATGAAGATTCGCATGAAAATAGTGAGTTTATGCATGATAATAGTGTGACAAGGGATAAGAGTGTCGTTGGAGAAGAAGATATTGTAATTGCTTTCTTGAGTCAAAATTTCCCTAATGTAGTAGCCGCGGAGAATGTAATTAGGGATCACGGTTTGAAAAATGGGTTTGCAATTAAGATCCAGAATACACAAAGGCGTTTGGACAAATCAATATATGCCCGTACATATGTTTGTAATTTTGGTGGGAGAAAACTGTGATAAAGAACCCATAGAGGATGAAAAAATTTTGATCGGAATTATCTGTAGTACGAAGAATAAAAAGCCTAGAGATAAACTTCCTAGAAGTGGATGTAAATTTAGGTTTTATATGATTAATAGGCGAAAAACAAGTCACTGTGAGATAATGTCCTTGGAGTTAAATCACAATCACGATGTTGTGTCGCTATCTAAGATGAGTTTGGTTAAAAGGGAGCGACATGTAAACGCCGCCCAAAAGAATTTAATTAAGAGTTTCCATATTTCGGGTATCACACTTAGACAATAAATGAATATATTTGGAAAAATGCACGGAGGAGAGGAGCAAGTAGAGTTTCATGCCCAACATTTGAGAAATGGCGTCCGTGATTTTAGAAAGGATAATTTGGGTGTGAATGATACTCAAGCGGGATTGGATTTATTACATCGGTTAGAAGAGGAAAGTGGAGAAAAGTTTTTTTATTCGGGCTCTAATTGATAGAGAAGGAAGATTGAAGTGCCTTTTACGGGTTGACCCTCGGTCGTTGTTGGCCTACAAAAATTTTGGTGATGTGGTTGTGTTCGATACAACATATCGAACAAATAGGTATGTTATGTCGTTTGTGCCTTTCACCGGAGTGAATCATCACTATCAATCGGTTCTTTTTGAATTTCCACTAATGTGTGATGAATTGAAGACTACAATTTAGTGGGTTTTGGGTACTTGGTTAGAGGCCGTTGAAGGAATATCACCCTTGGCTATTATCACCAATCTAGATCAAGCCATGTCGGGGGCAATTCAATCTCAACTACCGAACACGACACATTTGTTGTGTTCGTGGCACATTAGTAATAAATTTATGGAGAAGCTCTCAATCTACTATGCAAATAAAGAATTTAAAGGTGACCTGAACAATTGCATATATCACTCGTTGACCAAAGAAATTTCTGGGGATAAGTGGAAAGCATTGATCTTGAAATACAAGTTGGAAGATAATACATGGTTGAAAGACTTGTATAATTGGAAGTATATGTGGATCGATACTTATACACGTAACATTTTTCCGCGTGTCAAAAGACAACATCGAGAAGTAAATGAATGAATGCCTTTTTTGATGCTTATGTAGGGTCTTGCACAAGGTTGAAAGAATTTGTTGAGGGTGCACACAAAGGCTTTTGAAAGGAAATTCATGCGTGAGAAAGAAGAGGATTATAATACACGTCACAAAATTCGTTGCATGCAAATAAAGATCGCCTTAGAGCATCATGCCGCTTCCATTTATACCAAAGAGATGTTTAAAAGATTTCAAGACCAATTGGTTGAGGCCGCAAATTACTTTGTGGAGAAGGATAAAGATCGTTTCTTAGAAGATGTGGATGATACATGCTACAAATATTATCGACCATTAATGCTTGAGTCTAATAGAACCACTTACCTTGTTACCTTCAACATGTTGTCATTGAGGGGTTCTTGTATATGTAGAATGTTTGAGCATTCGGGCTTGTCGTGTCGTCATATTATTACCGCGTTGAAAAAGAGGCGTGTGACCGAATTATCGTAATATTTTGTGAAGCGGAGGTGGACTAGGGATGCCAATAGATTTGATGGTATGTTGCCATATCACATGCCCGGAGATGATGCCCTGTTAGTGTTTGTGCCCTAGAGACAACACTATGATGTTTTAGTTTAAGACATTAGGATTATTAATATTTATGTTCTATCGATTATTCTCTTTATAATTTATTAATTCTTGAGGGAGAGCTACTTTCTAAGAAAATCAGTAGGAGGACAATACATCTCGATGAAGATCGAGAACCACATGATAATATTGAACCAGAGTTGGAATAAGATCAGGATGTACATCAAAATGTTAAAAGTAATCATGTTCAGGAAACACAGGTTGTTCATAGATCTAGTAGGATTCACCATGAGCCCGGGAGAAATTATGGATTTCTTTTGACTCAAGATGGTGATGTGATGCTTACGGATAATGATAAGCCTCTCACCTACCAAGATGCTATGAACAGTCCAGACTCCGAGAGATGGCTGGAGGTCATGAAATCTGAGATGGAATCCATGTATCAAAATAAAGTATTAACTTTAGTTGATCCACTCGAAAGGGTAAAACCTCTAGGGCGTAAGTGGGTTTTAAAAGAAGACCAACATGAATAGTAAAGTACAGACCTATAAGGTGCGACTAGTGGCAAAAGGTTTCAAACAAATTCATGGTATAGACTATGATGAGACTTTTTCACCAGTTGTTATGGTCAAGTCCATCAGGATTTTGCTAGCAATAGTTGCTTACTTTGACTATGAGATTTGGCAAATGGATGTCAAAACCGCTTTCTTATATGAGAGCCTTGAAGAGGACGTATAGATGATACAACCTGAGGGTTTTGTCGATCCAAAGTTTGCTAAGATAGTTTGTAAGTTGCTTCTATCTATTATAGATTGAAGCAAGCCTCAAGGAGAATGACTATTCATTTTGATGAAACGATCAAAGAGTTTGGCTTTATTCAAAATGAAGATGAACTATGTGTTTACAAGAAGATTAGTGGGAGTCATGTGACATTCCTAGTATTATATGTAGATGACATATAACAAATAAGGAATGACATACTTTCTCTACAGGCTATTAAGACTTGGTTGAGAAATAATTTCTCGGTGAAATACTTAGGCGATGTTATCTATATATTAGGGATCAAGATCTATATAGATAGATTGAAAAGATTAATCGACCTAGTCGGAGTAAATATATTGATAAAATATTGCATCATTTTAGGATGCAGGAGATAAAGAAAGGATATGTTTCGAAAATACTTAGGCGATGATATCTATATATTAGGGATCAAGATCTATAGAGATAGATTGAAAAGATTAATCGACCTAGTCGGAGTACATACATTGATAAAATATTGCATCATTTTAGGAAACAGGAGATAAAGAAAGGATATATTTCGATATCTCATGGGATAGTGATCTCAAAAGATAATTGCCCCCTAAATCATTAAATGATAAGGGCCATTTGAGAAATCTCCATATGCTTTAGCAATTGGATTTATAATATGTACAATGATATATATTTATCCTGATATTTTGTATGCTTTGAGCATGACGAGCAGATACCAGTCTAATCCAGGTGAGGGTCATTGGATAGTTTTCAAGAATATTCTTAAGTACTTAAAGAGAACTAAAGATTTATTTTTGGTGTATGGAGAAAATAGGGAACTGGTTGTAAAGGGTTACACTGATACTAGTTTCTGAACCTAATTTATGGATAGACAAGGATGATTATGTGTCTACGTCTGGTTTGTGTTTTATCTAAATATAATTGATGTTAGCTTGAATAGTTTATAGCAAGAACATTAATGATTCTATGGAAGCTGAATATATTGATATTTTTTGAAACAGCCATGGAGACTGTTTAGGCATGTCCTTAGACAATATCGCCTTATTAATGAGATTAATGATTAAGGATATATAAATGTAAAGTGCATAGTAATGATAGTGTTGCAGACACAAGGCTTTGTCGCAGCAGAAGTACGATGGTCATACTAGTTCCACGATTATTAGATACATGGGTGATTGGCTTTAGTGCGAGTGGGAGATTGTTAGTGTTTGTGCCCTAGAGACAACACTATGATGTTTTAGTTTAAGACATTAGGATTATTAATGTTTATGTTCTATCGATTATTCTCTTTATAATTTATTAATTCTTAATTTACTGTGATATAAATGTTGGATTAATAAATGTCCTTGGAATATGATATGTAATTCTATATCTCTAAGTACGTGACTTAGAAATGAGATTATGAGAATAGTATCAATATTCCTAAAGGTCCCTAGTCGAGTACTATTATTAAGGGACAATAATAATGCATTAAGACTGGTGTGTTTGTTGACTGATGATCACATCTCATTGATCATAGGTATAATGATACTAAAGTCAAAAACACAGGCAGATGTATATGTACATAGTACTAGACAGACCCAGTGTGAGATTCTATATGTCTGTTGTGTCATAAGTAATTATCACAGTGATAATGATGTAATGGTCCTTAGACCTGAAGTCATTATATTTCTATATGAGAATTAATATATATTGATTCCATTAAAAGTTATCCTTGACCTGGTAATGATAAAAGTGGACATTGGGTATATTATGAATCGTATGAGAAATATAAATGATCTAGATGGGATTTAACCCTCCTATTTTAGGAGTGATATTATTGGCCTCTTGTGTGAGCTAGACTATGAAATGCGTGGTCACGCTCAAATGTTGATATGATATGATAGTCTACTCATTGATCAAGGAAACTTGGATTAAACTATGATGAGGATGACACATTACATGCCTCTAGTTTAATCTATAATATTTGGTGAAAGAGATTATATTACATTGTACATTATTCACAAAAGTTTTAATCGATCACCGATTCAATTATTATTACTTGGGTAACAATGTGTATTACTAGATGTCGCTCATTATTTACGATTTTAAATTAGATTTAAAATTCGTTGTCAACGTAATAATAACCTATAGGGTCACACACTAAGAATGCTTGAAGGATTATTTAATTTAAATTAGATTTAAATTATATTAAAGTAATTCAAATTATTTATGATATTAATTAAGTATGACTTAATTAATTAGATAAATATTGATATTCGAATTTACTAATTTTAATTATGAAATTTATTTGTTAAATAATTAAGTGAGACTTAATTATAATACAAATAGGAATTTCGAATTAATAATAACTCCTAATTAGTTAAGATTTATAATTCATTTTTCTACTCTTTATATAATATCTTGTGTGTGGTTGATTTTACAAGCAAGACTTTTACTAAAACCCTAGCCACCAAGAGTGAAGATGGAGAGAGAAAGAAGAAATGGGTTTGTGCTAGTACATATCCAATCCTTGAGTTCAAGTATTCGTGTGGATACCGATAGAGCGTAGATCGCGAGAGCGGGATGCGTGGTGATTGAACAATTTTTGGATCTCCATTAGTCAACCAATTGGTAAAACTTCTTAAGGTAAATAATCTGATCTACGAATTAAATATATGTTTTTCGCATGGATCCTGCGGTGGGTTTCAAAAATTCTAATTTTTACGTTTTTAATTACTGTTTCCGTTGCATTTATGTGCTCGAAACCCTTTAGCCCCATCCCATAATTTGACTCCAATGGAAAGATTTAATCACATGACTTTGCTCAAAATGGGGTTTAGTCATAGTTGCATGGTATCGAACGAAACGTTATGAGTATGCAGTGAGAGTTATTAATCGAGAGACCGAAATCATTGAGAAAATGCCCGTTGATGAGGTGGAACGTGTTGAAAGTGAATTTGATACCAAAATAACTTAATAAAGTGGAGAGAAGTTGCATGAAACTATTCTTGACCATGTTGTTCCATGCAATGTCTGAGTACCACTGCATATAGCCTGTGTCATCAACTGAGTCTGGCTACTGAGCCACTACAACCACCGCGTGATGGCTAAAACGGATCCACACACCAATCTCAGCAAACCATACACCCCGCCAGTCATAGGGATTGAACGGAATCATAGGCTTCCTATACTTTCTCATGTTAACCAGTTACAGTGGGATACCCTATCTCAACCCGAACTGTCTCATCACCCTATCAGAATGCTGATACTCAACAACATCATAACATAGCACTACTGAAAGAGATATGTCCTAAGTCCAATCATGTATGAGGATTTAGGAATAACTTTTATGTAATCTGTTTTGATTTCATTGATATTAATAAAAGACTTGTTTTGTTTTTTATTGCGGGCTCTATCTATTTTAAGTGTTTAAATAAGATATACCACAGTTTAGAGTAAAGCTTTTTATGGATTGTGATGAGATCATAATAATGAGACCTAAAAGATGATAACTCTAAACTTAAATAGTTCATGATCGTAGGATTACTAACTGGTAATTAATAATCCGCAAAGATCGGTACATACTATGTTTGCTTCATTATGAAGGATGTCTGTTCTCATAGACATTTGTGTGGTGACACTATAGCTAGTATGTAGGTGCTTATTATAGAATAAGTTCACTAAACATGACTCACACAGCTGAACAACTAATGGAGTTCACTCACGTGTCAGCAGTTGTTCACATAGTGATAGTTGTACAAGTATGGCCATCATAGTCATCTTGTGTACACTGAACTATGCTTTGGTTTAGTTCTTAGTCTCCAGGGACAATTATAAGGGTTCTACTGCGTATAGGAATTTGTACACGAAGATAGTGTATGATCAATAGAGGATCTACCCCTTCCAGTGAAGGAAGAGAATGTTCAATGCTAATCCACTTATGCTAGTTCAGGAATCTCTGGCCAGAGTGAATGAAATTAGAAAGGAGTTTCTAATTTACATTAAATAGAACTAAGCATAGTGAATGGGAAAGCAAGTGATTAAATAAGATAGGCTTGACACAAGTTCCATGCCTTATATTTAATCGTGACATTGCAGGGTAGAAGGAATTAATTGTACGGTAACTACTCACTGAATAGGTTCTTGGTATTCTAAGCAGTGAATTCGTATTATCCGGATAGTCGCGATATGCTGAGAAGTATCCCTCACGATGTAGAATAAATATGATTAATTAATTAATCATATTTAATGAATTAGAGAATTTATATAAATAATGATAAAATAGTTTTATTATTATTTATTTCTACTACCGGCTTAATATTGAACCTACAGGATCACACCATAAAAGAGAATGATTTAATGGTGGAGAAATTAATTAATAATGGCTGATAATTATTTATTTATAAAATAAATAATTAATTGGAAATTTTAATAATTGATTAAATGAGATTTAATTGATTATAAATTAATTAAGAAAAAGTTCTTAATATTATTAATTAAGAATTTAATTTTTTGAAATTAAATCAAGTGAGAGAATTATTTCTAAAGTGTTTAGAAAAAGGATTAATAATTAAAAGGTGTTTTAATTATTAGTGAGAATAATAAAGGGTTAATAATAATTATATTTTATGGGAAATTTTCAGCTGAAAATTTTGCCTATAAATATACTATTATAAACCCTATTTTTGCCTCAACCCAAAGATTTAAAAAAACCTAATTCTCTCCACCTCCTCCTCCTTTATCACATCGTTTTCTTGGTGGATACCGGTGGAGTGCTTCACACTTGAGGAGCAGCTGCTAAGGATCTCCGCCCGTTATTCTTGGATCGCTTTTAAAGGTTAGAAATCGATCCCTCGATTTTATTTATGATATGTATGCATATTATATGGATTTTATATGTGTAAAATTGTTTTACCATGCTTCCATGATAGATAAAATCCTACAATGGTATCAGAGCATAGGTTGTATGCATATAGATCTGTGGTAAAAATTTCAGAATTTTATGTGCTTGTATGAATTAATTATGATTTTTACAAGTTATATCATGGATTAATTATGACTGATTAGAAATCGTTTCTCAGAATTATTTTGACTGTAGATCTGGGTTCTACAAGTGTTGTAGATCGTCTGGGTATTTTTTTTTTATAATTTTATGATTTATGGATTATTTATTATGAATTTTTGAAGTTGTTTTAATTAAATTCATAATTAAATAAACATATATATATATATAATTTGTTAGTATATATATATGTGCATCTGATGTGTTGTTTGTGCTGAAGTGATGGTGAGGCACGGCCTCCAATGTAAAGAGAAAACGGCAGAAGCAGTACAGCGGCGCGGAAGCTGACAGGCAGGAAAGAAAGGAATAGGCGCGTGCAGCGCACGCAGAAGAGAGGGTGTTGCGCATTCCGGGAATGCGTTACACCCCTGGCGCATTCACGGAATGCGTTACACCTTTTAATGGCTTAAAAGGGTTGTAACACATTACCGGAATGCGTTACAGGGCTTGTAACGCGTTCCTGTAATGCGTTACAGCCCATCTGTTATTTTTAAATTTGATTTCTGGGAGTTTCGTAACTCCGTTTTGGGCGTACAATATATCGTTGGATTCGTTTTTCTGAGATGGATCTAATGGAGTTGTCAAATATCTTTTATATAATAGTTTTGAACTGTTTATATTCCCAAAAGTGTTTTAAAGCATGTTTTAATTGTTTTAATTGCTTTTAAATGCCTCATGTGATACATAGAGATGTATAATGCTTAGACCAATATGCTACATGATGTAACATGCCTATCTTGACATTTCTCCATGCTTATATATGTGATATATGCTTAGTTTATCATGTGAAGATAGATTTAGGTGAACTTAATTAACATAAGGCGTTTGTTAGACAATCTTGTATAGTGAAGTTGTTTCATGACCTTAATATAAATATTATGAATACGATCATGAGATTCTTGTGTTTATGAAACACGTAATTGAATATGAATTTTCAATATT
Source organism: Apium graveolens (assembly GCF_009905375.1). Lineage (NCBI taxonomy): Eukaryota > Viridiplantae > Streptophyta > Magnoliopsida > Apiales > Apiaceae > Apium > Apium graveolens. Next base: position 59,794,024 of record NC_133653.1, read on the forward strand.
GAGAGAAAGGATGATTCTGTCAACAACAGATTTCTATCTATAAGAAAGGGTTATTTAGTGACGCCTCTTGACAATGCTCCACCCGATCTGGGAATCATCTGATTATCGATTATTGATTTGAAATATTTAATTTAAAAGGAAGAATCTCTTTATAATATGATTATGATTGTAATGTAATATAATCCCTCTAAAATTAAATAATATCAAGTAGTAATTGGCCAATGACACAACGGGCTTGTGTCGGTCATAGCCTTCCAACATGGTAGAAAGTGGTTCTTATTTTTAAATCATTATCGTTTTGTGCTACAGCCATGGGATTTGATTTCGAAATAAGAAATACTTGTCTATTACATAGAGATGTGTACATTGAATTAGAATCTAAAGGTCGTTACGTGCTACAGCCGTGGGCCGTTGGAGACTGATTCAATTGTACGAAATATTTTGGGTTAGACTTGACTTAGAATATTGAGTTTGTCGTGCCACAACAGTGACTCAATTATTCAAGAGGCTGAAGTTATATTAGGGAATAACATAAGATGTAATTGATAAGAGTTGTCTGCCTATTGAACATCACATGACGTTTCGTGCTACAGCCGAGGTTGTGTGATGGAATGTAGGATCCCTATTCCCACTAGCATTATGAATGCTTAATTTTCACGTAGGGGGTTGAATAAATTAGATAAACTAGTGGGAGACACTTATGAATAAAGACCCGATTCATATAGTGTTTTGAAATGAAATTGAATATTTGCTAAGTGTTGTTATGTGTTTATCATTTACAGATTTACTATATTCGTCATGTCTTCTGCACTATCACTCCGGAGCATACTAGATGCTCACAAGTTGACTGGTCCTAATTTAGCTGTTTATTTTCACTGTAACAAGTTGGGGCACTGGAAGAGGAACTGCAAGGTTTACCTTGCAGAATTGAAGAAGAGGAAGGGTAGTGAGACTACCGCTTCTGATTCAGGCATGTTCATGATCGAAGTTAATATGTCACTAGGTCAAATTTCTACTTGGGTATTAGATACCGCCTGTGGTTCTCATATTTGCAATTCGTTGCAAGGACTAAAGGGAAGTAGGACTCTTGAAAAAGATGAGGTGATTCTACATATGGGCAATGGAGGAAGGGTTGCGGCCATATCTGTAGGATCATTTAGTTTACATATGCCTACGGGCAAGACATTATTTTGAATAATTGTTATTATGTTCCCTCTATTGTGAGGAATATTGTTTCTATTCCTATGTTGGATTTGGATGGTTTTTCATTTATTATTAAGAATAATGAATGTTCTATCCTTAGAGATAATGTTCTTTATGGATGTGGTATTTTAAATACTGGTCTGTATGTATGTGACGTAGAGCATGATTTACTTCAGATTGAACAAACTAATAAAAGAAAACGAGATGATGAAAATCTGACCTATTTATGGCACTGTAGGCTAGGTCATATTAGTGAAAATAGATTGCGGACATTGCATAAGGAAGGGTTACTAGACCCCTTTGATTTTGAATCATATCCTACATGCGAGTCTTGTCTATTGGGTAAAATGACCAAATCTCCATTTAGTGGACATGGAGAGAGGGTTGCAGATTTGCTAGGATTGGTACACACAGATGTATGTGGACCAATATCTACGCAAGCCATGGGTGGATTTTCGTACTTCATTACTTTCATAGATGATAGATCTAGATTCGGATATATGTATTTGATGAAACACAAGTCTGAAGCCTTTGAAAAGTTCAAAGAATATAAACATGAAGTGGAGAAACAAACCAAACACAGTATTATAACTCTTCGATCAGATCGAGGTGGTGAATACTTGAATGGAGAGTTTCTAGATTATCTCAAAGAAAATGGTATAGTCTCCCAGTGGACTCCTCCATATACTCCACAGTTAAATGGGGTATCTGAAAGGAGAAATCGAACTTTTTTAGACATGGTTCGGTCCATGATGAGCTATGTGAATCTTCCAGTATTCCTATGGGGTTATGCATTGGAAACCTCAGCATATTTACTGAATAAGGTGCCTTCCAAATCTGTTCCTCAAGCTCCATATGAGATATGGAAAGAAAGAAAACTGAGTCTTAAACACGTTAAGATTTGGGGATGTCCAGCTTATGTCAAGAAAGTTGACCCAGATAAGCTGGAATCTCGATTCGTAAAATGTAATTTTATGGGACATCCTAAAGAGACTTTGGGGTATTACTTTTACACCGATCATCGGGTGTTTGTCTCCAGACATGCTACCTTCTTGGAAAAGGAGTTTATCCTTGAAGGAAACAGTGGGAGCAAAATTGAACTTGATGAAGTTCAAGAAGCACAAACTACTACAGATCAAGTGGAAACACATGTTCAGACTGAACAACCTTCTGTGGAACAGCCCATTCGTAGGACAGAGAGAGTGTCTCGCCAACCTGAGAGGTATTATGGCCTTGTCATTGAGAATTGCAATGAGTTTTCAATCATTGATGATGACGACCCTATGACCTATAATGAGGCTATGAGTAGTGTTGACTCAGAGAAATGGTATAGTGCCATGAAATCCGAAATGGAATCTATGTATACCAACCAAGTATGGACTCTGGTTGAGGCGCCTGAAGGTTTTAAGCCTATTGGGTGCAAGTGGGTATACAAGAGAAAGATTGGAGCAGATGGCCAGGTGGAGACCTATAAGGCCAGGCTCGTGGCAAAAGGATTCAAACAAAGGCAAGGGATTGACTTTGATGAAACTTTTTCGCCTGTAGCCCAGTTAAAATCAATTCGGATTTTGCTTGCGATTGCTGCTTACTACGACTATGAGATCTGGCAAATGGACGTGAAAATGGCCTTCCTCAATGGGGAACTTGAGGAGGAAGTGTATATGACACAGCAGAGGGTTTTCTTTCCAAGGGAAATGAACACCTAGTGTGTAAGCTGTTGCGAACCATATATGGTTTAAGGAAAGCTTCTCGTAGATGGAACATCCGTTTTGATGAGATAATCAAAGAGTTTGGTTTTATCAAAAATATAGATGAACCATGTGCCTACAAGAAGGTTAGTGGGAGTGCGGTAACATTTCATGTATTGTATGTGGATGACATACTTCTTATAGGAAATGATATACCGATGCTACAATCAGTCAAAGTATGACTATCAAAGAACTTCACCATGAAGGACTTGGGAGAAGCATCCTACATTCTTGGTATGAAGATCTATAGAGATAGATCTAGAAAAATGATAGGTCTTATCCAGGGTACATACATCTAGAAAGTGCTTAAAAGGTTTAGCATGGAAAACTCCAAAAGAGGTCTCATACCGATGAACCATGGAGTGTCCCTTTCCGAAAAAATGTCTCCTAAGACACCTGAGGAAAGAGAGCATATGAGTAAGATTCCTTATGCTTCAGCAATAGGATCTATCATATACGCGATGTTATGTACAAGGCCTGATGTTGCTTATTCAATTAGTGTGACGAGCAGATATCAGTTCAATCCAGGTGAAGACCACTGGAAAGCAGTAAAAAATATCCTTAAGTACTTGCGAAGGACTCAGGACATTTTTCTAGTTTTTGGTGGTGAAATCTGAGTTGAAAATAGAGGGTTATACTGACTCTAGTTTTCAATCAGAAAGTGATAGAAAATCCATGTCAGGGTACGTGTTTACTCTGAATGGTGGTGCGATTAGTTGGAAGAGTTCCAAACAGTCTACAACGGCTGACTCCACAGCGGAAGCAGAATATATAGCTGCAAGTGAGGCTGCAAAAGAAGCCGTTTGGATGAGGAAATTTGTTTCTGAGTTGAGAGTTGTTCCTAGCGTTGAAGAGCCTCTTGTGTTGTATTGTGATAACAACGCAGCAATAGTACAAGCCAAGGAACCTAGGTCTCATAAAAGTTCCAGACATGTCCTGCGGAGCTTTCATCTGATTAGGGAGATTGTTGAAAGAGGATATGTCAACGTCGAGAGAGTTGACACACATAACAACGTAGCAGACCCACTCACAAAGCCACTTTCTCAAAGTCACTTTGATCGTCATAAAGACAAGATGGGTATTAGATACCAGAGTGATTGGCTTTAGTACAAGTGGGAGATTGAAAGAGATATGTCCTAAGTCCAATCATGTATGAGGATTTAGGAATAACTTTTATGTAATATGTTTTGATTTCATCGATATTAATAAAAGACTTGTTTTGTTTTTTATTGCGGGCTCTATCTATTTTAAGTGTTTAAATAAGATATACCACAGTTTAGAGTAAAGCTTTTTATGGATTGTGATGAGATCATAATAATGAGACCTAAAAGATGATAACTCTAAACTTAAATAGTTCCTGATCGTAGGATTACTAACTGGTAATTAATAATCCACAAAGATCGGTACATACTATGCTTGCTTCATTATGAAGGATGTCTGTTCTCATAGACATTTGTGTGGTGACACTATAGCTAGTATGTAGGTGCTTATTATAGAATAAGTTCACTGAACATGACTCACACAGCTGAACAACTGATGGAGTTCACTCACATGTCAGCAGTTGTTCACATAGTGATAGTTGTACAAGTATCCTTAGACTTGAGGTCATCTTATGTACACTGAACTATGTTTTGGTTTAGTTCTTAGTCTCCAGGGACAATTATAAGGGCTCTACTGGGTATAGGAATTTGTACACGAAGATAGTGTATGATCAATAGATGATCTACCCCTTCCAGTGAAGGAAGAGAATGTTCAATGCTAATCCACTTATGCTAGTTCAGGAATCTCTGGACAGAGTGAATGAAATTAGAAAGGAGTTTCTAATTTACATTAAATAGAACTAAGCATAGTGAATGGGAAAGCAAGTGATTAAATAAGATAGGCTTGACACAAGTTCCATGCCTTATATTTAATCGTGACATTGCAGGGTAGAAGGAATTAATTGTACGGTAACTACTCACTGAATAGGTTTTTGGTATTCTAAGCAGTGAATTCGTATTATCCGGATAGTCGCGATATGCTGAGAAGTATCCCTCACGATGTAGAATAAATATGATTAATTAATTAATCATATTTAATGAATTAGAGAATTTATATAAATAATGATAAAATAGTTTTATTATTATTTATTTCTACTACCGGCTTAATATTGAATCTAGAGGGTCACACCATAAAAGAGAATGATTTAATGGTGGAGAAATTAATTAATAATGGCTGATAATTATTTATTTATGAAATAATTAATTAATTGGCAAATTTAATAATTGATTAAATGAGAGTTAATTGATTATAAATTAATTAAGAAAAAGTTCTTAATATTATTAATTAAGAATTTAATTTTTTGAAATTAAATCAAGTGAGAGAATTATTTCCAAAGTGTTTAGAAAAAGGATTAATAATTAAAAGGTGTTTTAATTATTAGTGAGAATAATAAATGGTTAATAATAATAATATTTTATGGGAAAATTTTCAGCTGAAAATTTTGCCTATAAATATACTATTATAAACCCTATTTTTGCCTCAACCCAAAGATTTACAAAACCCTAATTCTCTCCACCTCCTCCTCCTTCATCACATCGTTTTCTAGGTGGATACCGGTGGAGTGCTTCACGCTTGAGGAGCAGCTGCTAAGGATCTCCGCCCGTTGTTCTTGGATCGCTTTTAAAGGTTCGAAATCGATCCCTCGATTTTATTTACGATCTGTATGCATATTATATGGATTTTATATGTGTAAAATTGTTTTACCATGCTTCCGTGATAGATAAAATCCTACAACTACAACCCTGGAAGGACCAAATAAATGAGCCTCACAATCCTCAGCAGATACATCATGATCCCCATCTGATTCCTCCTCCACCTCGTGAAAGTGAGCATACGGCATTCACACCACAATATCATATGCAACTCCATCAAACTCGCCTCGATAATATGGCAAACTATGATTAGGCGCCAATCTACTAACAGGATCCAAGACAATTTTAGCACAGTTGAACGAAAAGTTCAGTTTTATGGCACAGCCCTCAAAATTTTCCAAAAATGACACAGAACGCCACTATTTTTGGGGTTCACCCCAGAGCCCCAGAAGTAGTGGCGTTATGGGGTTTATTATTTTTTTTTCCTTTTTTTTCTTTTCCTCCCGGTTTTGACTTGTGTGTATTGTTTTTCAAGTTAAAAAAAAAATCTCTGGAGGTTATTTTTTGAGCATTAATATTAAATTATAAAAAATTATTTTGGTAAATTTTTTTTATTGATGAGTCATGTAAAATTAGTTTTAGTGTATATTTTTTAATTTAATAAAAAGGTAGTAAATATATGACTTTTGCAGCTTCAAAAGGGATGTCATGCGAGTCGAGTGTGCATTTGTTACGCGAGGGCATATTTTGCAACGCTCATATGTAATTCCCAAAAAAATTATTCTGGTTTAATTCTTTTTTTGTTGACTAGTGATGTAAATCTATTTGTAGTATGTAATTTTTATTTTAATTTTAAAATTTTTTTGTATGGTTTTAGTTGATTGGAATAGTGTATCATGGGAGAATATATTTTGTATGGTTAAAGTTATAACTCGTATTCGGAGAAAAAATAACTGAATTTTGTTGCGTAGTAGTCGTTATTATATGTTTGAACTAGCACAAGATTCAGTTCATGCTTCTGGTAGAGAGCTTACAGAAGCGGAACAACACAGACTATTATAAAATGAGGTTTACATTTCCGATGATTACATGTCTGATGAACAAATTTAACTTAAATGTTTTCCTTCTTTTTTATGTTATATTACTACTTTCAAAAGTTTCATGAATGTCCTTCCCATTTCATAGTTCCATTTTTAATTTATCGATGAACTATTTCACACACTTGCAGTTCCATTTTCAGACGGTATAAATTGCTCTATTATCTATCTTTTTTGAAATCACTTTTATTTTAAATACTCACGACACACTAAATGTGCATCTACATCAAACAAAGAACATTTTTATAAATTATGTACCACCATACTTCTCAAATTCTTGATTATGAGGCCTCGTCAAGAAAAAATATATTTCCACATGATACACTATTCCAAGCAACTAAAATCATACAAAAAATTTTAAAATAAAAATAAAAATTAAATACTATAAATAGGTTTACATCACTAGTCAACAAAAAAAGAATTAAACCAGAATAATTTTTTGGAAATTAAATATGAGAGTTGCAAAACATGCCCTCGCGTAACAAATACACACTCGACTCGCATGGCACCCTTTCTGAAGCTACAAAAGTCATATATTTACAACTTTTTTATTAAATTAAAAAATATACACTAAAAAAATGTTTACATGACTCACCAACAAAAAAACCAAAATAAATTTTTACAATTTAATATTAGAGCTCAAAAAAATGACCTCTAGAGAATTTTTTAAACTTGAAAAATAATACACACAAGTCAAAACCGGGAGGAAAAGAAAAAAAGAAAAATTTAATAATAAACCCCGTGGCGTTCTGTGTCATTTTTGGAAGATTTTGAGTGGTTGTGCCATAAAACTGAACTTTTCGTTCAACTGTGCTAAAAATATCCTGGAGCCCTACTAACACGCCTACCACTACCCCGTTTCCTCTTAACAAAAATCCCAGCCCCAGGAACATCCTCATCCATAGCATCATCAAGAAAATCATCAGTTTGCCCCTTACCCTTCCCTTCATTTCCCCTACCCTTACCCCTAACCTCCTTCACCTCCGTCTCCTTCTTCCCCCTAACCTCCTTCCCCCTCACCTGCTTCACCTATTTCCCCTTTTTCCCTTCTTCCCCTTGGGCTACTCCTCCGCCTCCTCCACCTCCTCCTCCTCAGCAACCACCTCATCAACCGGCCTAGCCCAAAACTCAGCAACTGAATATGAATCCCTGGTAGTATCAGGAAGAGGTCTCTCAATCAAGAACTGCTCATATGCCCACAACTACAACAACCACGTACAATAAGCAATCCTCTTCCCCCCCCCCTTTTGTGTTGCATGCTCCAGCCCCCTGTATAAATATGAAAGAACCGCAGAATCTCGGGACCATGTATGCACACCCCTAGAAAAGCGAAGATGTCTGATGTACCTCGGGTGCACCATATTCCAACTACTGGTAGGAAATAGAACAAAACCAACAACCATGAGCAAGAATGCCCGTGTGTGGATAGCAATCCTCTTTGGATCAGGACCCGGATCATCCCTCCCATATCTCTAATACAACCATGTATACTTTATGCCGGCTCTGACCAATGCCACGTTCACCTCCTCTTCATTCAACTGCTCAAACCAATATCTCACAAAGTACCCCAAGCTACTCTCAAGACCGTCGCCAACTATCGAAGTCCAGCAACTGGTAAACCCAAGATATAGCCAACATTCTCCAGAGTCGTTGTCATTTCCCCCTGTCTTATGAAGAAGGTTTTGGTCTTGGGACGCCACCTTTCCACAAGTGTCGTGACAAGCCTCGCATCATTCTGCAAAACCACACCCGGATTTGCAAACACACCAAAACCAATGCTATGCAACAAGTCCTTTTGAGCATCAGAATAAATCCAACTACGCATGTTCATGTTCCCACAATAACACTCTAAAGGACCCCGCTCATGTCCCTCCCAAATGTCTGAACTCACATGATACTAGTTATCAAAGATAACGGTATGACTAACTGGCAGGAAAAATGTTATCCATCATGAAATAATAAACATGAAAACAATTCAATAAACGAAACATAAACCATATAATCCACAATTTTGTATGTATAAGCTATCCCAAAGACAATAATACACAACCAATCTCAATCATACAAGCAAAATTAAGAATATTTTATTCAACAATTTAACCGCTTTCACAAATAACATTCATCTCCCTAGAGAATAACACAATTATTCGATTATATATACAAATAACCACATAATCAAACAAACTTCATTTGTTCATATCCCCAATATATCGAAAACAACCTCCACAATTATTAACAATGAGTAGATTATATATAAAAAAACATATGCAAACTTAAGAACGTAGTAAAAATTCAAAAATCATATCATACACCAATCCCAATTCCATAAATTCAAAATCGCAATATAAAAACTCTGATACATATCGAATTAAACGCAAATCAATTCGCAACTCAACTCAGAATTAAACAATCTGATAATCACAAATTCGAATTAAACAATCGAATTAAACAACCCCAAAATTCGATTTAAACAATCGAAGTAGACAGCCCCAATATTCGATTTAAACAATCGAATTAAACAACCCCAAAAATTCATACAATTCGGACATAAAACCCAATAATTTGTGCATAAATTTGAATGTAATAAGTGCATACACAAATCATAAAATAAACCAAATTTTATTCAACCAAATCGGGTCGATTTGGAAACCATAACCCTAAAACCCTGAATCTGACCAAGAAGAAGAAATTACGGATAGATATTGAACCAAGAATCTAACCTTTTACAGAAACGTAAGTGGAATGGGTGAAGAACGTCAAAAATCGTCATTGAATCGCAATTTCTTCTTGCGGAATGTGTTTGTATGTATAACTGTAAGCAAGGAACGGGTCAAAATCGGGTTTATTCGTTTTCCAGGCCTTCCGCGCGTATTAAGTGCAGACTCCTTTTAAGGGCATTTTTGGTTTAAAATTATCGAAAACCATATCCAACCCAATTAAATCGGGTTGACATTTTTTCAACCCAACTATATATCGGGTTGAAAAAAATTGGTTTGGTTCGGCCGAAATAGGGTCGGTTCGGTTTGGATTGGTCGGGTTGGTCAAACCGTGTACACCCCTATTAAGCGCGGAATGGTTAATTTTTTTTAAAATCCTGATCCAACGGTCAGGAAGTGATGTGTTAGATAAATCTTCCCTGACACATGATTGTTAGGGAACATGACCCATTTTTTAATTTGCGAATGTTTACTTGAAATCCAAACTATTTTTAATGTGAATATAACGTGAGCATTTACCTAAAATTCAAAGTTTTTCTAACCATTAACCTGATATTCACAAAATTTTAACGTCAATATAAATTTTAAATGTAATAATTTTATTATTAAAATATTCTTTGTACTAGTATCTTCTTCCCACCAACAGTAACTGTCATCTTCGTCTCATGCTTTTCCTAAACTGTCAATTCTCGTCTCCCTGTACATTCACTCATGACCAAAAAATTGAATTATACTCATATATTCATTATACTATACCAATTTCTTTGATTTTCTTCATAGTGGTTATTAATTATTTTCTCTGGATTCATTTATCATTTCCTGACATACCATTAAATTTTTACAAACATACCAATTTTAGGGAAATGATATTAAAAGATTTTTTTATTTTCATTTACGAAAACTTATAAAATGCGTTTTAAAGTGCTTGAGATTCTTCATTTATTATCCTTCCACGATTTTTGCCATTTTCGGAGATATGTTGATTTGCTTAATGCTTGTTAAGGTCATTTTGAAAAACGAGATCGTTTTAGTAGATATCCAAGTTCATTTTTCAATCTTCAAGCAGTTATCTTCTTCCGCATGATAGTTATGCCCAGGTATTTGAGAAATATTAAATGTACTAGGAACCTTTGCCCGCGCGCTACGCGTGCTAGCCAAAAAAATATTAATTTTATTATTTTTATGATTAGCATTAAATAAATTATTTTACCATTTCTTTTTATGATTTGAATATTTTACTTTTCACTGAAAATCATGGTGTCGAGTTTAGGTAAAAGCCTCTCAAATAATACTGCCACGAATAATTGCGATATGATGTTAGTTTATTTTTTTGTTGCTAATATATACGAGAAAAATAAAAGTTTCAAATTAGACAATAGCATAAATTAATTAATATGGTTTAATTTTATGAAAAAATATATATATACCAAATTGTGACCAAATTGAAATATAATTGACACATCTCATATTCTTTTATCAGGTTTCAACACCAAAAAGTTTCAGTTATTATCTTTACTACAACTACAAATTAACCATCACTTGAATAAAAAATTGAGGTATTATTATTATTCACCGGGTCCATTTTGTTACTTCCTCCTCTATATGCACCCTTATATCATTGATTTTTTTTCACATATGGTATTGCATATGATACTTTTTTGTATATCTTTAGGTTTGTTGAACATTAGTAATGAGCTTGATTAAGTAATTGTTTTAATCTGATTTTATTCATCCATGCACATTCTTCATATCATAAAATCAAATATATATTAAGCAAGCATATAATGATTTAACATTTATAGATGAAAATGAATTGTAATTAAAACTTGGGGATTGAGTCTGAGTTGAAAGAATATTCAGTACCAAATATTACAATCATGCATTTGAGAAATCCATAGAATAATTAAATGCAGAACAAACATGTTATAATCCAACTTGTACTTATAATATGCATACAATATCTGTATTGTGACATATATATTTGATAAATACAGTTTGGAAGAAAAAATTTAAGTGTTACATCTCATAGAGGTACATATTTGTTGTTTTATTAATTTACATGAAAAGTTTTTACCAAATAAACTACAACAATCGAGTACGATCTGACAACATTAAATGATCTTGTTGTCGAAGATCATTTGGAGAAGAAGAAAACAGAAAATGGGTAAGATGAAGATGTAAAAACATATTTTGCAATTGAGGTACTAATGTAACATCGTCATCTGTCCCAAACTTCCTTACAGTACTAAAGCCTTCTTTTTTGTTGTTGTGTGTAGATGAAAATTGAATTCTTAGATGTTACACGATTCATAACTATTCTCGATCCTTATTAAGAAGATAATAATATTATGGTATGCCTATATGTACTTCTAATAAATCCCTATATGTTAAACAAATGTATTAGAAATCCCATACTATAATGCCTGAGAAATATGATCTCGTACTATGTCAAATGAACTTTCTTAAGTATTGTTAAAATAAAATATTTAAGTTATATATATATATATATATATATATATAAATATATAGAAAATTTCTATGGAGACCACTATTTAATCAGAAAACTCGGAGATTATCTATGTTCTACAATTAAAACACTATAAAATATATTATTTTGTGAATTATGTTCTGCGAATATCCCCAATTTATTTAAATTATATATATATATATATATATATCTTAATATGTATATTTGAAGTACTAAAATATGTATATTTAATAAAAAAATATGAATTAAAAAATAATGCAAAATTTTGTAGTTCACAATTTCGGTCATTACATTTTATAAAAATCAGATCATGTCAATTTTTTACTTATATTTTTTTCTAAATAATTTTAAAATTTGACTAAAATCAAAATCAAATATTTATTGATAATAACTCGTCGTCGTCTTCGACGACGCCACCTATTCTGTCACTAAAAAGGCATAACAAAGGATACACAATAATTTTAAAATTGGAATAAAATCAATATAAGATATTTATTAACAGTTTCTCTGCGTCGTTGGTCGACGCCTTATATTCTGTAATTAAAATGGAATAAAAAGGGAATTACAATAATTTAGAAATTGCAATAAAATCAAAATATGTTATTAATTGAGTGTTTCTCGGCTTCGTTTTCAAGGACGCCTCGTATTATATAACTAAAAGTATAGTAGAGGATATACAATAATTTTAAAATTAGAGTAACATCAAAATAAGAAATTTATTGATGGTTTCTCGGCATCATCGAATACAACGCCTCGTATTCATCAACTAAAAAGGTATAAAGAGGATGTATAATAATTTTAAAATTGGAATAAAATCAAAATAAGATATTAATTGAATGTTACTCGACTTCTTTTTCGATGATACTTCATATTCTATCAATAAAAAGTATAACAGAGGATATACAATAATTTTAAAATTATAATAAAATCAAGATAAGATATTTAATGATAGTTTCTCAGACGAAGACAATGCCTCGTGTTCGACAACTAAAAAGTATAAAAGAGGATTTACATTAATTTTAAATTGGAATAAAATTAAAATAAAATATTAATTAATTGTTTCTCATCCTCGTATTCAACGATACTTCGTAATCAATAACTTAAAAGTATAATATAGGAGATACAATAATTTTAAAGTTGAAATAATATCAAAATAAGATATTTATTGATAGTTTCCCGGCATCATCAAAAATTACGTCTCGTATTCTGCAACTAAAAAGGTGTAAAGAGGATATACAATAAATTTGATATTGGAAAAAAATCATAATAAAATATTCATTGAATATTTATCGCTTTCATTTTCGACGATACCTCGTATTCTATAACTAAAATGTATAATCTACTATATACAATAATTTTGAAATTGGAATAAAATCAAAATAAAATATTCATTAACAGTTTCTCGGTGTCGTCTTCGACAACGCCTCTTATTCTGCAACTAAAGAGATATAAAAAAGGGTATAAAATAATTTTGAAATTGGAATAAAACTAAAATAAAATATTAATTTACAGTTTCTCAACTTTCTTTTCAACGCCGCCTCATTTTCTATCACTAAATATTTTAAGTGTAGTGACAGGTACCCAAAATTGGTTTCAAAAATGAGTTCCAAAATAATGTGTCATTGGTGATGTGCCAATTTAGGCTATTTTAATTAGGAGGATTGATGTGAATGCATGAGGTCCGTCTTATTTAATTATGTCATGACCAATAAACACGTGACACATGAAATTTTGGAATGCTTTTGGGATTCAGTTTTGGGTACCTAGCATATTTAACATCATAACAAAGGATATATAATAATTTTGAAATTGAAATAAAATCAAAATAAGATATTTATTGACAGTATCTCAGCGTCATTTTCGACGACGCCTCATATTCTGCAACTAAAACAGTATAAAAGAGGATATAGAATAATTTTTTTAATTGAAATAAAATTAAAATTATATATTAATCCATACATTGTACACCGATGGACAATGCTTACTTAGTACCCCGACGGATAATGTACACTTTGTACCCCGATGGATAATGCACACTTTGTACCCCGTTGGATAATGCACACTTTGTACCCCGACGGATAATGTACACTTTGTACCCCGACGGATAATCCATACATTGTACACCGATGGATAATCCATACATTGTACACCGATTGATAATGCTTACTTAGTACCCCGACGGATAATGTACACTTTGTACCCCGATGGATAATGCAAACTTTGTACCCCAGTGGATAATGCACACTTTATACCCCGGCGGATAATGTACACTTTGTACCCCGACGGATAATGTACACTTTGTACTCCGACAGATAATGTACACTTTGTACTCCGACGGATAATCAGTTCAGTGTATTTTGTACCCCGGTGGATAATCAATTCAGTGCATTTTGCACCTCGGTGGATAATGCACACTTTGTGTACTATGAATGAAATGAAATCTAAAAAATTATTAGAAAAAGGATAATTTTAGGTTGATTCCCAATATAGTATATAGAATATTTAATTAAAAGTAGTTTGATTAGTCGAGACTTGAATATAATTATCTGACAATAGGTCATTCATTAATTAAATATTTATATCATTTATATATAGAGATATAAATTTAACTAAATCAACTTAGTTGAAAATGATTTATAAATTAATTTATCTTTAATTTTTTTCATATATATTTATATAATGAAGGAGCAATTGCCAAAAAAAATCATCAAAATTAAAAAAAATGTTTTGTGCCTGGAGACCATACAAAAGACACTTTTTTTTCTTTTTAAATATGACTCTCAATTCATTGTCTTGGAATATATTTTAGAAGATTTGCTAACATTTTTTTTACTAAATTATTTGTTATCTACCTTCTTGTGAGAAAACATTTTCAACAAACTTCATCTCCATAGTCTTGTATCACATAATTGACATTATATTTACCTATTTAGTTAGACCTAGTGTACCAGATGGACTATGCATAGAAAATTTACTCAGGCTGTTGTTTCAAATCTGGTGCATCTGCCAAATGATAATTTGATCAATTAACTCTTATAAATCCATGGCCTTTCTTGCTCTATAACTTTTGAAACAAATTTATTAAGTGAATCTTGTCATTTGCAAGTGCTTGTAAGAGCAAACTATACCACCAGAAAATTTAATATATAGAGGCAAAACATATAAAGAATAATGTACACAGTTTGACAATATTATATATCAATCAGCAATCATCCTCAAATTTTGTATCAACAGAGGATCCATCCAACAAAGTATAAAGTAAATTTATAAACCTATATAACAAAAAATGAATTTTGAGTAATGTTTAATGATTAACACAATATTTTTTAAAGATACAGTACTCAGAGAATATAATCAATTAGCAAACAAATGATTTGAACCCCTGGATACAACAAAAAGGTACTTGTAACCAACATAGGAATTAGATGAGGGCTAAACTCCCATTTCTTTTCCTCACGTAAAATAAAATGGTTCTTGTATCCAACAACTTTACCACCTGTGAATGTTGATCCCTCTTGATACGTGATGTGGTATCCCTCGATCTATTTTGACCTAGCTGAAAATACAGAGTCAACATGAACACATACAAATATACCCAGCATTACCCGAAACTATGAAATAAATCTTGTTCGTCCATGTTGCAATAAGCTGAGAAAAAAAAAGACCAATGTCCAAAAAGATAAAACAGTTGTTAGTATTCCCTATACCAGCATTTTACAATATTGACAAATTTGGTAGAAGTATTTTAAGATTTATAATTATAGCCATAAAATATATGGACATATATAGGAGAAAAAATTAAGGTGAAAATATATATGTAGAATACCTTAGCAAGTGATATATGTAGAATAACTTGAATATCACTGCAAGTGTACTGTAGTTTTTGTTCCTTTTATAGTATGTTCTCTAACCATAGACAACACGTTACAATCTGAGTAAAGCATTCCACGGTATTGCTTCCATCGCCACTCCTTCGCTGACCATCAAACTTCAAACCTCTATAGCTTCACACTGATATTCTGTATCTACCATGACTTTGCAAGCTCCATCGCAGAGAAATTGAAACCTGCACCAATACCTTTCTTATACATTGCATTGGTTATGTGATGTGCCTTGACTGTGGCCACTTATACGAATACAGGATTTAGTGCTGGCAGTGCCATATAATGTGTTAGTCCTTCTTGATGTTAATGTGAAAGTTATATTTAATGAGCTTATGTACATCATTCTACATAAAAATATTTATAGACATGATCGTATTTATGTTCAGTTAGAATCCATATGATCAGAAAAAAATCATGTTAAGACCCCATACAAAATAAATTACCTTAAATCATTAGTACCACCTGAGTTATAGAATGCTTCAAACTAGCACCTCACGACAATATCAGAACACTGCTTTTTAATCCCAGTACCCTAATCTAAGCCTACATTAAAATATGATAAAAAAATCAGGTCAGGTATGTAAGAATTTAGATCATCAGGCAGTTCATTTGGACTTGGTTACAAAACCTCATACTTCTGAATTAAAATAAATAAACCCATATACAACCTACTATGTCTCCCCTCGATTCCTCCAAAGTTTCTAATTTCTAAATTTCTTACCAACAAATGAAAAATAATTAAGAAAAGAAATTATTTTACCTTTAAAATTAATAAGATCAACATATGTAATCAATAAGATAAACGTAGCTAAGTTATTATTGTTAAAGACATGAAACATTAAATTTTATAACAAAATTAATTATACTTTAGTTTTTCTACGAAAACACCGATAATTATGATCCAATAATGACTGCACACCATCATTAATTATACAGGTAAGCTGAGAAGGTGCATTAAGTCCACATTTATCACTTGATCTTACTTTAAGTGTTAATATATGAGTTGACCAACATAAGAGTCTCTGGAGTTTGCACACTAATAGCTAGATTGTTCTTTGATTCAGCAATTTTAACGCTCTCTGTGGAAACCCCTTTCGATAAAGGTTCATCAGGCATATTTTCTTTTACTTTTAATTCCTCTAAAAGGTAAAACTCCTTTAAAAGGGCTATACATTGCCAAATATAATAATGAAAAGAAAAATGTTATGAACATGATATGACCCATCATAAATAGTAAGACTGAAAATTTGATCTGCCTAAGCTGCGATTTTATTGGCAAGAATATCGTTTTGCAGAAGTAGTTCTTTCGAGCAGCAACTATTGCTCTGCCAACATCTTATTTATCACCTTTAGTAATGTGAGCAATCGCATCTCCTGTTCTGGGGTCCAAATCTTAAAATGTATTCCATGTAACAATGCTCATGTTCATGCATGAATTGCATCTATCCGACATGTCAAATAGTGAAAGAAATTATTATTTATGAAACATCTCATGTTATATTGCTTTGTCCATTCTATGTACCTGGGTGATTGTAGACAAACTTTATAATTTTCAACTGATACAACATCAACAAATTGTCCATCACCCATCTTGGAAGTTGTCGATATAACGGTGCACGTGCAATACAAACCTGAGTAGGAAGAGGCTGAAGGTGTTAGGTTGTTCTCATTTTCACATGCACGTATTCTAACATCAAAATGTATTTTACATATTATCTTCAAAATCAAATAAAAACAGAAACTAAGAAAACATGTGTTACTTAACATAGTTGATAGTACAAAAGGACATTTACTTGGATCTGAGGGATTCTGCATTTATTAGAGGAGTTAGACCACATAGAATTAGGCATCATATACTTTGTTTCTATAATCGGCATATATAATAAAAAAATTCTTTGATAATCATTATGAAATTGAATAATTTCAAGAATTTAATAAAAATATCATGACAAAGCTACATTGCATTCAATAATCAACTTTCTTTAAATTTAAATATTCTGAAGAAAATATGACAAAATAGAGTTAACGTATTGTAACATTCAAATAATACACGCAATGTGCGGGTATATAACCTGGATGGTTGCAACAGTATAAATTTTCTCTTCAAATCTCACATCAATTTTCTCGAGCTCTTGCAATCCCCGTTGTCCATATAAGGGGAGATGCCTCTTCAAAGTGTTTATTCTACACAAAAATAATAAAAAAATATCATGTAGTCATGAAGCTAAAAATTAAAGATACATGGCTTCGAAAACTTTAATCCCTCTTAAATAATAAGAATATAGAGTCAAAAGGCATTAAAAAATACCAGAAAAAAATACATAGAAAATCATGAAGTGAGGGGCCTTTTCAAGATTCTTCACCGGGCCAAGTTTTGTAATGTACCGGATTAACAAAGTACTGATCTGGAACCTCCATTTCAACATAGAACATGTCCACAATAGTGCTTTAGAAACTGCTAGTGACATGTCCTCTACAAGGGTGAGAAAACTTGATTCGGTTTTTAAAAGCAGAATCTACAAAAAATGAAGTAGTTACCTAAAGTTTGCATTGTGTGTCTTCCACCATTGCAGATAATTGTACCACTGGTTTGATATTCTTGATGAGTCTAAAATCAAAACATAATAAAAAAAAATTGTTGCATACTTTGCTGAGCCAATCCTGGCACTACTGATTCGCTGATCTAGCATTGCTACGCGACAATCCTACAGAACCTGAAATAAAAGAAGTAAAATAATTGTGCTGCATACTTTGCTGAGCCATTGTCATTCATACATCAAAATTCACTGTCCAAAATACGTGGCCTAGATATGTCAACATAATATGATAAATACAATAGCATATATAAACATTGTCCAAACCCGCTGAACTCTAATAACAATGAAAGAAAATAAATACATATGGAAAATGTTTAATCTGAATTCTAATAAAAAGAAAAATTCTTACAAGATTGTAAAATACTTCCTCAAAAAAAACATTTGATGTTATATTCTCACTTGATCAATTTTTGTTGATGTATTGAGCTAACTATTTTTGAGTACCCGGTCATAGATATATCTATAAAGTCTTAGAATATTAGGGTGACGTGATGGGAAGGTGAGAAAACTTGATTCGATTTTTATAAGAAGAATCTACAAAAAATGAAGTAGTGACCTGAAGTTCGCATTGTGTGTCCTCCACCGCTGCAGATAATTGTACCACTGGTTTGATTTTCATGATGAGTATAAAATCAAATCATAATAAAAGAATTTTGATGCATACTTTGCTGAGCCAATCCTAGCAATGCTGATTTGGTGATTTAGCACTGCTATGCGAAAATCCCACAGAACCTGAAATAAAAGAATTTTCTTGCATACTTTACTGAGCCATGGCCATTCATACATCAAAATTCACTGTCCAAAATACATAGCCTACATATGTCAACATAAAATGATAAATACAATAACATATACAAACATCATCCAACCTGCCGAACTCTAATAAAAATGAAAGAAAATAAACACAGATGCTAAATGTTTAATCTGGACCCTAATAAAAAATTAAATTCTTGGAAGGTTGTAAAAAACCTCCTCAAAAAAATTATTGTTATATTCTTACTTGATCAATTTTTGTTGATGGATTGAGCTAACTATTTTTGAGTACCTGATCATAGATATATCGATAAAGCCTTATAATATTAGGGTGTCGTGATAGTTTTGGATACCTTCTTTGTGGCGTAGCTGATGCTCCATCAGGGCCAACTCATTGTGCATATACTTTCCAATCACCACACAATCATCAAAAAACTAATATTTAGTTTTTTACAAAACAAAATGACAACATATGGTGGGAAAGTAGATGGAGATCATGTATATGAATCCAAATGCTTATACGAAAATAACCTAAGTTCAAGAATATAAAGATTGAGAAAAGGACCGACCCTCTTTTCCCTCAGTAGATACACATGCCCAAACTTTCCTCTTCCAAAAGGCTTTCCAATGTCAAAGTCAATAAGCGTCAACCGTTTTTTCTTCGCATATGTAACCTCGGTGGATGCTTACAAAATCACATTATGAAAAACAACAATTGAGGTCCACAACAAAATAAACAAATCATTCAGTTTCATCAAACTTTAACTTTTAGCTAAAACCTATGAATACGAAAATATAGTGGTTCCTAAAATCAAATTATAAAAATGAGGCAACATCGTAAGACAACATTTACATATACACAATTAATAATCAAATAACTAAACTCAACCTAATTTCGACAAACTCTAATAATCACCTGCTTACTAAAAACACGAAAAATCATCTTTGGTTAGACTAATAATCTATAATAACATTGAGAACAAATTAGTTGAAACAATAAAAAAAACCAAGTAACTATCTCTAGATAGATGAAAAATACAAACATACATAAGATAAATTAATTTACACATCCTCATCCTTCATTTTAAAACCATTCTTTAGGAAAACAACAAAAATAACAAAACAGAGTTATTTAGAATCACAATCAAACAGTTGGAGTGCAAAACCTAAGTTTTTACATAATCGAAACATTAATGAAAACATAGGCATACTTTTGAATCATTAATGAAATACAATGATTACCCGCTTTTCAGAGGCAGCCATCGGAATCATCTGCAAAAATACAATTCAAAATTATGAGGATCATACAAATAAAGAATCAAATACATGGATAAGCATATATATATGTGTGTACATATTACAGATTCACAGAGATATGCATGGATAATGATATCGTGATTGTAGACGTAGTCGACGGAGCATGGAACGAATGAGAAGATCAGAGGAGGCTGGAGTTATGCAGGAGTTCTGAGAGAGAATAATTCAAAAAAATTCAAACGTACTATTCAGTTGCTACAATCAGGGAGTGGGTTAGGTGTATATTAGGTTAGTTTCTAAATGGTTATAATGAATTTAAATATGAAAGATCCATGGATATGTGTATAATATAAAGTTTTATGTGTAAAAAAATAAAATGGATCATGGGTCATGGGTCATGGGTAAATTTATGGGTAAATTTAGTGGGTAAATTTATGAGTAAATTTAGTGGGTAAATTCTAAATGGGCATTAGTAGCCTTTAAGATAATATAAATTTGGAATAGGTAAGTTCTATATGAATAATATGATAGGCTCATGTTTGTCTCCGCCTAATTTTTTAAATTATGTCATTAAATTTTATTTTGTTAGTTAAAAATTTTACACTTTTTATATGTTGTGAACATACATATTCTTTTGAAAAACAGTCTTTTTTATTCTGATGAATAAGAGGAAGGTTACGTTCATCTTATTCTCCCCAAATCCTGCGAAAGCGGAATATATCGGGTTGGTTTGTTTTGGTTGGGTTTTATTCATTGTACTAGTATATAGGCAGTTTTCTTTTATTATATTTTTAAAGAACACGTTTTGAAAAATAGAAAAGTAAATTAAAGTTAACTTATAGCACAAAACTATGAACTTAAAATGCAAGAAAACATTTCACACATGAAAACTATTTCACATAATAAATCTATCATCTTCAGATTTTTAACCCCATTTTCAAATTTAAAAATCATTTATTCCTATTTTTACATCGTTTTATTTTTGTTATCTCATCTCATCCCATAAACTTTTCTACATTTACAAGTTATGTAATGGCACCAACTCGCAACTCTCACTCTTCAATCTTACTCCAACTTTCTCTACTTCTCATTCTCAACGTCATCTTCCGATCGCCGCCGTTCGCCGTCTCCGGAACTCAACTCGAACACGGCGATTCGACATCTCGCAACCTATTATCCACCGCAACTCAACGAAAAATCGACCGGCAGGTTCAAAACTGCCCGGAAGCAGCTACGAAGCTACAATGCTTGAAGAACAGTAAGTGTCGGTGGTGCCGGAGCGAAGTTGTCGACGATATGTGCTTTACTAAGTCCGAAGCCTTCAGATTGCCTTCTCAGGTTTTTATTTGCGAGTGATTTGTATTTTTGTGGTATTAATTTGATTTATTTTGAAATTTATTTGAATTTGATGAGTTTTTATGTGATATTTGATTCGTGTAGTTATTGATATGAGTTTGAATTGCTAAATAGGTAATTAATTGAAATGATTGAGTTAGTTTGTTAATCAGGTTTATCCGGTTTGTTAGGTTTCGTTTGAATTATTGAATGAATTTGTAAAATTTTACGGTGTTCATAGATGAGAACTGGCGGAAATGTTGTGCGTTGGATGACAGAACTTCATTGAGAAGTTAATTGTGACTTGTGAGTATGTTTTAGTAGTTTTGGAACTAATAGCGATTGCGTAGGATTTTCCGATTTAATGATTGTGTAACTTGATATATTTTTACCGAGTATATATTATTTGAAGTAAGTTAGGAATGTGACGCATTTTTGGCTCTAGAAAAAATCACTCTCAAGACATAGATATCAAATAGACATAGTGGTTTTTGCTGAACTGATGCTTTTTGGTTGGGCATAAGTGTATGGATGTCAGCAAGTATCATCTAGAGAAGCAGGTGACAGACCATAAGTTCCTATAAACTATATGTGGAAAGATTTGTCAATGCATATTAGTGTAGTCCCATTTAGATGTTACTGCGGGTAGAGGGCCAATTACACTAATATTTTATATGTTCGAGATTTTTTCATGTATAGTATCTGTGTGTTCATTGCTTTTAAAGTTTAACCTGTAGTAGTTTTTAATTTTGTAGCTAATTGTTCCGCATTAGTCAGATTTTGTAGCATATTTGTCCAAATTGTTGCCTAGACAGTGTTTGCCTCCTGTTGATATTCTATGATTATTCTCCCAGGCTTCAGATGAACTGAGTAGTACTGATATCTTATTGAACGGTGATAGATGCTCAAACATTTATTGAATACCCTGACATAAACACATGAAACGGAGCACAAACTAAGACTTTAATGGGGTGCCCAAAAGAGTGTCAAAGTGTCATATGGCATGATGTGGCATGACACTCATGTCAACTCTCCATCGGAGAAATAAGAGTGCCAACTAAAATTTCCAATTTTGGCACCGTCACAAAATGGAAAATGTGTATTACATCTCTTTAAAACATATACCTTTAGAATTAGCAAAAAAACATATACCTTTATATCTAGTTTTAGTTATACTTGTATGAAAATATTGGCAACTCTAACTGTCTAGGAAGCACCGACACTCCAAAAAGGATGGCGTATGCGTGTCGACACGGCCGACACGGCACCGACACAGCTGAGTACGTGTCGGACACGCCACATGACATGTCGACAGAAAATGGCAACCGATACGCGACCGACACGGGTGCGACACGCGACCAACACGGCCCACCGACTCAGCCCATATAAAAAAGCCCAAAATCATCTTAAAAAAGTCCAAAATCTTTTTTCAAAGCCCAAACCATCTTATATTAACCCTAATTTTGTGTCTCTCTGTCTTTTATAACCTTCCCTCTTCATCTTTTATAACCATATATATATACAATCAAATATATACATACATCTATATATATATATAACACATATAAAAATATTTTTTATATTTTTATAACTTTTTTTTCCGTGTCCCGTATCCAGAACCCTTTGATAATTGACGAATTCCCGTGTCCCGTGTCCCGTATTCCGTGTCGCCGTATCAGTGACGGTGCTTCCTAGCTGACTGCTAACCACCAGAGCAAAATTTGTTAAGAAGTGTGGCAAAAATACTATTGAAGTATACCTTTAGTGACAGTATACAGTATTAACGAATACTAGTTAGATTGACTATATAACAAATATTGCACTTTGGTGACCTATATTATCATTCTTTTGCACTTTGATGCCCGACTGACAAAAGTATGCATTTCAGTGGAAAAAACTTTTGCTAGTGAGCAGTGACTATGCACAACTGCCATTAAAAGAGAAGTTATCGCCTTTAAGTTTTGTTTTAAGTTATAAATATTAGGATGATATATGTATTTCTGTAAGCTTACACATTATATGTTTTGCTCTGTAATTGAAATATCTGATTGTCATATGCAAAATCAGATATAGTCTAATTGTCAAATGCTCATATGCAAATTATCTAGTTATTATTTGACTAAAGCTTTGGTGGCTAAGATCTTCAATTTTCGGAGGATATTCAATTTTTGTGAGAGTTTTGTTTTATTCTTAAATTTGATACTCGGTCATTATGAATATTATTTATTTTGAATTTTTTTGCAGAATAATTGATGTTTTATTTTCTCTATTGCTCAATATGAATTACTTTAATTTCAATTTGAAATTTACTTTCGCGAAAGATGGGATCACCATTTTGTGTTTAATTAGAAATGTCATATTGTGATTTGTGAGTGCGATAAATTTACATTATACTATAAATAACTGAAATTACATTATATCAACCGACTACGAATTCGACGAATTTGTATATAATGGTATAGTATAAATGATTAAGACTATTTTAGCAATCTTAAAACATAAAAATATATCTTAAGATAATATTTCCCTTGTCTCTGCGGTGCAACCATTTTCATGTCTAATAATACTCATCTTTCAAAACAGAATTGCAAACGGAAACCCGCCCAAAATTGCAAAATCACATTATTGGTTATTGATTAAGTTCTGATTTTAAATATTTAAAATGGCACTTAGTTGTTGTTTATGAAGGTTCCAATATAAATCTGAACCGATTGAAGCTGAATGGCGCCAAATAATTATAATCTACTATATCATTTGCTATATAACGGGCATTCCTATGGTTTCTGCATCAACATATGGTTCCTGCGAACTGCAAGTATGAGTAAATGACTTGGCCATAATTACTTTACTTTATTGTCTGTTGATCTTTACGAGTAGTAAAACACATTAGTATATAGTTTAACGCGACGGTTCAATGCGAGTGAGTGAGCAAAAATCCTGAATCCAAGCCGGATAAAAGTTGCAAAATGTACATCAGTGAAAATCGGAAAACTTTATATTTCATGTACTAGTTTTAAAATCGAATCAATTATTTTTTGTTCGACTTTGATTCAAAATTTATTGAACTACATTGTTGGATGCCTGTCTAGGTTAGTACAGAAATCTGGTTCCAACATGCAGTTAACTAATTACTATGTGATTTGAACTCAAAGTTGCACCCTGCTCATGCCTATGTCCGAGTAGATTTGAACTGGAGTCTGGGAGATGCACAAAAGTCGTGAGCTAATTGTGTAGTGTTCAATACCCATTTTTCACCAAAGCTTGTGGATTTTTTGCCGGACTGGCGAACGTGTAATCTTGATACTTGCACATTTTCCCCAAAAAACAAATCTCTTGTTATAACACCAACCACGAAAGAAATATAAAAAAATCTTCACCCGGTTATAATCTCAGAATTAAGATATTTTATATTTCAACATTTCAACATAAAATTCCTTGTTCTCACCTGTGACATCATAGATTACATTCCAAATTTGCTCAATTATCCATAGTCAAAGGTAAGTAGGTAACATATATTCTTATAATATTTAATAAATATGAATTGCCTCTTTTTTTAACACTTATTCTAGAAGTAGAAAATTCAACATATTAGAGCTCGTGATTAGTGGAACCAATCTTAAATATTTATTAACTTCCAAACAAACTGGAAATCCAAGATGGAGCCCCAAGATCACCAAATCATATTTATCCAGTTAAAAAATGTATGACACTATTTTTTCTAATTCTGTGACGGAATGTGACTTGGAATTTGATTTTATTCAGTTAATTAGGTTTGCCTATCGTACTTTAGCTGTATAAATGTATCGTCAAATTTCTGATCCCCGTGAATGGATATATGTTAACATTGCAAAGATAGATAAATATCACGAGAACCTTATCTAACTTAACCACTTAAAAGTGAAAATAATACTGAAAGCAGCCACCAATCACCCATATTGTCTGCTTTATTGAATATTAACATGCTCTACATGATCCATGGGATATTAATCCCCCTCGTCAGTTCATGTGTTTCTTTGTTTATCTTTTCATCTTTCTACATGCTTTTCTATATGTACACACTTTGTTTATATATTCCATAGATGCAATACCCCCGACATGAAGTCTAAAGATGTAAGAACTATTGAATTTGGACACTTTTTAGGTATTATACTGTATTTTATAAAATATTTTTTTTACCGATTCATCTTTTAAAAACCGAACTAATTAAATTGTTTCAATTTCTTATCCCTAAACCAACCAATCCAATCCGCGTTCACCTTAATTATACATATTCTATACAACTTAGATCAACCCTGGTCTTGGGCATGGGTTTGACTCTCGTATCTGACTTTCTCTTGTATCCGACATGCTGATTTTTTGTATATCTTGATTGCCTAAATACAGTGTTCCAGTGTTCCATAGGCGTTCCAGGACGGTTAATTTCGGAAGAATATAAATATTATTTTTTATTTTTATAATTATATAATGATCAATATATCAAATATTTGTTTGACAAAAGAAATTAGAATGATATTAAACAGTATCTACACATTTGACATTCATTATATACTAATTATTGAATTTATAATATCAACTAATAATTTTATTCACACTTGTAAACTAATTACAATATGTCATTTTTATATTTTAAGTGAGAAAATAAATATATTAGATTACTTGTTATTTATTACCAATACTTTTTATTAGAAATTGGAATGATAAAATTATAAAATTAATGAATTAAAATTATAAAAAATATGATTTTTTAATTATTTTCAGCCTAGACCACCTAGAACCGATTTTTGACCGCCTAATCTTGATTTTGACCCGATTTTCAAAAAAATGCCTAAATCACCGCCTAGGTTCGAGTCGAGCCGTTTTACCACCGACCGCATGGCGCCTAGGCACCGCCTAGATCGATTTTTAGAACACCGCCTAAATATCAATAAAAGAAAAGCGCGCATTAATGATCAACTCATTCTAATTGTTAAACAATGGTTGAAATGGTGGTTTATAACCGACCAATCGAGAAATTCGATCACAAATAAATTTATAACCGACGATTGCGGGTTAGTTATGACTTGTTGGGCACTGATGTTATACACATCACAAACAAAGACAATCAAGTCCGAGTCAACATTATTCCCAACCAGTTCATCGGTAGGAAAATGTGAAATGACTTAACCGACCGGGTTCATCGGTCGGAATGCAGTAGGAAATGACCTTGATAACCTTGATAATTGATTGAATGGTCATTTATGATCAGACTTTAACAAATTATTCTAATCGGTCGGTTGTGATCGATTGTGACCCTTATTTCCAATTGGCTAAACTCATTTCTGATTAAATTTTGTAATTAGAAATGTTCGTTTTTCTTATAGTGTATATACATGGGAACGACACTATCAACTTCTATGTACACACTAATACTTTACAATATACATCTTTTACACAAAGTTTTCATGAAAAAATGTATGTAAAATCTGAAGAAAATAAAGAGGAGGAAGTAGGAATACAATCTTTTTGACTTGGTGTTTGCAGCCTTGCAGGCGTGTTGAAATTTTATGCATAGCTTCATGCATGCGCATAAATAATGTATGTGTGTTTAAGGCCTATGCATAGTTTGTGGGTCGGTTCGGTTGGATTGTGATTCCTGTCTTTACAAATTTCAAACAACAATGAATATTTAGCTCCATAACTCCATTAATGTAGTAGACTAGTAACAGAGTGTTTGCTCCAATATTGAAAAAATCAACTTAAGCCCTAGTTAGTAGTTACTCCAGTTGACACTTGATATACAGTGTATCTCCAGATTAATGGACTGGGGTCATATCTATTACTTCCAGCAGTCAACTATAAAATTAGTTAACTGATTAAAGATTTCATGTGTTTCAACCTATAAATCTTAACTAACTCGACCCCACTGCCTTACTTTTTGTTCCCTTGATTAATTCCATGGGAATATGGGATGCATGTAATCTAGAAAATGAGAAATGGTAAGATACTGTTGTAATTATAAGCTGGGTTAAATTAATTAAGATATATAATCCTCCGTCTGTCGGAACCTTATTGTCATATGAAAAATGATACAATTCCTAAATGAGTTCATACAATCATTCTTGAATGATGTATATTATATAATTATTTGTTATTTCCTACGGATGAAATGAACTTCTCTTCCAAATATATTAGCTACACAAAAAAACAAGTTTCGAAACAATTGATACATTAATTCTTAGGTATGTATGTAACGTTACTCCTGTCATATTCAAACTTTGGTTAGTTTAAAAAAAGTCGAAATATAATCTTTCATTTAGGACGGATAGAATAATAAATTAATGTAGTAATAATTAAAAGGTTTGATTCCCTAACTTTTTACTGAATGATGTAGTATAATGCGATTTTGATTTTTCAGGATAACACGATTTTGACACGTCAGTATTTGAGATACAAAATTTTGTAGTAAACATTTTTGATTTTGTAGTATAATCAGTATTTGAGTAAAAAATGAATTTCTTGCATTTGCCTTTTTAGAATTCTGCGGGATATTGAACTAAATTCTTTATTAAATCTTAAAAGTTAATTAAAATTTTTGCCTAGATTAAACCTCTAATTCCTCCTCTGTGAATCGTAGTGACGTACTATTAGAAATCTATACTATAATATAATAATTGAAATGTGTTATATTTTGATTCACGGTTTTTTTTATATAGTAGGTAACCCGCAGCCGCTACCCTTTGGTTGCGCATTGGGTAAATCCTACGGGCTCACGCAATAACCTGCAAACCACGTGAACCAAGATAAACCGTATTTAATACTCTGACTCAGGAGCCATAATCATAAATTCTCCTCCCGTGGAATTCACGATTATTTTGATTATTAAAAATTAAAATAAATAATAATATATACATATTAAAGTACTAAATTGCTAAATCACTAGATATGATCTTCTTAAAGTATTTTCAACGGTAGGAATTCTTAGTTATAATATATGTGGCACGTAATATAGATAATATGTTAAAAAAATAGTACTTCAATGCACTATATACCTTACCAAAACTAGGGATTTTTGCCCGCGCTACGCGTTCTAAATATATTTAATTTTTTTATAAATAATATAGAGAGAAATATTTACGTAACTTTTCAGTTAATGAAAAAAATGTACGCGGATATACTCTTTCACGTATGTTAGAAAAATATATGACGTGTTGTCATATTTTTTGTTTTAAAAAATAATTAACTAATTTTAATTTTTGTTTGTAATAAAATCAGCGCATGTTTCACGTTTTTTCATATGATATAGATTAATTTTAAGGTATATTACAATTTTAATAAGGAAATGATTTAAAAATAATTTATTTAATTAATAATAAAATAAAATAATTTCAACATGTATTTTTTAATTTGTGTTGATTAATTTATAAAATGTGATAAATATTAATTTATCCTCATATCAAGATTCAAATTAAAATATAATTTGTTCTTATATTATTTTAATGATAAAACATAAGATTTAATTTAATAATGTTTACAAAGTTTCAATAGCATGTATATTGTAATATTTTATTTAAAAGAATTTAGATTTATATTTTAAGATTAGGTAATTCATACCCAACATATCTTTAACAAAGTGTTGAATTTAGGCACAATACTGTTAACGGCAAACAAAACATAGAACGTGATAATTATAAATTTATAAAATATGATAATTATTAATTTATAAGGATATAAGGATTAAAATTAAAATATATTTTGTTCTGATATGATTTTAATGATAAAACGTAAAATTTAACTTAATAATCTTTACACAATTCCAATAGTATGTATATTGTAATATTTAATTTAAAAGAATTTAAAATTTTAAAGATAAGGTAATTCATACCCAACATATCGTTCATAATGTGTTGGATTTAGGTAAAATACCGTTAACTGCAAACAAAACATAGAACAGAGAGTTCTGCCGAGGGAGAATCGATGACTACTACTTCAAATCATGGAAACCAACTCTCTCAATCAGAAGATTATGAACAATTTATGGAGGTTAGTATCCCCATCTATCCATATTTTATTTGTTTATCAATTGGTTGTACAGTTCATGGCTAATAGTTTGTTTAATGAGATTTGTATATGTAATTCTCCATTTGTATGTATAACAGTAACAGATACTAAACTTTACTTAGCCGATTTTAGTATGTATTGTGTCCGTCAGTAGTTCGCGTGCGAGATAGAGTATCGTCAGGGGTTCGTATTGATGTTGATTGCATGTTTTAGTTCGGAGTCATATAGACAATGATTTGAATTCAAATTGATATAATTAGTTCACCGCTGTATGACTGTGCTTCCGTATAGCAGATTGATAAGATTTCCAAAAGTAGATTATTCACGAATTTTTGAAAATTTCTTCATGAGCTGTTTTGGATTGAGTTTTAAGTTTCAATGTTCAGGAACTTAAAAGAAAGCACGACTCATGGAATGTTGACTGGGATATGGGTAAATATGTCAGACAATGTTTTTAATTGCTTGTTGGATGCTTATTTAAAAACTTAGGTATACATGATTGATAAATGTTAAATGTAGGTAGATGACGAAAACCGTTAGGCAGTTTTGTTTCTGCAAATGTGGAGAAAGATGAGGATGGAACATTTGTAAGTTTTTATCTGATTGTATTTGAACGTTATTAAGAAACCCAATTTATATTGTACCTCACTGCATTATCTATCGAAAATTGCAGAGGGTTCCGTCTAGTTTTATTGATAAATTCAGGAGTAAACTTCATTCCTAATTACACCTAAAGTGCAAGACAATTGTTTGGAATGCGGAATATGATAAGTATCGAAAAAAAATCTGCGACCTTCAAGAATTTATGAGATTTTATGATTTAAAGATGTATTCTGTTGTTGTTTTTGATTATTATGGGTATGACAACTTTACTATCCAGTGTTTCAACCATATGGCTGTTTCGATTACACATCCATCAGTTGAGCCAATGTTTTTCTTCAACAAAGAGAACTATAACAATTGGATTATGGATGAGTTTATATATTGTCGTAATCATGATGTTACCGAGAGGTACCTTGCTTGTATTCACTACAATGCTGTAAGACTTGATTGTGAACAATCCTTGATGGTGATCAGACAATACTCAAGTATGGAGGACTTGGATAATATGGTAACAACTCTCTCTATCTATAAATTTATTATTTACCTCATATCTATAAATATTTGGTTTACTTATCTTAAATCTAATATTCAATGTGCTCAATTGAACAGGAACTGCCTACTCATTTGAAAAATTTGTATAAGCGATGGAAAGGAATGTCCAAGATATATCTGAAGCATGGCTGCAGAAAATGGGATGTACTCATCCATTGGGTTGGAGAAAAGTGTTGGTTTGGGAAAGGATGGTCTGGAGTTCTGAAGGAGTTGAATATCTGTGCAGGTGATGTAATAGTTATGAATATGGCTCATGAGCTACCAGAGATTGTTCTACTTTTTATTTTTAATCAGAAAGAAGTGGAAGCTGAGAAAAAAGAAGGTATCTCACAATTCTTTTTATTTTGCTATGAGGGTGTAACACTTTATTTGAAAGATCAGTCTTTTAATATCTGGAAGATTCAAATATATTTACTAATAAATTTAAATTTGATAATTAACGAATAGGGGATAGAAATGGAAGAAGATCATTTTATAAGATTTTTTTCGAGGGTCCTTTGAAGCTTGGATATATTGTGAGTAACCTATTGTTTTTTACCCATATTCTTGTATGTTATTAGTAAATTATCAATAATTCTTTTATGTTTTAACATTGTAACAGACAATCCCAAGGTTTTTAGGCCAGGAGACTGAAAAACATCTCCTTGGTGTTGAACATATTATAATAAATGGGATTCTGTGGGATGTGAGATACGATGCTAAATTAAGAATACTTTATGGGCTAAAACAACTGATTAAGTATTTTGGTCTGGTGGAGAATGATATGATATTATTCAGTTTCTATGGGAATGGTGAGTTTTGTGGAAGGATTTTTATGTGTGAAGAAACGGAAATTACACGTTCCATAGCAGAAAGTAATCGGAGGAGAAAGCCTAGTGCCAATTTTTTTCTTTTTGAAGATAATGTTACAGATTCACCTCCTGGAATTGGTAAGCCATATGTTTTGTTTCCTTATTTACTTTGCAGGGTCCTTTTACATAAGCAGTGGTCTTGAAATTAACATTGTCTTATATCCGTTCTTAGAATAAAATGTTGAAATTGTGGATCTGTCAACTGAGATGGAGTTGGAAGGATATGATAACATTGCACAGGACAATGCTGGAATACATAATATGCAGTTGATGGAAAACAACAATCCACATGATGCGCAAGTTGGAATGAATCTCCAGTTTTCTAAATTATTGGCTGGAAGTCTCTTGAACTCTAAATGTCATGGAGCGGTAAATAATAATATATAAGAGTATAATATAACTATTTCGAATACCTTGTTGTATTATGTTCAGGAACAGACTTATCAAATTATGCTAACATATTCAACTATTGTGCAGCACATTCCTAGAACTATAAGATTTCGAGATCAAATGTGGAAAAACGGAGACATGGTGAAGTTCAGAACTGGCCAAGGAGTTTGGGACATAAAAATAGTGCTAAACGGGACAATTGCCAGATTTTCGCGTGGATGGAGCAAATTTGTCAAAGATCTTGACTTAAAGGAGGATGACAATCTGCGCTTCACATTACAGCAAGACAATGTTGTTCCAACTTTTAACATTGAAGTCAATCCTCCCAATTAGTAATTATCCTCCATATATTTCATAGAATCTGAACCTGCTACTTAACAGTATCAATGTAGTTTGGAGATTGAAGTTTGTTATTGTGATGCTGTTGGAATACTATTTATATCGATTTGAACGTGTTCCATGTGCTTATGCTTTAAATTATATTGAATTATATTGTAATACGCACATGGTAAACTCTACCTTTTTCGTTTTCATACTTATCTATAAATTTGGTTTGCTCTCCTAAAGCTCTGTATGTTTGTAATGATTTGCATATTGTAACGTACAAACTTTTTCTTTTTGAAAATCATAATCTCTTGAAATTCGATCTCAAGAGATATCAGAACTTATATCAGAACTTAAGTGCGTCAGAACTTATATCAAGACTTAAGTGCGGATAGACTTCAGGGATATCAGAACGTTGCACTCATAGGCTGATGCATGATTAATCCAAAACAATGTAATGATCCTGATTCTCTTCCTCTTGCAGTAGAAGTGACGATCTTCAAACATGAGGAAAAGAATGAGTATGTGAATATGTACAGTATGCACCAACACATGTAAAATGGTTTTATGTTAACCTTTTTAAAAGTATCTTCTCAAAATGAGGACCTAATCAGCACATTCCTTAAGGACACATCAAAAATTAAGAGTAACATGACAGTTGAAAACAGGAAAAAAATTCAAATTGTTAACTACCATTCGATTGTTACAGATCATGGTAACTGTTAAATTTATCAGAAAATAACTGCCAAAAACTACCAGCAATACTCATATGTATATATACCTTTGGGTGTTTTTAGAATTTTAATGTATATTACAGATTACAAAATGGCTTCAAGAAGTGAGAAGAGGAAGAGATGGTCAGGCATAAAGAATGTCCCGGAGCAAGAGTTGCAAAATTTGGCTATAGTGTGCGCAGAATTCAATAATGACATGGAAGAAACAAAGATTATCTACTCAGAGATGTATGCTACAATGGAAAATAGGCAATCTGAATTGTTTGCTCGTTCTATTGGCCTTGAAGAATAATTCAAGTAATATTCAAATGTTTATCTGTTTTTATGATTTATATTGCTTTATATTACAAATTTAATGGACTCAGTTTCGATCATTCACAGCGAAATAGAGAGTACTCTGAAAAATGGATCAAGGAAAAAATATGGAGAATCATCACAAAGTAGTACTGAAATTTCACATTCTTATACAGTGGATTCACGCAGATTCCTAGGTGATACGTCCACATCTCTACATGGTCATGAGAACAAATTCAAACAGAACACAGAATAAATGGTAAGTGCATTTCAAAAGTTTGGTGATGGATGGAAAGAACATCTTAATACTTTGAATGCTCGTGCTGATATGTTGAGTGAAGAAAGTGGAAAGCTTCGCATATTATTAGATGATTATGCTCGAAATATATAAATTATGTTGTAGTCGATATGCTGTGATGATGTATTCTACTTCCTCTACTTGGAGGATAGTAATAAACGTTTTTATGCAATAATTACAACTATGATTGATTGTTAATATTGGATTACTGTCATGTTGTGTTTACTGTAGATGTTTAAAAACATATATATACATTGAACAACAATTAAAAATGCAGTTTATTCTATATACAAATATGTCTTCCTTACATGATAGACATATATCACATTCACATACATTGAAAGAATTTCAAACTTGCACAACCTGACCATCAATTGGTGGTTCGGGATCATTAACTTCAAAGTCCTGAAATCTTGCTTGCTCTGGCCTAATACCTAAATCCATGTTTAGGAAATTCTGTATATCTGCAATAGGCCTATCAAATGTTCGAAGGTCATGAGATTCCTGTCTTCCAAGTGTTGCCAAACGACGTGCAACTGCATTCCTATTAGGATGAACCAAATTAAGTTCATAACGGATGTTCTTATCACTAAGCCTTGAAAGAATAAGTCTAAAAGTCTGTCCGAAATGTGGTGTAATCCCTTCTTCTTTGTAATATTTGCATTCTCGGTATGCTTGTATAATTTTGGTTTCAATGATAACCTGTTCGTAAGAATCCTGGAATGCACGACGCATACCTAATAAAATAGCCCATAATCCACTATTCAAATTTGTGAGTCCTGGAATTGTGCCATAAGTAAGTCTGAGAAGATGACCTCCTGCATCTCTTACAACAACACCAATACCATTTCTATTATCGCCTTCAGGAGCATTCTGGACATACTCACTATGGACATTAATCTTCACCCAACCATTAGGAGGAAATTGTCATACACGCTCAACATGTTCCATTCTACCTAAATGTATAAAACAAAAGTTAACTGTTTATGGGTTTAATTTGATTATATGAGATATTATTAAATGATTGTTTGTAGTATATAAAGAAAAGAATTCAATAGATGTGTCTGCTCCAAATAGTTGAAGAGTTTTAGTTATCTAAAAAGAAGAATAGAAGAGTTGAGGAGATTTGTCTATTCCAAAAAGTTGTGGGATTTAGATTGCAATAGTCATCATAATTATGTGCCCTAAAGATAATTATTATGTTGAAAAAATTATAAAAATAATAGTATTTTCTTCACACATGATCTAATCAATTCAACGTTTAATATTCCATTAGAAAAACAATTATAAAATACATTGTTCATCGGCAATTCAACTACATATGATGAAAGCTACATATGATGAAAGCTAAGGTAAATTCAGATACATATACAGTTACATTGAAACTTTTCTATGAAAAGCTTAATAGAATAATATCTATTATTAGTACTAATAAAAGTTTATCAATTAACTGTTTTTATTAGAAATAAAACAAAGCATGTTTTAATAGTTTATGAATTAGTAATTATGATTGAATTTCTTTTTCAGGAATTAAATAACTTTCTTCAATACAAAGTAAATAATTAGTTTAGCACAAACTTTATTTATCAAACTTTCAAACTTGCAGTTTTTTATGTGATTGTAAATTGTGATCAGAAAATATGTAAATTGAAACAACTATATATAATTATCAAAGTAATGAATTCAAGCAAAATAATGGCAATGTTAAAAAAACTTACATTATAACTGATGTCGCGGCTCATAGTTCAGATCTCTGGTTTCAAAATCTATGCAACATGTTACAACAACACAGCATTGCTGTTAGTTTACCATGTGCACCATCGGTATAAGTTCTAACCACGCCTTGTACTCGGAAGTAACTTTCTTACCAACACTATACTGCTTCACTATGTCAATTGAGGCAAGTTATTAAGAATTAGTTAGTAAACCTCTTCATGAGTCGAAGAGTTTCACCTGCAAGACACGGAAACGAATTAAAACAGTCATGCGACTGAAAAACATTATTGGGAAAAATTAAAACCAAATGAAACTCTTATATTTGGTTCATCTGAAAATGTGTTAGACAGAGGGTATGGCATAGGTCTAATTCCATTGAAAATGACTACAAATCTGAATTTGTTTCTTCACATTTTACAACCTAAATTAAGAGAGCTTCTTTATTGAAAGCACCTTCTAAAGTTAGTTTTGAGGATAGCTGTCAATTAAGTACCCTTTTAAGACACCTTTCAGGAAGAACCAAATCAACCTATAATTTTAAACAATGCAGACATTGATAACATTGTCATTATTTGACAAATTTGTGAAAGATGTATTAACTCCAAAATCAACTATAAGGAATGAATGCACAACATATCAAGAATCTTGTAAACAAAATAAGGTTATAGAAGATGGTGCATGTAGAATCATGGATTTAAATTCCAGTTACATAAGAACAATTGAAGTTTACATAAATACATTACTTAAATTTAATAATTCATAGCATAAAGTAAAATCTTGAAAAGCATCAGTTGAAGAGTGCATTTGTGACATTTTGAGTTCCAAATATGAGCCATCTTCAAACCCTCTGGCCATAGGTGGCCTTCTTCCTGATAGTTTCCTTGGACAGCTCCAGTGCAAAGTGAATTCCACAAGTCTATCTCAAATGGAGGTCCATCTTCCAGGTGGAACGGTTTAACACACCTTGTATTTGGACATAATTTGTTTGCTGGTAGCAGAACATCATTTCCAGTAATGTTACCGTGCATGTCAGAGAGCAAAGTAATAATCTCTTTCACTCTTCCTCTCATGTCAGTATTGGTGACTATCATATACATTTCAGCAGCAGTACTATCTAATTCAGCTGGTCTAAATAATGCCTTAAAGAAAATGTAAGCAAATCTGGATGGAAAATATTTAGAAGATAGTACTGATAAAACCTCAAGATTAAAATCAACATTATTCCTCTGCAACAGTCTGAGAGATGAGTTAAAAAAGCTTGCCTGATGAACATCGTGTCTAACACAATAAGAAACGAAGCCGTAGAACTGGTCACGTGTAACTTCCATCCGATGCTGATGAAAGTCATATAGCTTATCCCAGTCAAGAGCTTCAAGGACATACTTGATATGTTTCTTTGGTTGTTTACGCTCCCATACCAACAAAAGCTTCACGAACAAACTGAAGCTTTCTGTCTTGAAAATGAGGTGGGAAAAGATAAGTATGATCAGCTCTAGTGAAACATTAAAAATAGTTGGATCAGCCATTTGAGAAAGCTTTGCTGGAAAATGTAGTTAACTGTTACTTTTGAGTTTAAGAGAAAGGGAGAAAGGGAATGCGTATGGACTTAATAAACAATGATGATCTGCAGTTGTTTTGGACAAAAGATTGTTATCCTTTCATCTTCCTTTTATGTTCAATAAGATTAATTTATCCCGAGTAATAAAATATAAATATATTGATTTTATGTAATTATTCCCAAAAACATATTTTGCTTATAAAAGATCGTATTAATCATTGAAGAATATATACTAAAAATAATCATATAATAAATTAATCTAAAGATGGAAGAAAGTAATTACATACAATATTTTTCTTTCAATATTTATTCTACAAATTACTTATTCCCGTAATTTTAATATTTATCAATATTTTCGTAACAAAAATAAAATAAAATAATATTAAATCTTGGCGTCATAATAATTCAATTTCCAAATTTAAATTTCACAGAACAAAAAATCTTAACTTATTTTTCTGAACTGTCAACTAATTACATGATATAGTAATATAAATTTATTTGTAAAGAAAATTATCTTGAAGATAGTAATTATTTGTATCTTCTCTGGGAATTACATTTTTTCAACATATATTTTGATTTAATCTAACTTTATTAAAAATTGTATTATAAATATTTGTGAAAAAAAAGATAAAATCAATGTTTATCATGACAATATCTCCAAAAGCAGTTCTCCTTACACCTATTGCTAAAACTGTATTGGAATACTCGTTATAGTTTGTAGAGCATTAATTACATCCATCATGCTGTTTTATTGTATCTAGACATATAATCAATAACAAAAAGTGCTACAACCAAGATATAGCTCATTGTCTTTGTACTACCCTAGGTAGTTAGAAAACTTTTATCTTTTAAGTTTACTGAATTTTTTTAAATTTTGCTAATGTATGAAATTCAAAATATACATTATATTTAATCATCAATTACTGACATATAGATTATGATTTTTTAGTTCTCAAGATTTAACCAATCTGGAAAGAGTATCCTACTTCTTGTGTCGTAACATATTATTTTCTCAAGTTTTGAGAAGACAATGTGAATAAAGTTAGCGCAGTAAACCCGACTTATAGTATAAATTAATTGATAATTTGAAAAGACATAAAGTAAAGTGTATATATAGTTCAATATTTTACATGAATTGTTTTGGAAATAAAAAAAAATACAAAATCATCCTTATATAGAAATATAATATATTAATGTAATTTACAGAATGGGCCTTTTAATATAAGGAGAAAGAGAGAAGAAAAACAAAACAAACAAAAAAGCACAAAAATAAAGCTGACTTTCAGATTTTATTATCCCAAAAAAATACAACATACCTGTCTTAAAAAAAACCCAGATAACACAAACTGCCGTTAATTTGGGATTCTCAACTTCCATTAAGCAAGAAGTCTAACTTTCTTTCACAGAATAGGCAATAGCATTCTCGGTACAATCAACTCGTTGTCTACCATGGAGGTATGAATCAATTTTGATTTTATAGTTATATTCCTTACATACAGTTTATGTATATATATCTATATACATGGAATGGAGCTATGAATCAGTTGTTGGTATACAGTTATATTGCTTGATTCATAGAGTTTTATGTATATATATCTTAAATTAATCTATTAATGCTGCATAGAATTTAAGAACATGTTTTGTTTGGATTCATGTAATATAATAATTTTGTATCTTATGCATGTAGAGTTCTTGTGAAATTTCTGCTCTGTATCTCATCCATCTTGGTTTTAAGTAAATTTCAAGATTTTTGTTTCAAAAAAAAAAAAAAGTAAATTTCAAGATTTATATTTATTGGAATAAATTTATTTTGTAATTACAGATGAAGAGAGCATCAGATTCTACAACGAAGAATGTAGCAGATTTAGGTAAGAATTTGACCTTTAGTCAGTATACTATTTTATTCAGGTACATTAACATAATACTAATTGTTCAGACAATGAAGATAGTATATGTAGCTTTCTGGCAGTAAATGTGGAAGTTTCTGATTTCGGGCAAATTGTAAGTGTAGATATTACAGCGTTCATTTATATAGTTTTAATCTCTTTATAATCTTCTGAAATTTTGATTTAATGGTACTTCATCAGAGAGTGCCACTGAATTTTAAAGGTTTTTGTGGTAGAAGAATTCCAGATCACTTGAAGATATACTGTAAAACACATATATGGCATGCTCGATATGATTCAGAAGTCGGTAAAATATGTGGTCTTGCTCGTTTCATGGAGTACTATGACATTAAGATATATAACTTTGTTCTCTTTGATTATTATGGGGACGAAGTTTTTAATGTGAAGATATATAAGGAAGCTGCAGTTGAAATAAACTACCAGACAATACATCCAAATGAGTGGAAGAAGAATAAACCTGAATGGAAACAGGATGAATTCGTTGTCCTATATGGAAACATTGAGTTTCAGAAATCTATTGCTCGGTTAGTTTACGATGCAATTCTGAACAAAAGTGAATCTTACCTTATTTGCATAAATAGGACAGACTTGCAAGAACATGCGCTAGATCTGGTATGATAGATTTTGGAATTATTTTCATATCAGCTAAAATTCATACTTTCATATCAGTTGGTATAAGGTGTATAATTGTCCAATTATTTGTATATATAACAGACACTGAAGCCAGGAATGGAGAATTTCTACAAAAACTTGAAAAATAGGAACTCGGTCAGTCTGAGGTTTACTACTAAGGAATGGAAATGTGTTAGGTCACACACACTGTAGAGGGGTGAATACAGTGTATAAATACAATCAAATCGAACTTTTATTATTTCAAGTAACAGAAAACAAACTTTATTGAAACAATAAACTCTGTTACAGTATGGAACTGTTACCTCTCAGTGATGAATAATTAT
The DNA here is from genome assembly GCF_009905375.1 of Apium graveolens. Classification (NCBI taxonomy): domain Eukaryota; kingdom Viridiplantae; phylum Streptophyta; class Magnoliopsida; order Apiales; family Apiaceae; genus Apium; species Apium graveolens. The sequence continues at coordinate 59,833,956 of NC_133653.1, forward strand.
CACGGGAGCTGCTAGGGTTACAATGAATAATCTTCTCGAATATGATAACACTTATAGTGTAAACCCTATGTCTGTGTTTATATACTTCACAGTTACAATATAATCGCTAATTGATATGGAATATAATTCTGCTTCCTAAAATATATCAATCAGATATCTTTTCTTCCAAGTATTATATTCTTCATAGAACTCCTTCTTCATGCATATATCTTCTTGTATTTATCTCGATCTTCTTTCCTTTAATCAGCTACTATCCTTATCTGAACATACTTTAGCACTTAAGTTCTGATATCCATCTTCTGATGATTATCTCCTGATAATATAAGTACTGATATCCTTAAGTCCTGACTTCCAGTAAGTACTGACTTATCCTGTTTAAGTAAGATCTGAAAACTAAACATAAATCATATTAGCCATGACATTATCAAATATATCTAACAATCTCCCCCAACTTGTAAATTAGCAAAATATACAAGTTTAACAGATATTTGATGATGTCAAAAACATTAAGTACAAATGCATGAGAATTAGACTAGATAACTACAATTTACAGTCCTTAAAGCTTTACCAATCTTTAACTTCTGATAAAAACTTCAGTCTGTACAAATATCAGAATTTAAGCAGTTGTAGATCTTGACTTGGCTTCATCTTCAGATCTTTCTGATGTCAGGAGTTGTTCTGAGATAGTTCTTCAACAAACATCTCTCATCATATCTGAGATCATCAATCATCCTCCTTTTAGCATCTTTAAGCTCTGCATTATCTTCACCAATTTGAAAGATTGCAGCCCTGAGATCATTAATCTTTGCTTTTCTTATATCCTGATCCAGTCTGATCAAATATGCCTTATCAGACTCAAGATTGAATTCTACAGCCCTGTAACCCAGAAAGGTAGTTATAATTTGAGCAGTGTTGGGTTTCATTTCAACTATATCACCCTTGTGATCTCTGTACTTTGGAACATATGTGCTATCAGACTTAACAGAATAAAGTCTCTTATGTCTCAGAATCTGATCCTTCAAATAGTTTACAGCACTTCCTGTCAATCTGTCATCCACTTGAAGTAAGAATAGTACATGCTCCAATTCTTCAAAATACTTCAAAGGAATAGCATTTTTCCTTATATGATAAACCCTACCATCTGTCATGAAGTACAACAAGATGTGTTCTTTCAAGTAGGTATGGTAAACCATTTGTACAGATTCCAGTTGATTCAATCTCTCAGGAGTTGCTCCAATACCTGATTCACTCAAGGAAGTTGGATCATTGGTAGTGTTCTTTATTCTTCTTTCATCAGCACTTCCCAATCCATTTTTATCTCTTGCTTCCTTTCCTGTAACTACTCTTGCTTCAAAACCACTTGCAGCAGTCTTCAAAGGTTGAGTCTGTTTTGCTTTAGTGAATCCTGGTAGGAGTGTCTTTGGTCTGTCTTCTGATATCAAGTTAACTTGAGCCATGTCAGAGGTTACTTGCTTCTTCAAAATATCAGAACTTACAGTCTCTTGACTCTGAACAACTTGAGCTATGTCAGAGGTTGTCTTAGAAACTTTTCTTGAAGTCAGAGCAAGATCATCCTTTTCATCAGTGATTTCTTCATTCTCAGGAGGCACATAAACCTTGATAGGTTCACCAACTTTTTCTTTACCCTTGGATCTTGGATCTATCTGCGGTTGTGATTTAGCCAATATTGCTTCAGTATTTGTCCTTTCTTTTATCACAATGCCTTTGAGTTTTGGAAGTGTCTTTTTACCAGAAGCTTCAGATTTAGATGTGACTTTTTCTGATTTAAGTCTGGCTTCTTCTTCCATTAAACTCCCCAAGTCCATTCCTGGATTTTTCTAAAGAAATAACTGTCTTGACATTTCTTCATCAAGATCTAAAAGTTCATCAGAACTTATCCTTTTATCAGTAGCAGAACTAATTCTTTTTCCAGCATCAGAACTTGTCATGTGACTTGTGATTTCAGCTTTTCTTGATGAGAAACCTCTACCTTGACTATGACCTCTACCCATTCCAGGGTTTCCTTGATCATCCTTTTCATCATCCTTCCCTTTCAGTGTCTTGTCAGTCTTGTATTTGGACTTAATTACTTTCCTTGATCATCCTTTTCATCATCCTTCCCTTTCAGTGTCTTGTCAGTCTTGCATTTGGACTTAATTACTTTCTCCCCCTTCTTGGCATCAGCAGGTAGTAGAAGAGAGACAAGCAATTCCACTGAGGCTTGGATTTCAGTAAGTTGAGATTGCTGAGAAGCTTGATTTTTCAGAATATCATTAATCTGAGTTTGTTGTGTCTCTTAAGTGTTCTTAATATAAGCAATCCTGTCAAAGGTAGGTTGGAAGAACTTTTTCTTGTCAATCTTTTGAACTTGTTCCTGTTTGATGAATTCTTCCTGAATCTTGTGTAGCTCTGCATGAGTAGTTGAATGGAGACCTTGAAGATGTTTAGTACTCAATGCAGTGACTCTAAACTGTGTTTTGAAATCATCAGTATTGAACATCTCATCGGCTTTTGTCAAGTGCTCAGCCAGATTCTTTGCAGATGGAACACAAGTAATTGAGTTCCATTCCTTAGTCCACTCCTGACCAGCAGGAGTTTCACTCCAAGACACTGGTGCTTCTCTGGTAACAAACTTCTTAACAAGTTCAGATTTAAGAACTGTTTGTTGAGGGGCATGTCCTGAAGGACCTGCTTCATCAGTATCTGCTTGTAGAGCAGCATCACCAGTATCTCCAGCATTTGCAGCATCAGAACTTACAGAATCAGCATCTTCTGACAAAACAACAGTATGCGAAGCAATTGAGGCTTCAGCATCATCTTCTAAGTACTGATCTGGATCCAAGTTCTAATCAACAGCCATATCCTGATGCTCACCTATATTCTGATCAGCAGCATCTAGATGCAGAGAAGGTGTAGTAGATAATTCTGGAGTTTGAGCAGCATCAATAACAGGTGTTGTAGATGGATTAGTTGCTGTTGGAGCTTCTAAGTAAAGTACTTCAGGCACAACCAAGGTCTGAATATCTATATCAGCACTTGTGCCTGTATTAACAGGAGATACAGACTTTTGAACAGGAGACACAGATGGTGTGTTGGCCTTTTCAGTAACAGCTTCCTGAGATGGAGTTAATGGAGAATCAGTGGCTTTAGCAGATTCTGGTTCTTGTGAGATCAGAGATTCCTGATCTCCTTCCTTAGCTGCTACTTCTTCATCATCTGAAACTGGCCTTTTTGCCCTCTATTTCTTGTATCTCTTTGTAGATATGGATTCCTTGGGAGTTTCAGGAACAGTCATTCTTCTAAACCTCTTGAGAAGCCTAGATCCCCCAATTCCAGAATCCGTCTGAGAAGTCACTTTCTCAGCTTCTTTGACAACAGGTTCTGATATAGAAACCTGTTCCTCACTGTCAGATTCATCTCTCAAAACAATCCTCCTTCTCTTCTGAGGTGTTTGAGGAACAGTCTTTGTCCTCTTAGGCTTGGAAGATGAAGGCTTCACAGGAGGTTCTGAGGATGAAGGTTGAACTGTCTGTGAAGTTGAGAGATATTATCTAAGATATTGCCTTAGTGTAGGTTGAGTAGTATGGGTGGTAGGTACTGATGGTTGTTGTGGTGTGTGGGAGGTTGTTGTTGGGTGGACATCAGGATAAACAGATTTATAAGTATCAGGATCAGCATTTACTAAGATCTGTTTTACAGACTGAGGAATCTGTAAAGGTCTAACCACTGGTTTCTTAGTGTCAACATGTACCAGGTCATTAAAGTATCATTTTGTAACTTAAAAAAGTGGAGTTGAGGTACTGGTTAGTTGAGGTTCATCAGTACAAAAAGTATATATAAGTTGACAGAATCTAGCAAAGTAGATAACATTCCTATCCTCTGTCATCCTATCCCCAATAAAACCAATTATAGCCGTTGCAAAATCAAAATGAGTTTGGTTTATAATGGCATACCCGATGTGCTGACTCATTATGGGGATGACATCAAAATTCGAACACTTGTTCCCAAAAGCTTTAGTGATGCAGTCGAAGAAGAAGCTCCATTCCCGTCTGATATGATCCCGTTTCAACTGCCCAAGCTTTGCCAAACTCGGTTCATACCCCAAACTGGCCATTAACTCCTGAAGAGTTGATTCCTCTGGAATTAAAAAAGTACATCCTTCTGGGAGATGTAGAGCCTTACGTATTGTACCAGAAGTGACTGCATATGGAGAATCACCCACTTCGAAAACAATACTAGGAGTACCATTTGGACCACCATTATCAAAGTTTCCAGTCCTTCAAAGTGTCAGAACTTGTTGGCTTGAGAAGACGGAAGGTTGGGTCAATGCATACCCGATTTCACTGTGTGCAAGAAGGTCTTGCACAAAATACAATTCAGACGGAGCTTCAACATTATCAAGAATTACAGCATAGTTGTTTGAAACAAATTTAGCTCCATCAATGATTAAATCCTTTGGTGCCATGAAATTAATCGAGATGTGTAAGTGCCTGTTAGGTGTTTGATAGAATGTCTATATGAAAAACAACGTTAGAAGAAAAAGGAGAGTAAAAGCAAATAGAGAGAAAAAGTATGAAGGGAAATAAAAGATTAAAAAATCCTCTCTCTGTCTTACTTATACTTTTGAAAAAAGATGTAACCGTTGGACACCTGTCAGACATGTAGTAAAAACGAATAGTTAATGGGCACGAGAAAACAGTAATCATTACTTACCTACGTGCAGTTTTTTAAGGAAAAACCGTTCCACTTAGCCAGTTATTCCATTAATCAAGGTGAAACAGTTTTAATTCAAAATTGAAACTGTTCCCACTTATTTAATTATTTTTCACCGCAACATCAATATTCTGAAGAAAAAAAATCGAGTAAAAATGACCATAATAAATCAGATGAGCAAGTACTGATAAAATAAAATCAGAACTTAATTAGAATAGAATTTATATGGTCATCAGAATATGAATATGGATCAGGATTTATCAATGCATTACAAAATATCTCAGAGACAGGATCTTGAAACAAAAACAAATTTCATTAATATATCAAGAGAATACATTCATGAAATTTAAATTACATCAGAACTTGTACAAGATTTCCCTAAGCTGCTAAACCTAACGTCAACAGCCTTTGTCCTAGCTCAAGAAGCAGGGCAAGGCTGATGATGAAGAAAAACAGGAAGAAGAAAATAAATCAGTTCTTCTTCCTACTCTCGATAAACAGAATAGTGAGTCGTATGATTCGCTCTTGCTGGCGGAGAGCTTCCAGCCTTTCCTCCTCCAATCGCTCCAGATGGCGATGGTAATCCATATAGAAGAACAGGAGGTGGGTGAGTACCTCCTGGGGAACGGAGTCCCATATCTCATCAGGAATGGCAGTAAAGTGACATTCCTGCTGCCAGTCGGCACATCTCAGCTCCATGCTGAAGGTTTCGTAGTTCAAAAACATATTGTATCTGACCATGGTGTTTTTGATATGAAGATTATGAAGATGAGTTTGTGATAAAAGATTTGATGGGAAGGCTGATGTGAAGTGGTTGCTTATATAGGCAAGAGAATGCCAGGAGACGCAAGGAAATTTAATGCTTACAGGTAGAATTAATTCTACCTCGTCTCCCCAGACTGGGAAAAAGAAAAACATTCATTGGAAAGAGAAAACATGGTTTAATGCGCACAAGAAGCAAGTAAAAGTTGACTGTTCATGTACGAGTACCACTATCCCTAACTATAGTGACTATTAATCTTCCACTTCAACATATTCTGGTTTAAACTGAGACTGTTGTCAAATTTTATCCACAAATAAGTCAAGTAAAGAATCAGACTGTAATATCAGAACTTAGACTTATATCAGAACTTAACAGTCATCAGAACATAATTTCTTAACTCGAAAAAGGAATGCCTACCTTAGTAAGTCCTCACACAAATTCTGATTTATATTCTTCAGAACTTAATCATCAGAACATGCAATCAGAATTTGTCCTCAGAATTTATGCAATGTGACACAATGACTGTTCATCTAAAACAACATAGATCACCACAGTGATTTTCATCATTCATATGGAGTGGTTAGTGTGTGCATTAAGCTAAATATCAGACAAAGAGTAAAGTCTGATTCACTTCAGTACATCTTAGAAATAAGGCATAACTAAAACTTTGCTAAAGAGCTGTCATTATTCTGAAACCTGCTGTTGAATGAGTCCATGCTTGAGTCCACCTCAACTATTTTATGCTAATTTTATGCATCCTTTTAAATTCCAATTTACAGTGGCTTCTCAGTGTAAGTGAGTCACGACTGCTTATCAGAATTTATGCTATTATCAGAGTATTTCTCCAGTAATCATAGAGTGTGAAAAGTCACCAAGAAAATATTTAGCTTTTCTAATGCATATTTACTTAATACCAGCAATGCACTTGGGTCGTCCCTTTCACATTTTTACTCTAGATCTCAAAGGAGTACCTGATTTTAATCCATGATTATTTCCTTTTTCTTTTGATAAGAGAGGTTTACCAGCACTTAGTACATTCAATAGATTTACTAGCATCAGAACTTAACAGATGAGAAGCAATATTCTAGTTTGTGACTTAGTAATAAGATAGACCAAGTAAACTCAACTAAGCTCAATTGCTTGTGTCAATAGATTTCCACAGTAATAATTACTTCTTACATGGGATCCCTTGTTTATTGAAGACTACTAGGTCAGCATCTAGCACAATTATCCTCATAGAATTGAATAGTTACCTAAACAGACATATCACTATCAGAGTTTAGAAACATTGATCAGACAACAGTCAGTACTTAAACATATTTTTCAATTAAGCACAGAATACACAAAGAGATTGAATTCTGTAAATACTGATCATAAAGTCTGATGCAACAGAATAAAACTAAGAAGATTTAGAGAAAGAACCTGAAACCATTCCAAGTTCATTTACCAATCTTGTAAAAGTATCTTCACACAATGGTTTTGTGAAGATATCTGCTAGTTGTTGATCTGTTGGAACAAAGTGCAATTCCACTGTACCTTCATTCTGCTTGACTTGAAGGCCCAGAAAATAGCTAAGTTCCCCCATCATACTCATCTGATACCTTGACTGCATCAGTTTGGCAAACTTCTTGCAAAGTCTATCATTTGTAGACCCAAAAATGATATCATCAACATAAATCTGGACCAGAAGTAAGTCATTTCCATGGTTGAGGTAGAACAGTGTTTTGTCTATAGTTCCTCTGTTAAATCCACTTTCCAGAAGAAACTGAGCTAAAGTCTCATACCATACTCTGGGAGCTTGCTTAAGTCCATAAAGTGCTTTATCAAGCCTCTAGACATAATCTGGATGTTTGGAATCTACAAATCCTGGAGGTTGTTCAACATATACTTCCTCCTCCAATTCTCCATTAAGAAAAGCACTTTTCACATCCATTTGAAAGACAGTAAACTTTTTGTGAGCAGCATAAGCCAAAAATATTCTTATGGCTTCTAACCTAGCAACTGGTGCAAATGTTTCATCATAATCAATTCCCTCCTGTTGAGAATATCCTTTTGCAACCAGCCTTGCCTTATTCCTTGTAATTATGCCATCACTGTCAGTTTTGTTTCTGAACACCCACTTTGTACCAACAACAGATCTATTCTTTGGTCTTGGCACTAGGGTCCAGACTTTGTTTCTTTCAAATTCATTTAACTCTTCCTGCATTGCTTGCACCCAATCAGCATCTTGAAGAGCTTCTTCCACTTTCTTTGGCTCAGTCTGAGAGAGAAAAGAATTGAAAAAACATTCGTTTGAAGTACATGTTCTAGTTCTGACACCTGCATCAAGATTTCCAATTATCAAATCAGGTGTATGTGATTTAGTCCACTTCCTTGAAGATGGAAGGTTTTCTCTAGAACTGGATGCTCCCCCATGATCCATGTTGTCTTCATTTTCATTTTCTGATGCTCCCCCTAAAACTATGCTCTCTGAGTTGGATTCTTCAGAATTTAGATTTTCAGAACTATCAGAACTTGGCTTATTAGAACTCGACGAATCAGAACTTGAAGAGCCAGATGTATGTTCTGATGCTTCTTGAGATGTGGTATATTCTTGAGTATGCTCCCCCTGCATAGGTGCATCTTCCTTTGGCATAGTCACCACAGTTTCAATAACATCAGAGTTTAATCCATCAGAGTTTACAGTATCAGGACTTAGACTGTCAGGATTTTCAGTATCAGAATTTGAGTCTTCATTTTCAAATCTCAGCTGATCATGATCAATAAAATCTTCAAGACCAGTAATATTCTTGTCATCAAAAGAGACATTGATAGATTCCATGACCACTCTTGTTCTCAAATTATAGACTCTGAAGGCTTTTGTGGAAAGTGGATATCCAACAAAGATTTCTTCATCAGCTTTTAGATCAAATTTAGATAGCTGTTCAGGATGAATCTTGAGAACAAAATACTTGCATCCAAATACATGAAAGTACTTCAGATTTGGCTTCTTTTTCTTCACCATCTCATATGGTGTTTTTCCTTGCTTGTTAATGAGTGTTGCATTTTGAGTAAAACAAGCAGTCTGCACAGCTTCAGCCCAGAAATAGGTTGGAAGCTTTGCTTCTTCAAGCATTGTACGTGCAGCTTCAATGAGAGTTCTATTCTTCCTTTCAACAACTCCATTTTGCTGTGGAGTTCCAGGAGCAGAAAATTCCTGCTTAATTCCATGGTTTTTGCAGAACTCTTCCATTATCAAATTCTTGAACTCAGTACCATTATCACTCCTTATGGTTTTCACAGAATCTTTGACCAATTTATCCAGATGTTTGACATGATCAATCAAGATAGATGCAGTTTCACTTTTTGTGTGCAAGAAATACACCCATGTGTATCTGGTGAACTCATCCACTATGACCAACGCATATTTCTTCTTTGCAATAGACATAACATTCACTGGACCAAATAGATCAACATGTAGTAGATGATAAGGCTCAAGAATTGATGATTCAGTCTTGCTCTTGAATGAAGATTTTCTTTGTTTGACCTTCTGACAAGAATCATAAAGGCCATCAGGAGCAAATACTGACTTTGGCAGTCCTCTCACAAGATCTTTCTTGACTAGTTCATTTATATTGTTGAAATTTAAATGAGAGAGTTTCTTGTGCCAATTCCAGCTTTCTTCAATTGATGCTCTACTCATCAGACAGATTGCAGAACCATCAGTACTTGTTGAAAGCTTAGCTTCATAAATGTTACCACGCCTGTATCCTTTTAGAACAACTTTGCCTTTGGATTTACTCACAACTTCACAGTGTTCTTCAAAGAAATCAACATGATAACCTATGTCACAGATTTGACTTATACTCAACAGATTGTGTTTAAGTCCTGAGACCAGAGCTACTTCTCTAATGATGACATTCCCAAGATTAATATTGCCATATCCCAATGTTTTTCCAATGTTGCCATCTCCATAAGAAACACTTGGGCCAGCTTTCTCTACAAAGTCTGATAGCAGGGCTTTATTTCCAGTCATATGTCCTGAACATCCACTGTCCAGAACTAGAATATATTTTCTATTGCCCTGCAATCACAAAGACCACTAATGATTAGTTTTAAGGACTTAGACTTGCTTGGATCCTTTGGCCTTATTAAGTTTGTTAACATTTGCAACGGATTTAGCATCAGAGTTTATGTTAACATTTTTCTTGTCAGAACTTACACTATCAGACTTTGAATCAGAATTTACACTAGAAGGAACAATGGAAACTTTCTTCAAAGAAGGTTTTATTTGATAATAATCATAGTACAAACTATGATATTCCTTACAAGTATAAATGGAATTCCATAAACTACCACAATGAAAACAAGGATTTTGTGGTTTATATCTAACAGACTGACTCTTAACTCCTGATTTGGAAGGTAAGGAGTTTATGTTCTTATTCTTCCTGCAAAAAGAAGCCAGATGGTTAGGACTTCCACAGTTATGACATGTTTTCCTAGGAGCATCAGGAACAGGTTTATAATCATTGCTTTTATTCACACCTTCCTTTCCATTCCTATTTTTCCTAGGTGATTTTACCTTGTTTGCATTCTTAACATCTTTCAGCTTATGCTTAAGCTGCTTCTTAGTCATTAAGCCTATGTTTACTTCAGCTGTCTTTTCCTGTTTTAGTTTGTCAGAAGTTAATTCCTCTTTAACTTCTAATTTCTCATTATCAGACTTTACAGTTACAAACTTAACAGGTTTTAACTTTGGCTTTTGCTTAACAACAGGCTTAATTTCTACAGTTCTTTTATCATTCTTATCCTCTCCATAACCTAAGCCCTCTTTCCAATTTTCACTACTTAGCAAATTTTGAGTTGTTCTGCCAGAGTTAGTCCAAGTCCTGATAATCCCTCTTTCCTTTTCTAACTCAGTTTTTAGAGATTCATTCATTTTTAGCACTTCATCCCTAACATAAAAAGCATCATCTCTATCCTTCTGAGTTTCATGGAACATAACTAACTCCTTTTCTAAGAAATCATTTCTTTTCTTAAAAGCAAGATTTTCAGAAGTTAATCTTTCACATGTTAAAGTTTGATCTCTATAACTAACAAACATGGTTTTAAGATATCTTCTCAACTCATTAATATCATCAGTATGAAAAGCATAAGTAGTTTGAGGTACCTTTGTTTCAGCAGCTTCAGAACTGCTCTCAGCACTTTCTTTATCAGCATTTGCCATCAACGCATAGTTCTCCTCACTTTCAGAGTCTGAGGTGTCTGTCCAGCTTTTCTTCTTTGTGACCAGAGCCTTGCCTTTGTCACCCTTCTCTTTCTTGCAATCAGGAGATATGTGGCCTTTCTCACCACAGTTATAGCATTTGACATTGGTATAATCTCCTCTATCAGACTTTCCTCCTCTGCCCTCAGATCTTCTGAAATTCTTTTTATCAGAACTTGTGCCTTTCCTGGAAAACTTCTTTCCCTTCCTGAACTTCCTATATGTAATCTTTGTGATCCCTTTCACCATAAGAGCACACAGCTTCATCATCTCCTCATCAGTATCAGTCTCAGGCAAGCTTTCAGAACCTGAGTCATCACCACTTTCAGAACTTGATGACTCAGTATCAGACTTTGTGAAAAAAACTTTACCCTTGTTTTCCTTGAGGTAGCTGCCTTGGGGGATTCTTCTTCAGCCTTAAGAGCAACTGTCCTTGACTTTCTTCCTTTCCTCTTGCTTCTTTGTTCCATCTCAAGTTCATGAGTCTTGAGCATTCCATAAATTTCATCAAGAGTTGTTTCATCAAGACTGTAGTTGTCTCTTATTGTTGTTGCCTTTAAATCCCAACATTCAGGAAGAGCTAACAGGAATTTAAGGTTTGAATCTTCAAGATCATACTCCTTATTAACCAGTGACAGATCATTCAAGAGTTTGACAAATCTATCATATAAATCAGTCAATGACTCATTAGCCTTTGAGTCAAAGTGTTCATACTCTTGAGTGAGTATTGTCTTCCTGTTCTTCTTAATTGTATCAGTTCCCCGACACCTTATTTCCAGAGCATCCCATATCTCCTTAGCAGTCTTGCAGTTAATTACCCTGTTTGACATTACATTATCAATGGCACTATGCAGTAAGTGTCATACCTTAGCATCCTTAGCAATTGATGCGATATCTTCAGCAGTATAATTACTCTTCTCCTTTGGTACGGTCTTTGCTGCTTCACCTGCAACTGCAACAGCGAGCTTGGTTGGTTTGTGAGGTCCTTCCTTGATTCTATCAAGATATTTTGGATCTGTAGCTTCCAGAAACATGGTCATCCTCACATTCCATATGGCATATTCAGATGGTCTCAGTATGGGAACTCTGATGGTTTCATACCGACTTTGAATTTGTATCTTTGGAGGTTCTTCAGTTTTGGTAGGCTTAGTTGGATTTTCTGTGTCAGACATGATTGTGTTTGGATCTTTAACTGTATGTGCGATAACAGATAGGCTCTGATACCACTTGTTAGGTCACACACACTGTAGAGGGGGTGAATACAGTGTATAAATACAATCAAATCGAACTTTTATTATTTCAAGTAACAGAAAACAAACTTTATTGAAACAATAAACTCTGTTACAGTATGGAACTGTTACCTCTCAGTGATGAATAATTATCACGAGAGCTGCTAGGGTTACAATGAATAATCTTCTCGAATATGATAACACTTATAGTGTAAACCCTATGTCTCTGTTTATATACTACACAGTTACAAGATAATCGCTAATTGATATGGAATATAATTCTGCAACCTAAAATATATCAATCAGATATCTTTTCTTCCAAGTATTCTATTCTTCATAGAACTCCTTTTTCATGCATATCTCTTCTTATGTTTATCTCGATCTTCTTTCCTTTAATCAGCTACTATCCTTATCTGAACATACTTCAGCACTTAAGTTCTGATATCCATCTTCTGATGATTATCTCCTGATAATATAAGTACTGATATCCTTAAGTCCTGACTTCCAGTAAGTACTGACTTATCCTGTTTAAGTAAGATCTGAAAACTAAACATAAATCATATTAGCCATGACATTATCAAATATATCTAACAAAATGCGAGGTAGAGAGGATTGGAGGACATTGCAAATTTGGGAAAGGATGGGCTGATTTTGTATCAGACACAGGACTTGGAGTTGGAGATTATATTGTCTTGTGTAGAATGCATAATGATATTTATAATGTGAACAACATGAATGTTTGCATCTATAAACATGAAGTTTATGGTAAACATCTTGATAGAGGTACTATCATAAGTTCAATTTTTTGATTTCTACATATAAATTATTTATGAATTAAGGAAATTGTACATATGTAGAAACTCATAAAATATTTTTTTGGGGGCAGGAAACTTGTTGGCGGAAACATCATTCTTGAAAATTGTGTCTAAAGATACTCTGGCATGTGGAGGATTTGTGAGTAATTTCCATTGTGATCAAATTGAAGAGCATATATAATTATATGTTTGTGCATCCGTACATGTTTGTCCTTTTACGTGTAATTCATAAAAATAACATTATTTATTGTTTCTTTCCAAGATTGTACCAAGTTTGGTGCGGTACAAATACAGTCAGAAGCTCCAGACGATAGAGAAAATCCGGGTTGGAGGGCATGAATCTTTCATTTCATACAACTCGTCAAGTGGATATTTTTACTGCCTTGGATATGTGCCAGTGATATTTTATTTGCGCGAAAGAGATACACTTATATTTACTATGGATGATAGCAATATCATTTCAGCTAGGATTTTTCAGGAAGATGGATTTGAGGTTGATTACTTAAAAAGGCGTATTAGAGGAAAAGAGATGATAGGAAGAGATTAGTTTCTACAGATTCATTTAGATTCTGATGAAGGTTTGATACATATCAATGTGGCAAAATCTGATGAAGGTTAAAGTTATAATTATTGTACTGATGTTTCTATATTACAATTTTATAGATATGGAGGTGGAACATGAATTTGTTGGTTGTGAAAGAGGAGAAAGTATGTTAATGGAAGAAGACAATGACATCGATCCATTGCAGGAATTTTGTAATTCATTGCTAGTAAGAAAGGATGGAAAAATTACAAAAAAAAATCAGAGATTGAAGAAGAGACATAAGATGGTATGTGATAACATCGCATGTGTTTAATAGAATAGAGTTATTTGTTCTTTTAAAAAATGTATGTAAAAGTATTATGCTCCTGTAATTATTAGGTGGATAATAATCAAACCAAGCTTCCAGGATTTATCGTCATTCTTAAATCAGATAACTATGCACAAAATGTAGTGATACGTTTTTCATTTAATGTTGTACACATTTCATATCTTAAATTTGGGGGGAATTTTAAGGTTGCTATGAATATGGATCAAATTATTTGGTGTTTAAAATTTAATTGATTTATACAGAAACTACCAAAGAAGTTGGCCACAATATTTGCAAGTGTGATACCAAAAAATGTTTGGCTTCGGTTCCCAAGTGGTCGTGAAATTCATGTCAAGTATTCAGTGGAGCAAAACAGTTTTGTTAACCTTACATGGTTCCTGAAAGAAGTTAGACGGTATTCGGCTACAATTCTGATTTTCACGCATGAGGGCCTCAGACAATTTATGGTATGTGCACTAAATCCTGATGCAATTGAAGTGGATTATAATTCTGCAAGAGTTGTTTCCCAATCGCATTCAACTTGTAGAGGTAATTGCACATTTTTACAAAGCTTTTACGTATTTGTTTTAGGATACATAAATTTAAATTTCATTATTCATTATGACTGAACTTGGATACCAACAATTAATTTACAGATATAATAACTGGGATTGGTTGCAAATTCATGATATTCAATATTGGCGGTGCAATAGACTCTGGAGTAATAGTAAGCTTTTAATTAAGCAATTCTCACTTTCCCACACTATGATCTGTATCTCTTTCTCTATTAATAGTAATTTTGTCATTTATCGATACTTATTATGCTTGTGGCAGGCCATACCAGAAAATTTTTACAACTCTTTTGGAAAGTTGATTCCTGCAAAAGTACAATTGATCTTTGCAGAATGGAAAGATATACAATTGTCAGTACTCTGAATCCACAGGGAAGATTTCTGATATACTGGCGCTAGTAAATGATAAAATGTTCGAGAGGAAGGATTTCATGTTGCTTACCTACAGAGGATCTGGGAAGTTTGAAACTATCATTTTTGATAGTTCAAAAAATGAAAAAATTCTGGTCAGCTGTTCTTCAAGAAATGGTACTACTTTAAATACTACATACCATTTTATTTGTCTGGTGATTAATGAAGCTATGCAGTCAAACGGTAATAATGGAAACGCGGGTGACCACGATAATAATATTAATACCTTTTGCTACTTCTCTGTAGATATTCATGAACAGCTTCCAGGTGGATTTGAGGAATTAGAAGAAATTGTTCATATGAATATTACAGTTGACACTGATCATGCTGCAGAAGTTCCTGAAGAAGGAATTCAACAAGTAGAAGACAACTTGGATATGGATGTTGAAGACGTAATTGATGATGTTGCAAACAATAATATAAGTGATCATGAAAATGATCAACTCCTGGGAATGGAGTTCAACGCCACAATGACTGCTTCAAATGTGAACAACACATGTCACGGAGCGGTATTGTACCATTACTCGATCAATTTACATAGACTTTTTTTGCTAATACAGTATAAATTTTACTCATTTTGTGGTTAATTGATATAACAAAGACATATCATCTTTCAGTATATCCCAGCAGCTGTACAGCCGAATGGTAGGACATGGATAAGTGGCGAAATTGTAACTTTTAGGATGGGGCTTTTAACCTGGAATGTTAAGATAGTGTTTTCTACTGGATTACCTCGATTCTCTGCTGGATGGAACCAATTTGCGACTGATAATGAGCTACAAATAGACGATAACTTGGTTTTTACTTTTCAGCAAGAAGATTTAATATTCGATATAGTTATCGAATAGTTTGTTTAATCTACACTACGTTTCATATTGGATCAATGTGATCAATATATTTATGTCTGGTACATGATGTATAAATATTATGGTTTGTTATCCTTGAAATTTGGTTTTGTGGCTATTTAGATTATTGGATATGATCTGATTTTAAAACACTTTCCAAATTTAATATGACGTATTTATATTATGGATCTTATTGGCTGAACAATGGAAAAGCTCTCTTGTTGCAATGACATTATTCTTAAGGTTGGTTGAGGACTTAGTAATTATGTATTTGCAATCAATATTGTATATTTTTAATATAGATAACTTGTACAATTTCTACGCCTACAGAAAAGTAAAAATAGTAATCTTAGTACTGGATTACTTAAATAAAGTGTGACAGTATTTAGAATATGATAAATATTTCGTGCTTGTATTAAATATCATAATATCTTAGTCCGAACAGAGAAGTATTACGTTAAATATTGCATAAGATAACTGCGGCGTAATTCAACCAAAATATTTAAATTGATAATTTAAAAATCCAAAAATATGAGAAACATACACGTTGAATAAGAAATTATAATATTTGAGGTAGAACAATTTACACGCTTATTCCGAATATCGATAAAACTTTATTTAGTTAAATATCATAAACTAATAAATATAATAAAATGCTCCAGCTGCAATATCTCTGTAACGCATTAGTTGTCGACATTCACTAACCTACATGACAAAAGGAAAACAAAGTTAGAGCATGAATAGTAAATTATATAATAATTTATAGGTGAGTTCATTTGATGTGCATACCTCTGTCTCAAAGTGACGACATCCGGATAATCAATATTGATGAAGATATTTGTTGAGGGCAAATTACCTATGCGAATTATACCTTTTTTCAAATAGAAAAAATAGAATACTTTAGGAATGTCTCAAATGGAATTTGAGAGTCAGACTGTTGATTTTTTCAAAAACAATTAGTACATGCAGGAAAGCAAGAATTTAACCTTGGTAAACGTTGATGCGGACAGATGCAAGGATGACAATTTTCCTTTCTGTTCCTATATCCTGGTATAAAGAATCTATATTCGGTGGGAAATTACCCACAAAATAAACACGGTGCGATGTCCTGAAATTAAAGTAAAGATGTGGTAATCTAAACAGTTATGATTGTACAAATCTGCATTATAAGGGCCAGAATACGGAATATCTTACTCTCCATCACTTAGTCTGAAGCGGATCATATCCCTTGAACCAAATCTGCTCAGGATTGTTCGCTTTGGTTCCAAGTCTTCAACAACACCGATAACATCTGTTTTGATATTGTAAATTACTAACGTTTATAACTTTAGACACATTGGTTGTCGACGTTTAAAATTCAATACATGTGGAGTAAACAGGCATCTCATCATAATTCGAATTCAAAAGAGCGTCGGAAATAGCAGGCAGGGGAGTAAATTCAAACTTGTGTCGCGGAATCATTAGAGTATCCACTGGAACTACATCCACAATAGTGATGGGTAGGAACCGTATGCAGTTTGTGTTATGCACAGGCCTGTTCAAACCAGTTGCAGGCATGATACCTATGTTCCTTATACGGTATAAGGTTCCTGGAATCAAAAGTCCGGCAAATTGATTCCAAATAGCAGGTGAAACAACTGCAACCATGTGCGTATTCTGTAATATAAAGAGAGTATATGCATGAATAATGAATATGAAAAATAGAAACGTGGTGAACTCAATTACTTGCAATAGATTAAAAGAAATCACACCTCACAGTCGAGTAAAATAAGATTGTGCCTCGAGACCTCTCCATGACCATTCAGTGACCTCCACATTCTTGTCACCCTAACATTCAACGTCCATGCAATTTGAGTGGCATTCCGATCGGACAAATGTTGATGGTCATCCATACCTGGCTGAAAGATGATAAATATTTATAGGATTAATGTATTATGTATAGTATTTTTTGTTGAAATTGAAGAGAAATATGTGTACAACCCTGTATGTTCTTCAACAATTTTAGTGTAGAACAACTATAAAAGTTACTGAATATATAGTACCGTCTAAGTAGAATAGGATCGATTTTGAATATGGGAAAGATACTCAATAACACCAATTTTAAAGGAAGATATTGTCATCTTGATTGTAGGCAGTTAGGATAATTTTTATAGGTTGTGGTATACTCTGCAAATCACAAACAATACGCATATTATATGATAATCCTAAACAAAGCAATGTGTGAATCAAGATTGCCATAATTAAGGTATTGATTTATGTCAACATTAAGGAGCATATTTTGAGGATATTAATGGGAAATATCGTGGAAACTTGTATGATGAGATGGAAAGTAGTTACATTTGGTAAATTTGAATATTGAGTAATGCGGGGAATTTAAAACATATAGTCTGACACTTTATTTTGAATTTAAGACTGCTCATCATGAATGTTTCGAGTCAAATTTAAGAAATTGTCTTCTCTTGAAAAAATGATATTTTCGCTATACAATTTGAAATTAAACATTTCTTTCCATTATAAAAATCTTATGTCCATAAAGGACATTGATTGTCAAATTAAATGGTGTACGACAGGGTCCGTGATAATAAGCACTAATTTTTAGTAAAAGTAGTGCTTCAACCATGCTTCATTAAACGTAGATTATCAAGGTAATATTTAAATATTGTAAACCAAACTTTTATTTATGTGTGATGACGTTGATCACAGTTATGAAAACAGGGTAAAAACATTGTTAAGCAGTCAAAATTGCAAATAATGTCATGTGGACAAAAAATGTAAAAAATCACTCAGCCATAAGCAAGATGAAAGCTCTGGAAAGCACTCAAAGTTGAAGCATGCTATCAACCTTCTTGCAACCAAAAGTGACGTATTCATTAATTAAATTAGGTGGACATAGTTTTAGAGTGATGAATAAGGACAATTCCTAGTCAGCGAAAAGCACTTTGGTATATAAGTAAATAGGATGTATAACATAGGATGTTATCATATTGTCGGTACCTTCTTAATTTTTTTGGTAACAGATTTAGCAGAGCCTGGAGTACCATTACCGTCATCACCTTCAGAGTACTATACATGCAAAGACGTTTTAATAAGAAAGTCTGCAAATATTAGTATTCAACATGGAATAATAAAAAGAACTCAAATATAACATAACCAAATTATAATCTCACTTCAAAACCCATGTTGATGGAATAATCTTCGGACATAATTGGAGATTCGGAAGGAGTTGGAGTGTTCATCATTGGTTCATATAAATCATCAGCATAAAAGATGTTGTTATCCTCAACAACGTTTGATTTTGTCAGGCCAAGCTCAACTGAAATTAGTCTTCCGACTAATGATTTAATCACTTCTGGAAAGGCTTTGGAGGAATCCTGAACACCGTTATAGAAAATAAGAATGCATATGTGGTATAACATGGTGACGCTGGAGCTGTTTTATTTCAACAATTATTTACCTTATCGTAATCAGAAACCACCTTTGCAACACTTGTTCCAAGAACTCTTCTAGAAACTCGATCATTCAAAACAATATTACAGGCAAATGTCTCATCCTCGGCAAGTACCATGATACGGAACCTTGAGAAAATAGTTAGCTATTTTTTAAAGGCTTTAATTAACAGTATCTAGCCTACAAATATTTCCAATAATTTAAAATAGTTAGGTTACCTCTTCTGAGACACGGGAATGTTTCGAGGACATTGGGTACATTTGAATACTGTTCCAATGCGCTCAACCTCGTGGAGACATTTGTTACAGCTATAAAACCACCAATTTGTTTCCTCATCAACCTTAATGATCTTAAAGGTGCAGCAAATTCTTTTCTGGGGTACGTTGAAAATGTAATAGTTAACAACAAAAGCAACAGTATAAAAAATACCATTTCTGAATATAATATAAATGTAATACCTTGAGATGATCGTATGTCAGATTCTCATTAAGGTCTTTGAGTGACAACTTTTCAAATAATGTGGGAACCACTTCAATTTGTTTGGCCTGGAACAATTTGTCTCTTTTCATTATATATCCTTCCTCAAGCAACCTAAACATATTGAAGAAATTAATAAACAGAGCAAAACGTCGATAAGTTAATTTTAACTCTATATTTACTTGTTACCTCTGCCTCATATCATTCACAGATTCATCATCTAGATTTATATATAGATGAGTAGATGGTAATGTACCAATCTGAACAGAACCTGTATATGGGAATAAAGTTAATTGTTTAATCAACAAGAATATAACTGTGTAATAGATTTGTTTGCATAAGTACTTACTCATAAATGTAGTCACTTTTGTACTTGTTATAATAGCAATGATCGGTTTTTTGGGATTTCCAGCCATATCGTTGTTGAAAGACACAGCAAGATCACCCCAAACAGTAACTTTGTGGGCATTACTACAAAAAAGTTTTAGATATCATATATGTTAATAATCTATTAGCAATATGCGGTGTATATGCGTAATTACACTACTGATCAAATATATATATATGAACATTACTTTGAATCGCATATTCTAAACTTCACAATGTCCCTATCTCCGTATCGGGTATGAAGCTTGTTCAAACCTTCGTACTCCTCCACAACTCCAATAATATCTGTTTAACACAAAATTTATTTACATAATATTAAAGTAGGTTGTCTTATAATTGTAGAAGAATTGTTCCATATGAGTTAATTACGATAATATCGAGTTAAAAGAGCGCGTTACCAGACCTATTGCAAATTCAGGCTGCTGTTGAGGAAGACATTTATTTGCTTCTGCGAACAAATCTCCCAGGTCTAAAAACTCAAACTTTTGTGAAGGGATCATGCCATCATCATCAGCAGTCCTCACAGTAGTGGAGCCTGTAAATCTGATGCAGAGGGTTGACTGCACAGGCTTCAAGTTTCCAACAGGATCTTTAACTGCAAACTGGTCAAAAACATAGACACCGCCTTTCACAATTTTCGTGCTGAATCCATTCCAAATGTTATGATAGGCAAAGGCATGAACGTGGTTATCCTACATTTAGATAATTTAAATGACATAAATATATAATACTGGAAAAAAGGATTGACAGTAAATAATGCAAAGATGAATAAATTTAAAACATACATCATCGTCAAGGAGAATAAGATTGTAGCCTTTCAATGAGTTCGTCTCTAAAGTCATGTTAGCCCACATCTTAGTAACCCTGACCTTAATTTTCCAGTTAGTGCTTGCCTTGTCGAGATTGGATAGACGATCAAATGATTCCATTGAAAAATATCACTATCACAATAGCAAGGAAAAAGTTCATTAAAAAATTTAATAACAAATCAGCAGGTAAGATATTTATAGATGTTAATATTCTAAGAACTGTATAAATCGCTTAAAGAATTGAAGATCTTACAAAATGGTTGAACTCTTGAGAGAAAAAAGGATGATGCTTAGCAAATGACAAAACTCCTGTAAAAATGTTGAAAATATATTTAAACAGCAAGGCATTAGGGAGATGCCAACAATTTAGCTCGAAATTGATAGTGCAAATCTATTCCTTTAATTGAGAATTAGAGTAATATCCCGGTTTAATTTGCTGATAATTCTTAAGGTAAGTGTTTGATGTGATTATGACAACTAACCAACCTTATCATTTGGGTAGAGTCCAACAGAAAAAGGGAAAACTGAAATGCAATTCCTAATAAAATATGTACAGTATATAAACAATTAAGAAAATCTTCCTAATCAAACAGATTATATATATTTTTAATAGATAAAATAATTGGAGATTTAATGTATATATTAAGTTCATAGACGGATGCAGTAAAAAAAAGTGTAACATTTTGGATGTTGAACTCACACCATTGATATATCAAACACAATAAATCCAGAGTTCATAAGGAAATATAGAAAGATGTTACAAGAAGTTCTTAATATATCATGTCAATTGTCTACACTTGGAAGATTGTAAAACACTTCCTCAAAAACTACATTATTTGTGATATCTGTGCTAATACCATCACAACTATCTATGAGAATATGTAGGCCTTCAGGTCGGGTCACTCTGGATATAGCAACATAACTGTGTCCGTGCGAGAAAGCTGCTTTAGGAAGGTAAATCCCAACCGTATCAAGTGATTGTCCCTGACTTTTGTTAATCGTCATGGCATAACATATTTGAATCGGAAACTGAACGCGTTTAAATTCAAACGGCCAGTTTGTGTCACTTGGAATCATCTCAATTCTAGGTATTAGATGTTTCGTTCCAACATGAGAGCCACACAAAATCTCACATTCAATACTGTTCTTCCTACAGGATTTCACAATCATTCTTGTACCATTGCATAATCCCATGACCTGGTTTAAGTTTCTCATAAGCATGACGACAACTCCTACCTTTAATTTTAACTCATGCTTAGGAATGCAAGGCATATTGATAGAGTTTAGATACTCAACTGGAAAAGCGGATCTAAAATCATTATCATCATCACCTGCATCATCAATTGAATCCTGACTCAGATAAGTGTAAACCATGCCCGGAATTTTTTCAAGTATCGTTGTATTAATCTCATCCACCACGATATTGGTAGGTGTGAGTATGGCCCTTGATCTGAGGTATTCATGTGAAGAGATATTTTGTATAAAATCTGGGTACGTCACTTCAAAAAGCTTCTGGATTGGATCTCCGGACGTATGAACGATATATTGATCAGGAATCTTTATTAACATTTCACCAGTGTCTGGACTTGGAAAAATATTGGTTTCTTTGCCATCGCCGACAGCAAGCTGCCACTTGCTAAAGTCCGCAATGGTTTTATTCTCCAAATCACTATTTCCTGCATTAAGCCGCATGTTTTGCTTCAATAAAAATACTTCACAGGAATCCCAAAGCTTGGATTTATTGAGGGTAGAGCAGACAACTTCAGCCCTTGACGCTTTTGGAATGACAGGAAGTATCTGCCTAAAATCTCCACCAAAAACAATGGTTATACCACCAAATGGCTTTTTAGCTCTGCTTTTATCAATAGCAGACATAATCTCTCAAGGATCGATCAACGCATTCAAAAGCATGACGATGTTGCATAGGAGCCTCGTCCCAAATTATTAAATCAGTTCGCTAAAGTAGCTCAGAAATATCAGTCCCGTGTCTTAAACCGGCAGAACAATTTTCATCAAGCTTGAGTGGAATGTCAAAGCGGGAGTGTGCGGTTCTTCCACCAGGAAGCAACGCAGCAGCTATACCACATGAGGCAACAGGAAGCACAATCTTATTCTCTGATCGTAATCGACAACACAGTGTCTGCCACAAGAAAGTTTTTCCACATCCTCCACTTCCTTAAACAAAGAAAACACCACCTTTTTTCTGTATGATATTGTCAAGAATGGAATCATAGACTATCCTCTGTTCATCATTGAAAAGACTATGATTTATTGTGTGGATTCTCTTCATTTCTTCTATATCATAGGATGTTTCCTCAAGAATTAGTCTATTCTCAGAGTTGGAAAAAAAAGCATCTCCGGGATATGGCATATCTGGGAAGTTTCTAAGGCTTTTACCAATATCATTCAACAATTTCTCTATCTCTGCAATAAAATTATTAAAACTTGATAACATTAATCCAAACATGGAACATGTAATATGTACAAAGTATTATTAACAGCTCATACCTGCAAGAGCGTAATTCTGGATCTCAATATCTGATAGACAAAGGTTTAGATTCCCAGTGAGATGTCGCCTCACAAGAAGAATATCATCTGACATGCATCCCCAATGAGCTTCCCAAAGGCTACGCGGATGAGAGACTGGAATGTATACTAAAATGTTGACAAACATGGCACGTAATTGTGGAGGCATGGATGTATGCGCATTTTCACCTATAGCTTCGTGCCATTGCTGGTCGTTCTGGAGGATACCTAGCGCGGCACAGGCTTCGTGAAAGGAGTTATAAACATGGCCGTTGACTGTCTTCAAATCATCAAAATATACAGCACCTTTAATCCTAAGCAGGAGCATGCGGAGATATAATAGTTCACCGCTAGATGAATGTACTTCAGCAAGCCTACCGATGACATCACCTCTTTTCCTCTGTTTCCAGATACCAGGTTGTGGATGCCATGTAAACTTGCTTGGAAATTCTGAATAGGTTAAATTTGGGGCCTCTGCATATGTTTTATTTGCATCAAACCATGCTTCTAATTTGCTTTTCTTTGTTCCAGCATTGTCGAAAACTTCCTGTAGATTTTCTGAGCCTTTAAACGACACATGCTTGTCATTAGGTAGATGTACTGGCAATCGTTCAACAGAAGGCCACCGGGAATGGATGTCAAAACCAAATATCCTCCATGATGCTTCAGATGCACAAACATATCTTCCATTCAAGTATTGCTTGACTTCATCAAGCGGCCATTTCTCAGGAGTGATTGTGGTTGTGCACCCTTTTTTGTTGTTTTTTTTCCTCAGACACATGGTGGTGGTATCATGTCCTTTTAAACAATATTTGAACAGATATTTCAATGATCTGGAGCTGTTACAAATCTCCAAATTTGTGTGACATTGAAATCTTATTAGAAGATCTCGATTGTAGGGGACAACATAACGATTATATAGGTCAATTCGCTTTTTCTTCACGGTAATTCCAGTTTTCCTCCTCTTATAGATGGGAAAGCCACAGTCATCAAAGTATGTGTGAGAATTATACATGTTAAAAAGGAAAGAACGATTTTTCAATTTAATTAAAATAAATCTAAAAGGAATGTTTTACTAAAAGGTGAAAAATTAAATGTTGTATTCTTTCAGTAGTCTTTGGAAAATTAAATTAATGTAAAAGATCTCAGAATTACCTTTTAGGAAAATGTTTAATACAACGACCTTTAACCATACACAGAGAATTGACACAGTCAGTGCCACATGGTCCGTGGATCATGTAATTCTTGACAGCTTCGTAACCAACTGGATCAATACTTGGGTCAGGAATTTCTGCAGAAACCATTTTATCTATTTGTTCAGTTGTTTTGGGATGATCGTTTGGATGCAACCATATTAGCATGTGAGCATGTGGCAATCCTCGCTTTTGAAACTCTATGACGTGCATTACTGTAATATGAAATTGATGAAAATAATTAAATAAAGCCTTACATACATGTCATATTAAATTTAAATCATAAGCAATTTGTTAGAGGAAGAAATCCTGAAAATAGCATACATCCAATACAACGTCCAAAACAGTTCTTATTTTTTATTTGATCAAGAAGTTGGTCAACTTTCATTTTAAATACCCTTGCAACTACGTCGGGTGCGTCAACAACATCAACACCAGGTATAAATTTTAACATCCTCTGAATTTCAGGCCATTTTGTGTTAGTGGTCATCGTAAGGAACAATGATGGGTGTCCAAGTGTTCGACAAATTGCCATTGCGTCCTTGAAATACTGGTTCATGTATCTTTTACTGCCAGTGAAGGAGGCTGGTAAAATTGTTGCCTTGCCGACATTTTCAGGATTGCTGTCACCCTTGTTTAGTGCATCTCGTATGTTGTGGTACATATCAGAATGAATTGTGGTCTGGTGACCTCTGATCCAGTCAAGTATGTATTGCTCAATCGCAGTAAATGCCTCAACAACATATTGCTGCCATAAACGTCCTCCGAGATGTGGAGTCAAACCTGAATATACATAAGACAATTATGGAGAAATTTAGAACAGTAGAATTAATTCATATAAAAGTGTTCAAATTTAGGAGTTGATTTTGAACATACCTTCTGAAGGCCGTATCATGAGTTTATAATTGTAATATTCTTTCATCGTGATGAACTCTCTCTCCCCCTTTTCATCCGGATATTCATCTTCGGTATTTTGACGTTGTTTCTGATTTTTTTGATTTGGTCTGTTTAAAGGGATTTGACGGTAATATCCGATGTCTCCATGAGGAAAAAGAATAGGATACTGAAGCTGCATAAACCATGGATCTAGTTTCAAAAATTCTCTCCAATCCATTGGTTCTCGAATGGATTATTATATCCCTGCATCCTTTAGCATACTCGTCAGTGACAATCAACCCGGCAACTTCATTCGATTGACCAAAATGGTTAGGTCGACCAGATGCGGAAGACGAAGATATTAGAACTAATCTAAATTCATCAACTGGATTCTGACTAATTCTTTCACGTGCCATATAAAAACCTTTGACCAAATGATTATGTTTATCCAACATTTCTAACAATAACTCAATGATTTCTTCATCCACGGCATCTCGTCCTCCCTTAACGGCGTTTATTATGTTATGTACTTCATCTTCAGTGTTATATATGTAGAGTTGACAGAATTTGGGGTTCTCACCATCAAGTGGTACAAAGCTTCCCATACTGTGGTAATTTACACCTTTTACCTTGAAACAGTAAGGAGCACCGCCACGATTGATACGATCAACTTGACCTCCGGTGGAAGACATGACAAACATACAGTTGTACATTCTAATATTCTCCTTGAAATGCCTAAAACAGGATCCACCAGAAAGGAGTGAAGAGAGAGGCTCGGGAGGTTGCTTTTCTTTCTCAAGAATTATCTGACCATTTTTACAACAAAGAGAGAAAGTTGGAGGCTTCTTGGTCGCTTTTTTATTATTTCTTTCATGATTCCACATGATGGACTGACACTTTGAACAAATTCTATCAGGATCACCGACATCGAGGTACTCACTCCACTTAGTAACAGTATTGTCAAAATCATGTACATCAAAATCGTCACAATCACCTACAAAATTTGAAATATTATGATTGTGGAACATCAGAGTAATTAAGAATGAAACTGAATATCAGTTCATACCGGTAGATATACAATCACTATCGCTGCTGTCACAATCTTCAACATTGTTAAATTCTCCTAATAAGTTCTTAGAACCTGAACTTTCTCCTCGCTCATAATAACTTTTTACGGAAGATGTATCATATGTTGAAGAACGTGGACTAATTTTTCCACAGGTTTTTTTGGATTGTTGTTTTACAGCGATATCACTGCTTGAACCTAAAGTTACTTGTGGCCGTTTAAATATAGTGGATGCGGGCAGTGCAAAAGTGACAGTACTATCTGCACTTTGAGAATTTTTTGGAGCTGCAATATTTCGTTGTTCTCCTGCTACAACAACAACATTGTTAATAAGATCAACTACTACTATCTTTATTTGCATAAATAGTAAACATCTCTAATATACAATTTTGATTTTGAAACGCACCTTCAAATCCCATGGATCGTAATTTCTGAACGCATGGAGTATGAGGAGTTGCGCATGTTTCTCCATTTATCTGTACACCTACATGGTTGAACCAAAATTTATCAAATTGTGCGATGAATTTAACAATTTGAAAATTGTATTCTATCAATATAGCAATAAGACAACCATGGACAACTGTAATAAAAAATAACGTTGGTTATGTTTTGACCTGATATTTGAGAACAGTATGAACGTGAAGTGTTTCCAGGTCGGGTGTATGGAGAATTATCGAGTAATTCTCTGTCATGCAGACTATTTCCGCACAGCCTATTTTTTCTTTTACCTGGAGAAGAACATAACCAATTCATCCAATATAATATAAAATTAAACACAAATTTTTCCAGCTATAAGTGAAGTAAAATGTGCCTGATGTTTGAGAAGCATGTGAAGGTGACGCAGTTCCCACAGGCTTGTGCACAATGCTTTCGCTAACAGTTGGATCATCCGTCAGTGTACTCGAGAATATTTTGTGTTCCTTAAAACTGCAGTTCTTTCGACGCACCCTCATTTGGTTTTTTTTCCTGCAATTTCCAGTAAAGACATTTATATTATCAAACAGGATTCTTTAGTAAAAAAAACTGACCACACTTATTATTGCTTACCAGGTTGTTTCAGGTTTGGTTTTGTATTTGGTTTAGTATCGAGGCAATATCCGTCAGTACCTAGTTTCTCAAAACTGGGTTGGAAATTAATGTCAACCTGAACTTCATGGAGAGTTGACATTAACATCTGTCTGGTGGCTAATCTATCCTTATCACTGGATTGGTAATTACCGACTCTTGAAACTGCATAATTAAAAGGTATATTAAAATTAAAAATATTGTAGATATAAATGTAAACTTGGGAAATTACCAGCCTTTGTCGTGTCAAGAGTGCGCATAGACTGTTTGCCTAAATCTTCCAAACACAATGGAAAATCTCCGGAGAGTTGTTGCTTACATAGTTCTACGTTAATATCTTGCAGCTCTGTGTGTTTAAGATACCTATTTTCAATTCCACTGAATGCTGAAAATGGTATTGTATAAACACAACATTAGAATTACATTAAGAAGCAAATAAAAACATGTCAAAGTGGACCGCAGTATACAACAGACATTGACTATGTTCACTACTTGATCGGCTGAGAGATGATATACTTAACAGAATTATTGGACTCTGATTATCCTTGCGACTATCTGACAATGTATGTCCAATCAAAATTATTGGATAAGATCCGGGTTTAACTACAGCAAAGAATAGAGAAGAACTTATTTTCAATTCCACTGAATGTTGATCATGGTATTGTGTAAACACAACATTAGTATTACATTAAGAAGCAAACAAAAAACATCCAAAGTGGCCGAACCTGCAGAATGTGAATTCTGAGTAAATTCGATATTCTTTGATAATTCAGTCAAAGGAGACAGCTTTGCAGAATTACCTGCATCAATGAAAGGGGAATACAAAGTTAACTTAAAATACCAGGCCTATCTACATACATGATTGTCCTGCAATTCAAGTTACCGTTAATTGTTTTTAGAGGATTACGGCTAAGATATTCTGCATTATTAGTCCTCAATGACTGATTGAACGGCTGCGGTTTGGTACCTGTAACAATCACAAATAAACAACATTAACTATACATCAAAATTGTTAGAATGTCCGGCTATGGCCATGATTATCCTTGCGACTATCTGACAATGCATGTTCAATCAAAATTATTGGATAAGATCTGGGTTTAACTAAAGCAAATAATAGAGAAGAACTTATTTTCAATTCCACTGAATGTTGATCATGGTATTGTGTAAACACAACATTAGTATTACAATAAGAAGCAAACAAAAACCATTCAAAGTGGTCGAACCTGCAGACTGTAAATTCTGACTAAATTCGATATTCTTTGATAATTCAGTCAAAGGAGACAGCTTTGCAGAATTACCTGCATCCATGAAAGGGGAATACAAAGTTAACTTAAAATACCAGGCCTATCTACATACATGACTGTCCTGCAATTCAAGTTACTGTTAATTATTTTTAGAGGATTATGGCTAAGATATTATGCATTATTAGTACTCAAAGACTGATTGAACGGCTGCGGTTTGGTACCTGTAACAATCACAAATAAACAACATTAACTATACATCAAAATTGTTAGAATGTCCGGCTTTGGCCATGTTCAATAGTTGATCGGCTGAGAGAGGCTTAACCTGGCAAAATTAGTGGATTTTGATTCTCCTTGCTACTACCTGAAAATGCATTTCCACGCATATTTATTGGATCAGATCCGGGTTTAACTGAAGCAAAGAATAAAGATAGCCTTATTAACGTCTGCATAATAACTTTTAGATTCAAACTACGTCAGTAAAATGAAGAAACTTTACATGAATCATTGCAGGAGGAAATCATCTGGTAATTATCTGCACTCTGAGAATTAGTCATGTCTGTAAGAATGGAATCTACATTCCGGCCACGAACGCGAGGTTTTTTTTCTGATTGGACAAAAACTGAAAAATCATTACCAAATACAAAACAAAAAGTGTAATAATGAGACATGTTCATCAGATTTCATACCTTGATTACCTGAGGTGTGCGATGCATTCAAAATATTTTCAGTATTACGACCACGAACACGTTTGGATCCTATAATTAGTGATTAACGTACATAAGGTATAATCCTGTGAATCACATGACAAAATAACAGATAATAATCAAACAGCAAATTAGAAACTGGTGATAAGCAATACCTTGAAATTCCATGATTATGATATCGTTTCAGCGCCAAGATTCAGTTTTCAGATCCAATGGTCATCCATTGTAGCGTCTAATTCGCGAGAGAGAGAGAGAGACCGAGCGAGAGAGAGGGGGAGAGAGAGAGTGAGAGAGAAAGAGAGAGTATGGAGGAAGAGTGAAAGAGTGATGTAACAGAATGAGCAAATCATGCATGATTTGTTTTTTTTGAAATTATTTTCCATAGATAGGCTGATTTTGAAATTCAAAAATAGGTAATTAGTAATTAAGATGGGTCAATTGAAGCTAATTGGATAGTCCATGGATATAGCAAAATATATAGGATTTGGGTCATGGGTAAATTTATTTACCCATGGGTAAATTAGGGAGTAGTCATTAAGATATATAGATTTGTGTAGTTTCAATTTATATGGGTGTAAAGTGATTGAAACTTATTTCGTATGAATCAATAATATTTTATTACAACTTCGATATTTTCGTGTTAAATATAAATATCATATTGTTAAGTACATGACGACAGTGTGTAGCTAACAAATATATGTATTTTTATTGTTTATGCATGATGTATGTATACGTTATGTTCTAGTATAAGGACCAATGTCGTGTTATGTTAATCGTTGTTTAGTCTTGTTCGTGAATAATTTTAACGTTTTTTAATATACTAACTTCAAAATAATATATATTATTTTTTCAAACTAAATTTTCCAAATTTGTTTAAAGTGCCATAAATATTATTTTAAGATTATAATCCTTTTAGATGTCTATGAAAGAATTCATAATAATAATTTGTGTGAATAATTTATTCATTATTCTTTAAATAACATAAAAAGGAACATATCAAGTCATATAATTGAGTGGATTTAAAAGTTTTATTTACAATTAATTTTAACATATTCAGTTACTTAATCTTTCGAGATCTCTGATATAAATATAATTTAATGATTTTTTATTACAATATTGTAGTATGATTTAAGTTATTAAAATATGAAATAATTTTGTATCAAATTAAACTATTGTGTGGTGTTCAATATTTTATTCGCAAAGTTTTAAATAGAACTATAATGTTAATTATATGAAACAATTAAAATTTACTTTTTTTTATAAGGGTAATGTCAAAAATCTTTAAATGTCAAGATATTACATTTTCCAAATTAAATTAACCATTAGCATATTTTTATAATAATAAAAATTTATTTTTCTTTTTCTAATTTCAAATTAAATAAATTAGAATTTAAAAACTCAACTATTTTATAATTTACCATCAATAAAAATATCACAAACACATATACACATAATTTAAAATTTGATAATAATGCATATTTTTCTAATAAAATAAAATATTTAGAAAAAGTTGGTTTAGTTCTACGCCCATACTTTTACAAGACCGTGCGATAACTTGGACCAAGTCTTGTGTATTTTTTAATTACCAGGCCAAGTCATTGATAATTCATCACAAATTAATCTAACAACTTTGATTTACATTATTTATTGATTTGAAATTATAAAAGTCTCTAACACACTAATTCATGATAATGTAAAATGCTATAGACATACAATTTCATTAAGATAATGTCATCATCGAACCGACAAAGAAATATACTAAATTCAAGAGTAAAACATGTATTTTAGCTTAATATGTATCTGATACCATTTGTTAAATTTGGTCATATTTCCTGTATTTTTTAAAAATTGATTGACATTCCGATGTTGAATTAAAAATAAGTTTAAATATATTATCCAAATGAAAACTAAAAATAGTTATATTTGTCAGAACACTTGATAGTACTTCTGTCTTATAATTGTTGACTTCTTTCACTTTTTACCGCCAATTTGACCAAATGACTAAAATATAACACTTAACTCTCTAAGGATTAAATTACCTTTATTATCTAACAATATAATTTTAATAATTGTTTTTATTGTATATATGTATTCACTTAATTATTTTTTCTTATAAATTTATGATTATCACGTTTGAATTTATTAAATAATTATGAATATTCAGTCAATATATTACATTTATCTATATATATAATGTTTATCACTAATACTATATCCTTAAGTCGAATGATTTAAAAATATGAAAGTTAACTATCCATACATTACTAATTTATACTGGATAAATGTATAATACAAAGTACAAATGTAAAAATAGAAAGATGATTAAAAATTATTAGTTAGTCTCAATAAATATAATATCAAATATTTACTTTTTCAAGACGCACAAGAACACCTAATATGTGTATGATTAAAAACACATATGGGTGAGTAGCTTGGTGGTATGATATTGTGTAAAGCAAGTACAAGACCAGGGTTCAATTGCAACCAACAACATATTTTTTAAATAAATATTTCATATTGGGGAAAAGCCGTCGTTTGTTTTATGTGGAGAAGTATACTTGAATCAAAGCAGCTTTACAACAAGGGGTCAGAAGAAGGATTGGAAATAGGGAACAAACAAATATTTGGAAAGTACCTTGGTTGCCTTGCTTACAGAATGGGTGCATTAAGACTGTTATGCCTTAGGAATTAGAACATGCAATAGTGGTCAATCTAATGAATGACGATAGGGAAGGATGGGATGAGGACGTGCTGAATGATATATTCAATGCCAGAGATAGGGAGTTAATCAAACGCATTCCAATGTCATTGCACTTGCAACATGATTCATGGTTTTGGAACCTGGAGCAAACTGGTTTATTCATAGTTAAAAGTTGTTATAGAAGATTAGTAGGTGAGCAAAATGGTCCACATGAAGTACTTTGGAGGAAATTACGGTCCCTGGATCTCCCTAGGAAAGTGACAAATTTTATTTGGAGAACTTGTCGAGATATGGTACCTACAGCTGCTGCATTGGCAGCGAAACATGTTCAAAAAAACATGATATGTTCCTGGTGTATGTTGGCAGATGAAATGATAGAACATGTGCTTTTTGGTTGCTCATTTTCTCAAGGTGTATGGTCGAGAGTAGGGATTCAGGAGATAAGTCATGAGAGGTGTCAAAGGCCTGTAAAAGAAGTACTATGTTCTCTAGGTAGTACCTTCACTAAAAAAATTTATCCTGGATAGCAATTGTATGTTGGTGTCTGTGAAATCGAAGAAATAGGTTGGTCTGGGATAGGATTATGGGATCGGAGTTTGGATTTCATGCAGCAGCAACTAATCTTCTTAATGAATGGAAGGATGGGCAAGTGGTGAAACAAAATCACAGCCCTGTAACGAGTTCAACTACAAGACGTTGGTGTCCACCAGCTCATGGTTGGGTGAAAATCAATATTGATGCAGCCATCTTTCAAGAAAATGAGAGTATAGGCATTAGTTGTGTTATCAGGAATGAAAATGGAGAATTTGTGGGTGCTAGAGCAAGCAAGAAATCAGTATGTTTACAACCGAGAGAAGCAGAAGCAGTGGGATTAAAAGAGGCGTTGACATGGGGCAAACAACTCGTATTCAAAAGATGCATATTTGAGACAGATGTTAAAATGGTAGTGGATGCTTGTAAAGGAACGCAAAGCAGGTCGTATTTTCACACAATTATGTTAGATTGTGTAGAGTCTTTTAAGCACTTTGATGTGGTGCTAGTCAAGTACGTTCATAGGTCTGCGAATGTTGTGGCTCACACGTTAGCGAGAGCTACTCTTTCTATGTCAGGCTTCCAGGAGTGGTTTAATGTTGCTCCAGATATTATCTCTCATGTATTAATTTTTGATTCGATTTAATGAAAGCAAGTACATTTATTCAAAAAAAAGTCTCACTAATTTTATAGCCATGTTGGGTTATTATATATAGAAGATAATGGTATTTATAATATGTTAATACTTAGA